>NC_029785.2:62781431-62792938 GCF_000816755.2 Arachis ipaensis
TCATCTTATCCTCTCAGTGAATAATATGCTCACGCACCCTGTCACGGCACGGCTATTCATCTGTTGGTTCTCGATCATGCTAGAATAGGATTTACTATCCTTTTGCGTCTGTCACTAACGCCCTGCAATCGCGAGTTAGGAGCTCGTCACTAGTCCAGAAATGTGAATTTAACATAAAAACTAATGAAAACATCCCTAAAAGTAACTAGATCCTACTAAAAACATACTAAAAACAATGTCAAAAAGCGTATAAATTATCCGCTCATCAGTGTTCCTTTGCATGTCCGCTTGTCCTTGAAGTAGCAAGGTAAGAGAATCATCTATTGGGGCTTGGGATGGATAAGAGGGTTCATTATTTTGAAGAGAGGGTTTATAGTAGGAAGGCGGTTCTTCTTGGTACGGGCATGGAGATGGTGAGTATTGAGGTGGTTCATGGTAGTAATCTTGATAGGGTTGTGGTGGTTCTAAAGATTCTTGCTCATAATGGTCATAAGAATATGGTATGGGTGATTGGTCATATGATGGATATGGATCATAGGGAGGTGCTTGGTATGGGAAGGCTTATGAGTATGGTTGAGGTTCATGTTGAGGATAAGAGTCATAGGCATATGATGGTGGTAATTGATTATCATAAAAAGATTCACCATAGCCATTGAATTGACTTGCACTAGGGTGGTGATTGTACCTATAAGTATCCAGAGGTTGTTGCCAATAGGAGTGATCAATTCCTTGAGGCTCCTCCCATCTTTGATGGTTCCATCCTTGATGCATGTTGTCATTAAAGTCCACATTTTCTACAACACAATTAGAACCAAACTCATAGCCAAAGTGAGAATTCATGATAGCAAAGACAAAAATAAAAAGCACAAAAATAAGGAGATAAAATCTAGCTACTAAATCAAACAAGCAAACTATTCACAATATTTACATATGTACAATAACCAATAACATAACACCATTGCAATTCCCCGGCAACGGCGCCATTTTGATGATTGGATTTTTAACGGTTTAGAATTTGCAAATGAAGTCTCGTTGTAAAGTATAGTTTCTAAACCAACAATAATTCTTTCATACAAAAATTTGTTTGTCACAAGTACAAACCCCTAAAATCTATAAATCGAAGTATTTAAACCTCGGGTCGTCTCTCAAAGGAATTGTAGGGTAGTGTTCTTGTTATTGGTTATGAACATGTATATTTTGGGGTTTTGGGATAAGAAACATGAAATGTAAATAACAATGAAGTAAACTAATAACTATGAAGGTCTTGGCAAGGTTTGGTGGTCAAGGATCTCTATCCTAATCACTAAACACAACATGAGAATTGGCAAGGATCAATCCCATTAAGTCATCCTCTAACTAGGTAAAGGAAAGTCAAATGAGCTATATCAATCCAAGTCCATAAGTCCTAGTTCTCCACCAATTCAATTAGTGAGATCTAGAGTTAATGGCTCCCAATCGTCAATCACTCGGACATTAGTAACTCAAGAGTTCCAAAGTTACCTTCCCAAGCCAAGAGCATAAAATTTATCAAACACTTGGAAGGCAAAAGAATAAAGCATAGTAAATCAATCAACAAGAATAAAATCTAACAACAATTGAATGTAGGAAATCAACAACAACAATCAAAAGGAACACAATTATTATGAATTACCTCTAATTGAATTGAAAGAGAATAGAAGGAATAAGAGTAGATCTATAACAAAGCATAGAAGCAACATAAAGGAAATTACAACAAAAGAATAGAAGAATGATGATTGCAACAACAAAGAATTGAGAAGAAGTAGTAGAAGAAAGCATGAATTAAACCCTAGATCTAAGAACTAAGCCTAATCCTAATCCTAATTCTAGAGAGAAAAAAGAGCTTCTCTCTTTAGAACTAACTCTAAACTAATCCTAATGAGTGTAAAATAATGCTAAGTCATGATTCCCTTTAATCCTTGGTCCTTATATGCATTTTGGCACTAAAGTTGGTTGCAAACTGGGTCCCACAGCTCTCAGAATTCGCTGGGCACGTTTTCTATTTAAAAATCACGTGTGCCCACCGACGCGTATGCGTACAGTGCGCGTGCGCGTGGATGAAGATATCCAAGTCTTTGGCTTTTTCATGTGTTCTCCACTTTGCATGCTTTATTCTTCACTCCTTTGATTCATTCCTAGCCCTTTTCAACCTGAAATCACTTAACAATCAAATCAAGGCATCTAGTGGAATCAAAGGTGAATTAAATTTAGCTAATTAAGGACCTAAAAAGCATGTTTTCACATTTAAGCACAAATTGGGAGACAATCATGAAACCATACTATTTCATTGAATAAATGTGGGTAAAAGGTCATAAAATTACCTAAATTAAGCACAAGATAAACCCTACAAAGGGGGTTTATCAACTATCTACTACTTTCTTCTTCCCTTTTTTTTCATCTTCTACCTCAGGTTCTTTTCTTCCTCTCCTCTACTCTTTTCTTCTTCTTTTATTTATTGAATTTAATTACCTTTCCTTCTTCTCAATTTTTATGTTATCTTAGTTATTTATGGTTTCTTTTTCATGCATTTTTATGTTGGTGTTGGAGCTTTATTTGGATATTGTTTTATTAATTTGACCTTGTGGATCTTATGAGGAGTAATTTGGCGACATGTAATTATTGGCTCTCATATATATTTGGATCCATTATTTTCATTCTTATTTTAACTTGCCCACCAAGTGTTTGTGAAAAAGCGCTTATGGCATTTTGAATCCTATTTTGTTTTACTCTTCTACTTTCATGCCTCTTTTTCACAACACTTGGATTTCACATGTATTTGGGATTATCGTTCACAATTGTCATCATACAAGTGCTCTTTAATTTGGCACATTTAATAATTGATACTTGAGTTATGCTTCTCATGTCTATTACTTGCATGTTTTACCCTCTTGCGTCTATTTATTATGAATTGCCTTCTTGCTTTTAATTGATGTCTTACCTACATGTTGTAGCTACCATGTATTTAAGCTATTATCTTTCCTTTGGCATTCATTATCACTTGGAATTTTCTCCTTCTGGTTTTTAGTTATCTATATTTAACAGTCTTCCTCTTTCCTTCTTCCTTAGGCATGGGTACCAAGAAAGGCAAAGAGAAGGCTACTGACAAGACACCAGTAAAGAGAGGAACCAAGAGAACACCGGCTAAGGCACCATCCTCTACCAGCGTCAAGCTACTAACAAAGCAGGTGAAGAGGATCATTAAAGTTGATGAAGCAGAGAAATCCTTCCCCGCCCGGGACTCCACACGGTTCACTAACCGTTACTGCGAGCAGATGTTCCACATCCTAGCTGAGAGGAACTACAATAATGAGCATCTACTTATTGTCCCAACACATTTTGTTGATTTTATGGAGCCCCGTATTGAGAGGAGACAGTGGGGATTTTTGAGGAGGCAGCCGCGGAAGGTCAACCTATCATGGGCAGTTGAATTCTACTCTAACTTTTATTCGCCTACCCTGCAAACTATCTTTGTTCGTCAGCAACAAGTTCTTGTTTTCGAGGGTGCCATACAGAGAGCACTGGATCTTCCACCCAGTCCGGAGGGATTGGATGCATATCAAGAGGCCTCTCTTAAGCGCCAGATGTATCAGTTCGACTGGGCCAGTGTCCTTGGAGTTATAGCCCAACCTGGTAACACCTGGATCTATGGGCAGCATCGATCAAAACCCAAGAGCATTTCATCCCAATCACTTACAGTGGAGGCTCGCGTGTGGACATAGATTATGTCCCACTATATCTTTCCGAGTACTCACGAGTCCACCTTTACAGCGGACATGGCTGTCCTCATCTGGTGCATCCTGACAGAGCAACCTCTCAACCTGCCCCGACACATCCGGAAAGCCTTGGGACACATGCAAATAGTGGGTAACCTGCCTTTTCCCGCCTTGGTTTCAAATTTAGTCTCTGCAGCAGGAGTGTCCTATCGGGCAAGAGACACAAAGGTCATGATCCCTAGGGCCGACCAGTATGTTCCGAATGGGAAGTACATCAGGCCATCAGTTTCCTCTGCGAGCCGGCCTGTAGGCCCATCTTTGGATACTCCTCCTTCTTCTACTCCACCATCATCCACACCACAAGCACCATACATCTATCAGATGTTCCTTCAGATCCTTGAGAGGTTCGACCGGCAAGACCGACGAATGGAGCAATTAGAGCACCACAACAAGTGCTGATACAACTATCTGAAGGAATTCTTAGTTGGTAACCACCCACCTCCGGAGCAGAAGGACACCCCATACTCCACCCCATTCAGTAGTACAAGGAGCCATGGTAAACCAAACAGCGGAGGTGATGCTTCCAGCCCTACCTTGCTCCTTACTGATGGCACGGAGGACCGTGCAAAGCCTTAAGTGTGGGGAGATCAGTCCCTGACTTCCGGAGGTAATCTCTCTCTCTCTTAACACCAACATTATAGTTTTTCTTTTGTTAGATAGGATAGATTTCATGATAAATATTGTTTGCATGTATGTTTTGCTTGGTTAAAGTAATGAGTTTCTTTTCAAGACCCTATTTTATAATATTTCACTAATTTAAATTGAAAATTTGTGCTAAACTTGTTTGAGGATTGTAATTTGGAACATAGTTTATAACTAAGAACACACAACATGTGAGATTTTGAGCTTAATTATATGGTTACATTATTTAGCCATGATTTTTATTCTTGTATGTTTTCTTCTCTATAATTGCAATCTATAGTTTGTTCCATTCTATATGTCCATTGTTTAGTGTATTTGCATGCATACATATGATTGAGTCCATTAATTGTTATTAGCTCACTTATCCCAAATAGCTTACCATTTCAATTACCATTGTTAGCCACTTTGAGCCTTTTAATCCCCATTTGTTCTTTATATTACCACATCACTAGCCTTAAGCGGAAAAATAATTAATTACCCCAATTGAATCTTTGGTTAGCTTAAGATAGAGATTGTGTATCAATTAAGTGTATATATATATATATTACAATATAAATAAATAAATAAATATGGGACAAAATTATCCCAATGTTAAGTTTAATAAAAGATCAATGCATATGTGGTGGAACTAAAGAAACTTTGACACATGAGTATGTGAAATACACAAAAAGTGAGATTTTGGGTAGCTAGGGATGATTTTAGAATTATATAGAATGTGTGTATGTTAGGTGAGAACTTAGGTTAGTCAAAGATTCATATTATAGCTCACTTGGCCATACATATATCATCACCCTTACTTTAGCCCCATTACAACCATAAAAAGCCCTCATGATGTTTGCATTTGTACATTAAATATTTGTTGATTGGTTAGATGAAGAACAAAGTTTTAGAAAGCATGACTAGAGGAGATTAAAGTGAATTAACCCTAAACACTTGAGCGATTAGAGTGCATATACACTTCCAGTGAGGGTTCAACGCTTGATTCTATGTTCCCTGCTTTCATGAGCTATCTTCTTACAAGTTTACTTATCTTTTATTGTGTGGTTTGAATTAGTGAAATCTGATTTATATTTGTCTTGGAGAACTTGTTTACTTTTAACCAAGTAGATAGAAACATCTTACCATATAGTTACATTCACATACATAGGTTGCATCTCATGAGTCTTACTTTCCCCCATTCATTCTTTTTGTCTCCTTGAGCTTAGCATGAAGACATGCTAATGTTTAAGTGCGGGGAAATTGATAAACCACTATTCTATGGTTTATCTTGTGCTAAATTGAGTGGTTTTTATCAAGTCTTTGCACACTTATTCATACAATTTGCATGATTTTACAATTCCTTCCTAATTATGTTCTATTATTGAAAACTTGCTTCCTACGCCTTTAACTTGTGTATTTTTAATGTCCTTTTATACCATTCGATGTTGTGATCTGTGTGTTAAGTGTTTTCAGGCTTTATAAGGCAGGAATGGCTTATACGATGGAAAGAAAGCTTGCAAAAATGGAAGGAACACAAGAAACTAAGGAGCTGACCAGCGAGCATCGACGCGTATGCGTACCTCACGCATGCGCGCAATCTAGAGATTTTCACAGTGACGCGCGCGCGTACCTGACGCATGCACGTGACTTGGCGCACTCCGTAGCGACGCGTGCGCGTACCTGACACGTACGCGTGACACGCGGAAAAGACAATCAACGCGTACGCGTGACTGACGCGTACGCGTGACTGACACGTACGCGTAATGTACGCCATGTGCAGAAAGTGCAGAAGACGCTGGGGACGATTTTGGGCTGAGTTTGGACCCAGTTTTTGGCCCAAAAACACAAACTAGAGCCAGGAGACAAGCAAAGACTCAACACATATTGACACATTCACATTTTAGATAGTTTTTAGTTTTTAGCTTTGAATCTTAGAGAAAAAATACTACATCCTCTAGGGTTCTTCATATTTATAGTTTTAGGATTTTATGCTTTAGATTTGGATATCGAGAAGAGTTACTACCTTCGTTGAAGTTTTCATCATTCTAGTTTGTTTCCTTATTCCCTTACTCTTTTAATCACCCATTAACCCTGTTCAGATATGGATGTTTATGGTTTTGGAATTTATTAATACAAGGAATTATTTTTACCTTTAATTAATTTTCTGTTATTATTTTATTTGAATTTCCATGCCTTCTCTTCTTTCCCTTTTATCGTTTATGAAAATGACATTCATGTTAATAGAGTAGACTCCCAACTTGACTTGGAAGTTGATTAATAGGAGACTGATAAACCATTATTTTATGGTTTATATTGTGTTTAATTATGTGGTTTTATCAAATCTTCACCCACTTATTCATATGATTAGCATGTATTTACAATTCCTTCCCAAAATTACTCCATGGTTGAAAACTTGCTTCCGAGAGACTTTTAATTATGTATTTTAATTCTTCTTTATCCCATTCGATTCCATGATCCCTGTGTTAAGTGTTTCAGGCTTTATAGGACATGAATGACTTGGAAATTGGAGAGGAGGCTCGCAAAAATAGAAGGAACACAAGAAATTAAGGAGATGACTAGCGAGAAGTGACGCGGACGCATGGCTCACGCAACCGTGCAAAATGGAGAAATCGTAGTGACGCGCTCGCGTGCCTGACGTGAACGCATGGATTGAAAACTGTACGAGTGACGCGTATGCGTGGACGATGCGCACGCGTGGCAAGGCAAAACGCTGGATGACGCAAACGCATGGATGACGCGATCGCGTGACGTGCGCGATCTGCAGAATTTGCAGAATTCGCTGGGGGCGATTTTGGGCCATGTTTTGACCCAGTTTTCGGCCTAGAGAAGCAGATTAGAGCCAGGGAACATACAGAGACCGAAGAGACATTCATTCGGCATGATTTTTAGTTTTTTTAGATCTGATTTTACTCCTCCTCTATGTTTTCTCTCTACCCATTCATAGTTTTTAGGATTTTGTTTTTTATCACTTTTTGGATTGGGATATTGAGAAGAGTTATTACCTCCACCAAGACTTCATCATTCTAGTTAGTTTTCCTTACTTGTCACTTACTCTTTTATATCCTTAATTTGTTCAGAATTACTATTGGATTATTTTTAGAATTTGTTAATACAAAAACTATTTTTTTATTTTTAATTGGTCTTTTTTATTATTATTTATCATATCTTCCTTTATTTCCCTTTCTTATTTTGTGAAGTTTACATTCATAATGAGCGTGTAGTTCCATAACTTGATTGGGAGTTGATTGAAAGGAGAACCTTGAGTTGGAATGCTCAAGAGTAAAATTGTAATTGGGTTTATTGTTGGATCGCCCTCTAGTCACTGACACTAATCCTTCCCAAGGGAGAGGATTAGAACTTGTGAATAGAAATAGACTTCCAACTCGCTTGACTTTCCTCTACCTGGTAAAGGATAACTAAGCAGAACAACCTTCAATTATCAATTAATCTTGGGAGAACTCCAACAAGGATAGACTTTTCGACTAATCTACTTCCGGTCAAGATTTTTATTTATATTACATAAATTTTCTGATTTAATTTCCTGTTTATCAAACTCAAAACCATTTTTGAAAACATCTGATTAATAAAATAGCACATCTTTCTGCAACTCGTTGGGAGACGACTTGGGATTCATACTCCCAGTATTTTAATTCTTATTTTGTGACAACCCTTCTAAATTGATAAGCGGATTTTTGTTGGTTAAGAACTGTACTTGCAATGTATCTCTTATATTAATTTCTTAATCCGCCAATTTCCGCCACATCAATTTTTGGCGCCGTTGTCGGTGAGTTGCAATAAAGTGCTAAGTTATTGATTAGAATTTATTTATTTGCATTTTATTTTATTTTGCTACTATGAGCTGCATGTTTCTTTTATTAAATAACGCGTTCACTTCCTGATCCAAGCTTGCCAGTATTTGATCCTGAGATTGAAAGAACTATTTCACGTATAAGGCAAGCTCGGCGTCGGTTAGTCCTCTCCGAGGGCGAATCTGAAACGTCACTTGAGGAAGAAACGAGCTCCCTTTCTACTGATTCGGTTGATTTACGTGCAGGTGACATGGCAGCACCTAGGAGAGTTACTATCTAGGAAGCTGGAGCCCCTGATTTTACACTGCAACCGTATCAAGCGCATCACCCAGCGGTGGCTGTAGATTTTGAACTCAAGACTGCACTACTCAACTTGATGCCTAAGTTTCATGGCTTACCTGCTCAAGAGCCTATCAAGCACCTTAGGGATTTCCAGGCAGCCTGTTCTACTGTCAGGCGTGATGGTGCAGATGAAACTTCTATTTTGTTAAAAGCCTTCCCATTCTCTCTTGAGGGAAAGGCGAGAGAGTGGTACTACATTCAACCCGCAGCAATTGTTTCTAACTGGGATACGCTTAAAAGAGAATTTTTGCAAAAATTCTTTCCAGCTGAAGTTACTGATAAACTGAGGAAAGACATTTCCATGATTGTTTAGGACGAATCCAAGACTCTCTACGAATACTGGGAGCGCTTCAACAATCTTCTGGAAGCATGTCCCCACCATATGATTGACAAGATAGTATTGCTCGGCTACGTCACACAAGGCATGAGGCCTCAAGATAAGACCATATTGAAAAGTGCTAGCAATGGGTCTATAAAAAAGTACAAGACCACTGATCAGGCATGGCAATTGATCAGCGACTTAGCTAAATCTACTCGGAATCACAGGCAGAAACAAAGCCGGTCAAAAGCTGTTGTAGAGGTATCTTCTAGCAAAGAGACTACTGCTCTGACTCAGAGTATATGTGAAATGACCAACTTACTGAGGCAGATGCAGTTGAGTCAACAACAAGCTCAGCAAGCTCAACCCTCTCCACCACAGCAAAGCCAACAGTTAGTCCCACAAAGAGTGTGCGAAATTTGTGCTGATTATAGTCATTATACTGATGAATGTCTGCAGCTCCAACAGGAAGACAATACTGTAGCAGCCACTCATAACTTTTATGACCGCCCCAATCAAGGATACAATCAAGGTGGCAGCTACAACCATGGATGGCATGACAATTCCAACCAAGGTTGGAGAGATAATTCTAACCAGGGCTGGAGGGACAATAATAACAGAGGAAGCAGAGACAATCAGGGAAATCAGAGGTGGAATAATAACAACAACAGGCAGTAGAACTAGAACCAGCCTTACAGAGCACCTCACCTGAGGTAATCCCAAGGACCACAACACAACCAACAACAAGTTCCTCAGATCACTTGTTCTAATTCCTCTCCAAATGACGAGATGTTTCAATCCATTGCGCAAGGACAAAAGAACATGGAAAGTTCACTTAACGGTCTAACATCCACTATACAAGCTCTCATCTCTCATATGGGATCATCCAATACTTTAAACACTCAACATGCAAGCTCCAGTGGAATTCTTTCTCAACCCTTACCCAATCCAAAGGGTGGCATCAATGCCATCATCCTAAGGTCCGGAACCACGCTGCAAGAGAGGAATCAGGAGGAGCCAAACCCACCAGAACACGCCCCAGCTGAAGAGGTAGTGGAGGTAAAAGATGCTGAAGAGGAAGAGGACGTACAAGACATGGTTGAAGAAGAAGAAGCTCAACCACAGAAAAAAGCACCAAAGGATGCAGACGCTGCAGAAAATGCCCTCCCTATTCCATTTCCACAAATTGCAAGGAAGCCCAGAAAGCAAATGAAACTTGATCCCAAAATGGTAGAAATATTCAAAAAGGTTGAGGTAACTGTTCCCCTTTTTTATGTTATTCAGCAAGTACCTAAATACGCAAAGTTTCTAAAAGATTTATGTATACATAAAGACAAAATTAATGAATTAGAGACTATTCCTTTAGGTAGTTCTATATCTGCTTTAATGGGAGGTATACCTGAAAAGTGTAGTGATCCAGGTCCATGTATGGTTAATTGTACTATTGGAGGTGTGATATTTTCTGACTGCATGTGTGATTTAGGAGCGTGTGTTAGCATAATGCCTTTGTCTATATATGATACTTTGAGGCTCCCTCCCTGAAAAAGGTCGGCAGCTCGTTTTATGTTGGCAGATAAAAGCATTATTACAGTAATTGGAGTTGCTGAAGATGTATTAGTGAGCATTAAGGGGCTCACATTTTCCATTGACTTCTATATCCTGGAAATGCCCCCTAATGTCTCAGGAAGGCCATCGTCAATCCTGCTTGGAAGACCATTCCTGAAGACTTCAAATTTCAAGCTGGACGCATTTTTTGGAACTTATTCTTTTGAAATAGATGGCAGAAGAGTGAAATTCAGTTTAAATGGAGCTATGAAGCACCCTCCAGATGATCATTCTATCTCTCAGTGTGACATCATAGATAAAATCATGGCTGAAGTTCACCAGGAGGAATTAGAAGAGAAGTACATAGGACAAGGTCCAAGTGTGGGGACATTCTCAGAGGACAATGAGAGCACTTCACCATTATCACCAGCTCCAGATAATTCAGAGCCTGGCCATGAGCAGAAATTAGAATTAAAACCCATCCCTCCACACCTCAAGTATGCTTACCTTGAGGACGAGCAGAATTTTCCAGTTATCATTGCAAGGGAACTCACTTCCCAATAAGAAGACCAGCTACTCAGTGTGCTGAGAAAATACAAGAAAGCAATTGGATGGAGCCTAGTGGATATAGTAGGCATCAACCCTCAAGTTTGTGAGCACAGAATATTCTTAGAAGAGGGAGCAAAGCCTGTCCGTCAACCTCAAAGAAGATTGAATCCCACCATCTTAGAAGTTGTCAAGAAAGAAGTGACCAGGCTACTTGAGGCAGATATCATTTACCCCATCTCAGATAGCGAATGGGTCAGTCCAGTACAAGTGGTGCCCAAGAAGTCTGGAATCACAACAGTAAGAAATGAGCATGGAGAGCTTCTGATAACTAGAGTACAGAATTCATCGAGAGTTTGCATTGACTATAGTGTCTCAACTAAGCCACTCGCAAGGATCATTACCCCTTGCCATTCATTGATCAGATGCTTGATCGCCTGTCAGGTAAATCCCATTATTGCTTTTAGATGGTTATACAGGCTATTTTCAAATTCATATAGCTCCTGAAGATCA
>NC_029785.2:62793026-62813602 GCF_000816755.2 Arachis ipaensis
CATTTCTTTGCAAGCTGAATGGCGCTCATCCCTTGTGTTTCAAAGAATTCCCAAGTTCGAATCCTAGAGGAAGCGTTTTGGTTTTTTTTTTCATGATTTTCCTTATGCTTAGCAATATAATGTAGCGCTCAGTTAAGTAAAGCAACTATTCCCGCCCCAGTTGGTTCAAGATGCTAGGTGTTGAAACACCCCTATGGGCTTACTTGCTCAAGCCTCTCCTTAGCACACACACATCACAGGCATTTAGCTTATTTTGTTCATCTCTGTTTGTTCTTTGAAAATTGATGCCCAGCACCTCTTTGGGTTACTAAATGCTTTGTCTCAAAGTAGCTCTTGATGGTGGACTTTCGGTTGGCAATCCCGGGTTAGTTAACCCAAGTTACCGGGTGATGAAGCACCCCTTAGATCCTAGTTATCCAAGCTTATCTTTGTACAAGAACATCACAGGCATTTATCCAAATTTGCAGCCATTGGTGCCTAGCCTTGTGTATTTCTTTTTGCTTCTTTCTTTTGCATTTTTCTCTTTCATTTTGGACCTTTTTCATTTGTCAAGTCTCATGAAATGTAACTCAAGTTTATATCACAAAGTCATGCCAACATTCTTTCTTAGTCTCTTCTCAGCAAGCCTCCTTTTGTACATAGCTTGATTGAGCTTGCTTGCTAGTTCAGGGGAAGGATTGTTTGCAGTTGACCTTCTCTTGAATGTTGTCCTTTGTAGCTTGGTCACAATCCTCTTCTCGGTGCTTTTGTTAATTGCCTTCACTTCCTTGAGTCCAAGTTTTGGTGGTTGTGTGGTTGTTGGAGTGATTTCTTCATTAAGAGCTTCTTGCATTGGAGGTTCCATGGGCTTTTCCTCTTTGCACTTCTCTGCTTCAGTTGAGTGTGACTTCTCTTGAGTATCTTTCTCCATTTCTTCTTCATGATTTTCCACTAATTCCTTTGGGAGTGAAGTTTCAGGTTCCTCTATCACCTCAAATAGCTTTTAAATTCACAAGGTTTATAAATCATTAAAATTCAATTAAATTTAGCTTAAACCTCATGATTTAACATCAATTACATGGTGGTTGATTGATTCAAAGAAGTCATGCATTTTTAATCCAAATTACTTTCTTAGAATGCAAGAAAGTGCATACAACCTAATAAAAACAATGAAAAAGGCTAGTGAAACTAGGCTAAGATGACTTGTCATCAATAGCTCCTGAAGATCAGGAAAAGACTACTTTTACATGTCATTTTGGAACTTATGCTTATAAGAGAATGCCCTTTGGCTTATGCAATGCACCAGCTACTTTCCAAAAGTGCATGATGAGTCTTTTCTCTAACCTTATTGAGAACTGTATGGAGGTTTTTATGGATGATTTTAGCGTTTATGGTGATTTATTTAGCCTTTGCTTAGATAGTTTATCTAGAGTGTTAGATAGATGTGTTAGTACGAACCTTGTATTGAATTTTGAAAAATGTCACTTTATGGTAAAACAAGGGATTGTACTAGGACATGTTGTGTCTAATACTGGCATTTCTGTAGATCCAGCAAAGGTGGATGTTATTTCTAGTTTACCTTACCCCTCCTCTGTGAGGGAAGTCCATTCGTTCCTTGGCCATGCAGGTTTTTACCGGAGATTCATTAAGGACTTCAGTAAGGTAGCACTACCCTTATCCAGACTACTGCAAAAAGATATTGAGTTTGAGTTCAGTGAGGATTGCAAACAAGTGTTTGATAAGCTGAAGACCGCCTTGACTCAAGCTCCAATTGTGAGAGGACCAGACTGGAGCCAGCCATTTGAAATTATGTGCGATGCCTCCAACCATACAGTAGGAGCGGCGCTGGCTCAGCGTGAAGGTAAGGATCCTTAAGAGCTTCTTGCTATGGTTTTTGCTTTGGATAAATTCCGAGCCTATTTACTTGGTACTAAAGTAGTAGTGTACTCAGACCACGCAGCTCTAAAGTATTTATTAGCTAAAAAGGAGTCCAAACCAAGGCTTATACGTTGGATACTGCTACTACAAGAATTTGATTTAGAAATTAAGGATAGGAGTGGTAACCAGAATCTAGTGGCAGACCACTTGAGTTGCCTTGAGCACATTAGGGATGACTCCACTCCTATAGATGATAATTTCCCATTTGATAACCTGCAAGCAGTATCTGAAGTAGTCCCTTGGTATGCACCTGTAACTAATTATCTAGTTAGCCGCACTTTTCCTCCAGACTTTACTAAGCATCAAAGAGACAAGCTAAAAAGCGAGTCCAAATATTATATATGGGATGACCCATATTTATGGAGATGTGGCGCTAACCAGGTAATTAGACGGTGTGTGCCTCAATCAGAATTCCAGTCCATTTTAGAAGCCTGCCACTCATCTGAGAGTGGAGGACATTTTGGCGCTCAAAGAATAGCTAGAAAAATTTTAGACTGTGGATTCTGGTGGCCTACTCTTTTCAAAGACGCTGCTGAATTTTGTAAATCTTGTTCCCCATGCCAAAGGTTTGGTAATATATCCAAGAGGGATGAGATGCCTCAACAGATTATGCTTTTCTGTGAAATTTTTTATGTTTGGGGCATTGACTTCATGGGTCCATTTTCCAATTCTAATGGTTATTTTTATATATTGTTAGCTATAGATTACGTTTCTAAATGGGTGGAAGCAATTCCTACCCGTACTGATGACGCTAACACTATTGTTTCCTTTGTTAGAAACTATATTATTTGTCGCTTTGGATCACCACGAGCAATCGTGAGCGATCAAGGCACCCATTTTTGTAATAGGAGACTAACAGGATTACTGAAGAAGCATGGGATAATTCATAAAGTGGCAACAGCCTAGCATCCTCAGACTAATGGGCAAGCCGAGGTATCAAACAGAGAAATAAAGCGTATATTGCAGAAGATAGTCAAACCTCATAGAAGAGACTGGAGCACCAGACTACAAGATGCACTCTGGACATACAGAACGGCATACAAGACACCCATTGGGATGAGTCCCTTCCGCTTAGTTTATGGAAAAACCTGTCACCTCCCAGTTGAGGTAGAGCACAAGGCCTTTTGGGCAGTAAAGGAGTGCAACATGGGATTTGAGAAAGCCGGAGCTAAAAGGAAGTTGCAACTGCAAGAATTAGAAAGCCTTCGCCTAGAAGCTTATGAGAACTCAAGGCTGTACAAGAAAAAGATGAAGGTTGTGCATGATAAGCACATTAAGAGGAGAGAGTCCCAACCTGGGGACTTAGTCCTCCTTTACAACTCTAGACTGAGGCTCATGCCAGGCAAGTTAAGATCAAGATGGGAAGGTCCATATAGAGTAGAGAAGGCCGAACCATACAGAGTTTTCCACCTGAGTCATCCTTCAAGCTCTGAACTCATCAAAGTTAATGGACATCGCTTAAAGCTATATCATGGTGGAAGGTGACGAAAAACAAGGAGCTAGAGATCTTCCTCTTGGAGGATCTGCCAACAGCAGAAGACTGAGCTAGTGGAGCGTCCAACTTAAGGACGTTAAAGCAAAGTGCTAGGTGGGAGACAACCCACCATGGTATGATTGTTCCTTTCTTTTATTTCTTTATTTCCTTTCTCAATAACTCTTCTTAGTACTAGTGTCTATAGTTTGCATCTGCATTTGCATATTGCATAAAAAATAAAAAAAATAAAAAAACCATGCGACGCGACAGCATCACTAACGCGCCCGCGTCACAGGTGCGTAACAAAGAAAAAGAAATCAAACAGAAAGTCACGCGAGAGCGTGGCTGGAGGCATGCCTTTGGCACAATTTGACCCATGCAACCGCGTCATCGACGCGTCCGCGTCATGAGGATAACAATGCCTCCCACGCGTCCGCGTCAAGCACGCAAACGCGTGCCCTGTAAATCGACGTATGAAAGGATGTATGGCAGAATGTTACGCTGGACTGGGGCTGGAATGGCGCTAGATGCACAGGCCCTACCACGCGAACGTGTGCCCCACGCGTCCGTGTCGTCTTCCAGTCTTGGCCATTCACACGATCGCGTCCACCACGCAAACGCGTCACCCTGGAATTTGGCAACAATGAGTTTCGAACAGAGAGTTGTGCGAGCGCGAGGCTGCCCTCGCGACACTAGCACAGATCATGTCACGCGTCCGCGTCGTTTCATCTAAGCGCCATTTGCGCGACCGCGTACCCCACGCGTCCGCGTCGCTTGCGCCGCACAATATATCCATATCTTCCAAAATATCTTATCTTTCTCTTTCTTAAATCCTACTTTTTCTTCTCCCTCCTTATTTCTTTCCCACGCTTTTTCTCTTCCTTCTTCCTTCTTTCTCACTCTCTACCTCCTCTCCCTCACCACCATTATCAAGGTTTTTTTTCCTTTCTTTTTCCCTCTTTACTTTTCTATTCTTCTTCTTGTTTTTATGTTTTCTTTCTTTTTACTTTCATTATCCATGTTTTCTTTTTCTTTCTTTTTCTTTTAATTGGTGTTGGAAATTTATTTGGGTCATTATTATTTCTTATGATTTGCTTGTGGATTGTTACGGAAATTGTTTGACATTTATTAATTTTTAAGGGTTTCTTGCATGTTCAATCTAATACTTTCAATAGCTTATTCACCATGCAAGCTATGTGTTTGTGAAAATGCCCGTATAGCATTGTGCACTATTTTTAAGATTTCTTTTATTCTTCTACTCTAACTGCTTGCTTTTCATAAAACCTTTTTTTATATTATTTTATTTAAATATAATTGTTATTAAAAACAGGTTATTAGTTTGAAAGGCTTGGTAATCTAACTTGGACATTGAATGCTTGATCTATGCCACTCATGCCTTTGCCGGCATGCCAATAAACACCTTGCATTTAATTGTCATCATATGCACTTGCTATATTTCCATTGATGATTTTTCACATGTAGTCATGACCATGTGTTAACATCATTCATCTTTAATGTGCATTGATTATCACCTTTCCCATTCTCTTTCTTGCTCTATCCCTTGAAGTTTTAACATCCTTACTCTTCCCCTTTCAAGATGGCCACCAAAAAAGGAAAAGAGAAAGCTACTCCCAAATCAACAGCAAGAAGAGAAACAAAAAGAGCATTAGTGGCAGAGCCATCTTCAACTGCTGTTAAGCCCTCAACAAAATGAATTAAGAGGATTATAAAGGTTGATGAAAAAGAGAAAGCCTTCCCAGAAAAGGACACTACGCGATTTACCAACCGCTACTGTGAGCAGATGTTCCCCATACTGGCAGAAAGGAGTTACAACAACGAATACCTTCTTATCCTCCCGACCCGTATTGCTGAATTTGTTGAACCGTGAATTGAGCGACGACAATGGGGATTCCTACAGAGACAGCCACGGCAGGTTAATCTTTCCTGGATAGTCGAGTTCTACTCTAATTTCCACCTGTCAATCCTGTAGTCTGTCTATGTTCGTCAGAAGCAAGTTCCCATTACAGAAGAGGCCATTCAGCGAGCTTTAGATCTTTCCTTTACTCTAGAAGGACTGGACGCATTTCAAGAGGCCGCACTCAAGCGCCAGACGTACTAATTTGACTGGGACACCGTTCTCAGAGTTATCGCACAACCTGGCAGCAGATGGATCTACGGATACCATCGTTCCCAACCTAAGGGAATATCGGCTTCTGCACTTACCTTGGAGGCTCACGTATGGGCACAGATCATGTCCCATTATGTCTTTTCGAGCACCCACGAGTCCTCCTTCACTGCAGACATAGCTGTTTTACTCTGGTGTATCCTTACAGACCAGCACCTAAACTTACCAGGACACATCCGGAATGCAATGGGACACGTACAAATTGCGGGCAACTTACCTTTTCCCGCCTTAGTTTCAGATCTCGTCTCAGCAGCTGGAGTCTCCTACAGAGCTGGGGACACCAAAGCCATGCTTCCATAGGATGATCAATACGTCCCTAACGGGAAATATATCAGACCTCCAGCAGCCACTACAAGCCAACCTACTGAACCGGCTGGAGACATTCCTCCTTCAACACCACAAGCACCTACAACAAACCACCTGCTCCATCAAATACTTGAAAGGTTGGATTGGCAGGAACACAAAGCAAAGCTAAGAGAGCACCGTAACAAGCGCCGATTCACATACCTCAAGGAGCTACTTATGGGAAACTACAAAGACCCAGTCACCCCGAACTCCACTTTCTTTACCAGCACAGGGAGCCATGACGGTCCCGATTGTGGAGATACTGCTACCAGCCCACCTTTGTTCCTGACAGATGGCACCGAAGACGGTACAAAACCTTAAGTGTGGGGAGGTCGGTCAGTACCTGACTTCCGGAGGTAATTTCTCTTCCTTAACACCAATAAAATAGGATATTTAGTTAGTTTTTCTTTTGTAGAATAGGATAAATTGTA
The DNA here is from genome assembly GCF_000816755.2 of Arachis ipaensis. Taxonomy (NCBI): domain Eukaryota; kingdom Viridiplantae; phylum Streptophyta; class Magnoliopsida; order Fabales; family Fabaceae; genus Arachis; species Arachis ipaensis. The sequence goes on from NC_029785.2 coordinate 62,799,379, forward strand.
TAGTAATAGGTTAGTTGCATGCATGTTCTACTTGATTGAAAAGATAATAAGTTTCTTCTAAGACCCTATTTTTGTTAGAACAAAATTTTACTAATTTTAATCAAAACTTTTATGTTAATTTTGCTTGAAGTTGCATTTGGAACATAGTTTAAAAGGCTAAGAACACACAACTCGTAAGATTTGAGCTTAGTTACATGGTTACCTTATTTAACCATAAATATTTTATTCTTGTGTGTTTACTTCTCTATGATTGTAATCTATATTTTGTTTCATCCTATATGTCCAATGTTTAATATATTGGGTAAAGTATATTTTTTGTCCTTGAAGTTTTCGAAAAGTTTCAAAAATACCCTTAAGTTTTAATTTATTTCAATTTTATCCTTGATATTTTAAATATGCTTCAATTATATCCTTTTTGTTAATTTTTTGATAGTCAACCAATAGTCAACTTTTTATTTCCAATTTTACCCTCTAATCCTGACAGTGTTTGGCACACTGCATAATCCCTTCCAACGCCTCTCCCTGTTCTTCCCAGCTTCATTCCATTCCAACACCTCCACTTTTCTTCCCAACCATCGCTCATCCTCTCATCCATCTCTCTCGTTGCAACCACCGGCGCCACCACCAACCACCACCACCAATTTCTATCTCCGTCTCCCATTGTCTTTTCTCTCATGCTAACTCTCATTCTCCCTTGCTTCTCATTGTCTCACCAACCATCGTGCACAGCCACTGCCACTCATCCCTTCTTCTCTTTATTGTGCCGCCGCACTTGGTAGGTTACAATTTTCTTTTAACTATATTCTACAAGGCAATAGTTCAAAAAATTCAGCATACCCTTTATTTTAGACAATAAGGCATTGACTATATATTCATGTTGCTAATCACAGCCACATATGTTAATTGTTTCAGTATCCCAAGTGTGGACAAATTTTATCAATTCACACATTTGGCTCAATTGCAAAATAAAGTACCAAAGCTACAGCAACAGCAACAAGTTGAAAATACCAAAATTGAATGTAAAATGGTGATATTGACAAACTAATAGAAAATCATTTGGACAATTGAACCCTAATTGTAGATCTGAACAAGAAATTAAACCTCGTCGCTTTCCATTGGGCTGTTTCTGAAACCAGTTAATGTTCAAGATCTGGACACGGGTAGAGGGAGAGGGGGAGTTAAGGCTGTCGGAGAGGGAAGCCATAGCACACATAACGGTGGACCTCGAGGCACAGTGAAACGCGGACGGTGGAGCTCTGAGCGTGGTGAATCGTGAGCGATGGAGATCCAGGCGCAGTTAATCGTGGACGGTGGAGCACGAGCTTGAGGCGCCGTGAATGGTGATGCTGTATGAGACTTGAGTGTGTCGGATTGGGAGAAGAGAAACGTGATGCGGGATCTGTCTTTTGCTGCTTTATGATCATGAAAATGGAGATGGATGAGTAATGAGGAAGTTGGATGAATGATGTTGGAGACGAAGATGGAGATTGGTGGTGGTGGTGGTGGTTGGTGATGGCGCCGGCGGTTGCAATGAGAGAGATGAAGAGAGGATGGGTGATGGTTGGGAAGAAAGGTGGAGGCGTTGAAATGGGTTAGGAAGTGGGCCAAACACAGTTAGAATTAATATGTGTTAGGTGAAAGCTTAGGTTAATTAAAGATTTAATTTATAAGCTTACGTAGCCATATATGTACTCTTACCCTTACCTTGGCCCCATTACAACCTTGAAAAGACCTCATGATGTTTGCATTGGTACGTTAAATGTTGTTGATTGGTTAGATGTAGAACAAATTTTAGAAAGCATGATTAGAGAGGAGTAGAGTGATCGCCCTATACACTTGAGAGACTAGAATGTACATACATCATCAATGAGGGTTCAATGCTTAAATTCTATGTTTCCTGCTTTCATGAGCTACCTTCTTGCATTTTTATCTGTTCTTACTATATAAGAATTGAATTAGTGGAATTCAATTTGTGATTGTCTTGAAGAGGTTATTTACTTTTAATCAAGTGGACAAGAATCATATAGTTGCATTCATATGTACAGGTTGTATTGCATTGCATGAGTTTTACATGTTCCTACTCATTTATTTTATCTCCTTCAACTAAGCATGAGGACATGCTAATGTTGTCGGGAGGTTGATAAACCATTATTTTATGGTTTATATTGTGTTTAATTGTGTGGTTTTATCAAATCTTCACCCACTTATTCATATGATTAGCATGTATTTACAATTCCTTCCCAAAATTACTCCATGGTTGAAAACTTGCTTCCTAGAGACTTTTAATTATGTATTTTAATTCTTCTTTATTCCATTCGATGCCGCGATCCCTGTGTTAAGTGTTTCAGGCTTATAGGGCATGAATGACTTGGATATTGGAGAGGAGGCTTGCAAAAATGGAAGGAACACAAGAAATTAAGGAGATAACCAGCGAGAAGCGACGCGGACGCATGGCTCACGCAACCGCGCGAAATGGAGAAATCGTAGTGACGCGCTCACGTGCCTGACGCGAACGCATGGATTGAAAACTGTACGAGTGACGCGAATGCGTGGACGACATGCACGCGTGGCAAGGCAAAACGCTGGATGATGCGAACGCGTGGATGACGCGATCGCGTGACGTGCGCGATCTGCAGAATTTGCAGAATTCGCTGGGGGCAATTTTGGGCCATGTTTTGACCCAGTTTTCGGCCCAGAGAAGCAGATTAGAGCCAGGGAACATGTAGAGACCGAAGAGACATTCATTCGGCATGATTTTTAGTTTTTTTTAGATCTGACTTTACTCCTCCTCTAGGTTTTCTCTCTACACATTCATAGTTTTTAGGATTTTGTTTTTTATCGCTTTTTGGATTGGGATATTGAGAAGAGTTATTACCTCCGCCAAGACTTCATCATTCTAGTTTGTTTTCCTTACTTGTCACTTACTCTTTTATATCCTTAATTTGTTCAGAAGTACTATTGGATTATTTTTAGAATTTGTTAATACAAGAACTATTTTTATTTTTAATTGGTCTTTTTGATTATTATTTATCATGTCTTCCTTTATTTCCCTTTCTTATTTTGTGAAGTTTACATTCATAATGAGTGAGTAGTTCCATAACTTGATTGGGAGTTGATTGAAAGGAGAACCTTGAGTTGGAATGCTCAAGAGTAAAATTGTAATTGGGTTTATTGTTGGATTGCCCTCTAGTCACTAAAACTAATCCTTCCCAAGGGAGAGTATTAGAACTTGTGAATAGAAATAGACTTCCAACTCGCTTGACTTTTCTCTACCTGGTAAAGGATAACTAAGTAGAACAACCTTCAATTATCAATTAATCTTGGGAGAACTCAAACAAGGATAGACTTTCCGACTAATCTACTCCCGGTCAAGATTTTTATTTAAATTACATAAATTCTCTGATTTAATTTTCTGTTTATCAAACTCAAAACATTTTTGAAAACATCTGATTAATAAAATAGCACATCTTTCTGCAACTCGTTGGGAGACGACCTGGGATTCATACTCCCAGAATATTAGCTCTAATTTTGTGACAACCCTTCTAAATTGATAAGCGGATTTTTGTTGGTTAAGAACTGTACTTGCAATGTATCTCTTATATTAATTTCTTAATCCACCAATTTCCGCCACGTTAGAGACCCTTGAGTTGGAATACTCAAGTGTTAATTTTAACTGGAAATTGTTGGCCAATTCTCCAGTCACTAACGCTAATCCTTCCATAGGAGAGGATTAGGACTTGTGAATCAGAGTTGTCTCAATTACTTGACTTTCCTTTATTCGGTAAAGGTTAACTAAGTAAAAACAACAACATCTTACTATTATATTTGAGAAAATCCAACAAGGATAGAACTTCCAATTAATCTTCTCCTGGTAAAGGCTTTTATTTTGATTATATAAATTCTCTTGTTAATTTTCATTGCTTTAATTTACAATTATTTATTTTTATGTTCTCCAACTCCTTAAAAATTTCTCGGAAAGATTTCTGATCAATAAAATAGCACTCTTTTGTCAACTCGTTGGGAGACGACCTAGGATTTCTACTCCTAGTATTTTATTCTTAAATTGTGACAACTCTTTCTAAATTGATAAGCGAAATTTTCGTCGGTTAAAAATTGTACTTGCAATGCTGTTTTCACCATAATTTCTTAATCGGCAATTTTCCACCCGTCAGCGTACGCACAAGAACCACACAGCCAAGTGTGCCTACGTACAACATCCTGTGCGTGCGCACAAGAAAAAAATCAGCAAGTGTGCGTACGGACACACCTGTGCGTATGCACAAGAACTACATAACCAATTGTGCGTACGCATAACATCCTGTGCGTGCGTACAAGAAGAAAATCAGCAAGTGTGCGTACGCACACACCTGTGCGTACACACAAGAACCAGCGCATGATTCATTTATTGCGAATCGCTGGGGGCAATTTCTTGGCCTCTAGAGCCCAGCTTTTGGACTTTCTGAAGCTGATTCTTCCTATATCAAAGAAGGCCTCACTCCATGTGAAGGGAGGAGAAATTATGGTTAGTTTAGCATCATGTAGGTCATTTTCTAGAGAGAGAAGCTCCCCCTTCTCTCTAGAATTAAGGTTTCTTAGTTTAATTTCGTTGTAACTTCTACTTTAAATTCTTGTTTTCATCTAGTTTCTTCTACCTTTGTTTGTTTTATTGTCTTAATTCCCTTATGTTACCTTGTTAATTTCTCATTTTGGTTATTTTTATGTTTAAGCACACTCTTGTTATTTTAATTTATATTTAATGCAATTTATATTTTCATGTCATTTATTGCTTAATTGAGTTACTATCTTTAATTTCCTTACTTAGTAGTTGTAGCATTTATTAATTCTTGTTATTTTATCATGCCCTCTTTTCATGCTGATGCCAGGGCATTTTGGCCAGTTTTACTGACCTTTTCTTTACTGTTTTAGGGTAGTTTCATGCATTTTCTTAGTTAATAAGCAAGTTTTGGGTAGATAATCACTTACATCTTGATTCAAGCAAACATTGTGAATTTTACATGATTTTATGAGAATTATGCATGAATTGAATGATAAAATGGATGATGCATGATCTCATGAGTTAGAACCTAGCTTTGATGCACTTTACTTGCTTGATTTCAGGACAAAGGAAGCAAGGATGATGCCACATTAATAGCCACGTTAGTCTAACTAATGTGACCATTAACGTGGAATGGAGGCTAGCTTGCAATGTTAATAAGAAAAGTGAACACCAATAAAGCCTGCGTGATCCATCATAGCCCACGTTAGTGTCCACGTTAACTACATTAACGTGGAAGCTAACGTGGAGGAAAAAGAAAGCCCCAACGTTAGTGGTAAAAGTGAATACCACTAACGTTCCAAAAGGTATAATTGGCCACGTTAAGAGTCACGTTAACTACATTAACATGAACTCTAACGTGAGAGGAGCAAGGAAGAGCCAACGTTAGTGACACTCATCTTTGTCACTAACGTTGGACCAAGCCACTATTAGCCATGTTAGTTGCCACGTTAATTACATTAACGTGGAAGCTAACATGGAGGAAAGAAATGATGAGCCAACGTTAGTGACACTCACCTTTGTCACTAACGTTGGAGATGGAAATCACCACCACGTTAGTGGTCACGTTAATACAATTAACGTGAGGCACTAACGTTGGAAGGGGCGTTTGGAGCGTTAGTGACAAAGGTAACTGTCACTAACGCTCTCGAAGCTGAGGCATGCCCACGTTAAGGGTCACGTTAGCTACACTAACGTGGACTCTAACATAGGGAGGAAGGGCAAGAAGCAAATGTTATTGGAAAAGGTGAATGCCAATAATGTTTGCGAAGGACCAAGAGGCAACGTTAGTGGTCAGTTTAGTGCCACTAACGTTGAAGTTAATGTGGACCATTTTGGGTTAGGAACGTTAGTGAAAAAGGTGATCGTCACTAACGTTCTCGAACCCACATTTTCACTTAACGTTAACACCACTAACGTCCTAACTAACGTCCATGCCTAACTAACACTTTTTCTGCAAGCAAAGCTAAGCCCACTGAAGATAATAACTGCTTCAACTCAAAGATCCAAAGGCCCATATCCAAGACTTGAAGAGCCAACTAGAAGATCAGAAGAGTAGTATATATAGGAGTAGTTTTGAACTAGTAAAGAGGAGCTTTTGGGCATTGGGAGAACTACTCTCTGTATAATTTTACTTTCTCTGCAACTTCTAGTTTTACTTTTAGAATGTATTTCCCATCTTTGTTTTCCATTTCCAAAGCTATGAACAACTAAACCCCTTTCATTGGGTTAGGGAGCTCTGTTGTAATTTGATGGATCAATAATAGTTTTCATTATTCTTCTTCTTTCTTTTCTCTTGATTTTACTAGAAAGCTTTCAATCTTCATCCAATTGGGTAGTTGTCTTGGAAAAGAAGCTATTCATACTCGGATCTCTTCGGAACCTTGGAAGAGGAATGAAGAGATCATGCTAGAAATGCTTTCTCATGTTGGACCAAATTGGGGTTTGGATGGATATAATGACATATAATCCTACCAACACTTTGATTTGGGAATACATGTGGTATAATCAGTGACCATACTTCATCTCTTCTCATGAGCAATTAGACCAAGGAATTGGAATTCAATCACTTAAGATTGCCAAGGAGATCAATGAATGCATGATTGAGGAAGAGATGAGAATGAACTTGATCTGGAGAATACAACATCTCCTGAGCCCAATGAATCCCCCATTTATGATTTTACCCATTTTCTTTACTTTCTGCCATTTACTTTTATGCTCATCTTCCCCATAATTTTTCTTCCTTCTATAATTTTTTTTGTTACCAAAACCTTACTATTTACCTCTTCTGGGGTAATGATTTGCCACATTTGTTTCAGAAAATGGGGCGGCACTAACTGGACGCGTTTCATGATTTTTTTAAAAGCAACTCATTGTTGCATTCAACAACAAGAAGGTAAGAAATTAGTTTAAAATATTTTTTAAATTCTTTTTCTCAATACTACTGCTGCAGGAGCCCATTTGAGGTATGGAAGGTCGAAAAAGTTTTCTCTAACATGTCATTATCAGTTATATTTTCTCCACATAATTTCATTCGTAAGGTAATTCGAAACATTGTTGAATTATATTCATTTATAGATTTAAAATCCCGTAGACATAAGTGCGTCCACTCATATCGGGCTTGAGGAAGTATCACTGTCTTTTGATGATTATATCTTTCTTCAAGGTTTTTCTATAGATCTGCAGGATCTTTTAGTGTGAGATATTCATTTTTCAATCATTCGTCAAGATGACGACAAAAGAAGATCATGACTCTGGCTTTATCCTTCTAAGATGCATTATTTTCAGTTTTAATAGTATTTCCAAGATCCATTGAATTAAGATGGATTTCAACATCTAGTATCTATGATAAGTAGTTGTTTCTAAATATATCAAGAGCATTAAATTCAAGATGAAAGAGTTTCGACATAATGAAAATTTATTACCTGAGTCTTCCTAAAATTTGATTAGAGTCTCAAGCTGATAACGTGTTGTAAAATAAATAAATAAATAAGGAAGAGAAAATAGATATAAAATAAAGAAGTTTTTTTAAAAGCAACTCATTGTTGCATTCAACAACAAGAAGGTAAGAAATTAGTTTAAAATATTTTTTAAATTCTTTTTCTCAATACTACTGCTGCAGGAGCCCATTTGAGGTATGGAAGGTCGAAAAAGTTTTCTCTAACATGTCATTATCAGTTATATTTTCTCCACATAATTTCATTCGTAAGGTAATTCGAAACATTGTTGAATTATATTCATTTATAGATTTAAAATCCCGTAGACATAAGTGCGTCCACTCATATCGGGCTTGAGGAAGTATCACTGTCTTTTGATGATTATATCTTTCTTCAAGGTTTTTCTATAGATCTGCAGGATCTTTTAGTGTGAGATATTCATTTTTCAATCATTCGTCAAGATGACGACAAAAGAAGATCATGACTCTGGCTTTATCCTTCTAAGATGCATTATTTTCAGTTTTAATAGTATTTCCAAGATCCATTGAATTAAGATGGATTTCAACATCTAGTATCTATGATAAGTAGTTGTTTCTAAATATATCAAGAGCATTAAATTCAAGATGAAAGAGTTTCGACATAATGAAAATTTATTACCTGAGTCTTCCTAAAATTTGATTAGAGTCTCAAGCTGATAACGTGTTGTAAAATAAATAAATAAATAAGGAAGAGAAAATAGATATAAAATAAAGAAGCATAAATAAATAACTTTAGTATTAATATTCACCAATATAATTATCTTAATATAATAGAGATTGTTTATATATATCTACTAATATATGTAGCAACTTATTTGTAAAAGAGAGAAAGAGAGAAACAGTATATGAAGAAGGAGAGAAGTGATTTTATTGTTACTATTGTGTGTCATATGCTTCAAATTCTACTACTATTTATACATGTACGAAGGACACTCTTTTCAAACTTTATTAAATATAATCATTCTTGATAACCTGAGTCTTATGGAAAATGGACATCCACCTCAGACAATCTTATCACAACATGCTCTTGTATTTTGTTGGTTGGGTGTTAATAATTTTAACATATAGTCTTTTAAAAATTTATGTGCCACACATCAATATTTCTGCATTGTGTACCAAAAATTTTGTGTTATGTATTAAAATTTTTGTGTTGTAGATCAAAATTTACGTGCTCTAATTTTCTAAATATATATAAAAGAAGATGAAAAAGATGTTGACGATGATGATAATAATAAAAGAGGAGAAAAAAAAAGAGAAAAATAAATTAAACAAGAGAAGAAGAAAACAATGATGACGACAAAGAAGAAGAAGAATAATTAGAAAAAAATTAGGAGAAAAAAAAAACGCAAATAAAGAGAAGGAAGAGGAGAAGAATAAGAAGATGATGATGTTGTTGAAAAAAGAAGCAAATGGATATGTGATTTGATTTAGCCTTAGCCAGTAAAATATTTCGCGGTGTAATTTTATTGATATACAAATACAAAATTAAAGGAATAAAATTTGGATAATAACAAGATAATATCATCAAGAATATTAAAAATAATTTAATATTTATATCGATTAAATAATAACAAAAACTATTAAAAATTTCAGGATTAAGAATTTCTCTTAAAAAAATATGCGGGTCGCATAATTAACTTTGCGAAGAATTTGTTTGTTTGATTTTTCAAAAGGAAAAAAAAAATTAAAAAAGAAAATCGATAATGAAAATTTCTTGCTCACAAAGCCACATCTCAGTATATATGTTCCACTCGTAAAAGCGAGCAAAGCATTGTACGGGTTCGAGTAACACTCTAAATTCCAATCTTCTCTTCTATCTTGCTCCGAGTTCTCTCGTCCGATTAGGGTTAGGGTTTTACCATTTCGTCTTTCGGAACTGCTACGCTTCTTTTCTCTGGAGCCATGGAGTCTACTCAAGTGATCAAGGTTCGCATTCTTATTTCCCCTTTGATTTCTCTGTTTCCTTTTACTCCGTATGATTATTTGGTCTGGAATCATGATATTCACTTCCGTTTACCATTATCTATGGTTTCTGATGGCACTGTTTTTAGTTATTCATCGATTCATGTAAGAAGCATAGTTGATCGTGTGGTTTACATGACGTTGTCAACCGATTAAATTGCTTTTGATTTGTTTTCGATGCTGTTACGGGCTCTGTTATCTGATAGTTGACATGCGTACCATTCTGATTCTGCTTTTGATGATTTTGTTTTGATGATCGGAGCCGGGGGTTGTAATTTTATATATACCTCTTCGTATTTGCGGAGTTTTCAAAAAGAAGAATGGAATTGAAACGCCAATCAATTATTCTGGTTTTGGTATGAGTAATTTGTTGTCCAGGAACAATTTGTGTTCTAAACAGGGCGTAAACGAAAACTCAAGTAAATTTTGTAAGCATTGCTCGATGAGTGAATGCCCCTTTATGTTATTTCTACTTTGGTTTGTTTGAGGAGGTGGGTTATGGGCTAGGACCTAGGAGATCCTTTTGTCATTTGAAATATTTACTCATGTGTATTTCCTTTTAAATTGTGTGAATATTCACTGCGTTTTTTGAGTTAGGTTGTGACGTTAAACATAGCACTTGCTATTTTATCATGTCTGATTTCATCAACAATTATTGTACAAGACTGCTTAATAATTTTGCATGTTGCTTTTAATATATCATAGCTGGTCTCCATTTTGTTTCTGAATAATTCCGTTATCACTTTTCTTTGACATCGCTTCTTGCTATGCAGGTCAAGTATGGAGATACCCTCCGGCGATTCACTGCTGGCGTCACTGATAATCACCTGGATCTTGACATGGCTGGTTTGAGGGCCAAGATACTTTCTCTTTTCAATTTAACTTCTGATGCAAACTTGGAGCTTAAGTATGTTGACGAAGATGGCGACTTGGTAACACTTGTGGATGATGATGATTTGCATGATGCAATGAAGCAGCGCCTGAAATTCTTGAGAATTGATGTGCATATCAGCAATGACAGTGGTGCTAAGTCATGTTCCAGCTTCACTTCCAGTGGAAGTGACACTACCTTAAAAAGTAGCGATCATGAAAAATCTTCCTCCACAGCAAGAGGTCCAAGGCGGATTATACGAGTGAGATCTTCCAAAGCCAATAGTCAACCTGCTGAGTCTGAAAATGGAAAATTTGGGACAGAGCCGATGTCCGAGGCTCTTCAGAAGTTAGCAAAATCAAGAGTTACGACTGGGAATGCAACTTCTGCCAATGGCAGTCAACAGGTGGATACTGAAAATGCAAGTGGAGCTACACCTGCAGTCAAAGCCTCAGTGACTGGGAACCCAACTTCATCTGATGCCAATCAACAGGTAGAGGCTGAAAATGCATCTAGAGCTGTACCTCTTGTTATAGCTCATGATGCTTTGAATTCTGTCCCAGAGCCCCTGCGGGAATCTGTTTCCAAGTTAATTACTGAGTTGCTTACTTCAAGCCCGGTGATTGCTCAGGCTGTTGATTCAGCTTCCAAAACAGCAAATTTTTCGTTCAAAAAATGGCAGGCTATTGCTGCAGCTGCTTCAAGTTCAAAAAATGGTGTCCCTGGAAAATCTTCCTCTCCCAAGGCAAGAGATGCAGGTTCTACATCTGGGGTTGCAGCTTCCAATGCTTGCCAAACGGTGGAATCTGAAAATGTAGCTAAATCTGTAGCTATGGTTATTACTCCTGATTCTCTGAAGTCTCTGCCAGAGAACCTGTGCGATGCTGTTTCTAAGTTTACAACCGACTTGCTGTCTTATGGACCAGTGGCTGCTAATATTGCAGATTCCATTTCCAAAATGGGAATTCCAAGTCCTTATTTCCAGGCTCATGTTTCAGCTGGTGCAAATTCACAGAATGGCATTCCAAGAGGATCTGTTCCTTCTGAAGCAAGGGGATCAGAGTCTGTCCAGGTGGATTCCGCTTCTACTGCTGGGCAACAGGTGGGAGCTGGAAATCCAGGTATAGGTTTTGTGTCAGGAGTTGCCCCTGTTGATCTCAATATACTTCCCAGTGATCCCGGTGCATCTCACACCACTGATATGAATGCTACACCAATTGCACCAGTAGTCCCTGATGGTGATGGCAAGAAGGGTAAAAAGTGTACTGATGTTAGTTCAAGTAGCAAGGATGAAAGTATGGGGGTATCTCCAATTAATGCTGCTCCTAGTAACTTCCCAACCCAGATACCTCCAAATTATACTCCTTCCTATTATTATCCGTTTATGGGAGTGCATCCTGAATCATCATCCCAACTCAGAAGGCAATTTTCTCGCTCAATGAGAAAGAGCCCAAATTCCGCCGAGGCTAGTGGCATGTTCCACAAGGGAGTTCGCTGTGATGGTTGTGGTGTCTATCCCATTACTGGACCTCGCTTTAAATCCAAAGTGTTAGTATGGATTTTAAGTCTGATGATTTTTAAAAGCTCCTTACATATGTATATGATAAAATAGCCTTTTGAGGGTTGTTACCATGGTTTTGTTGTTTTCTGCAGGAAAGAAAATTATGATCTGTGCAGCATCTGCTTCATTAAAATGGGCAATGAGATGGATTATATCAAAATAGACCGTCCTGTGTATCATTCCCCACCATTCTCCTCGGGTGCATATGAACATGTATTAATAATTCTGCCATTTATACATCTATCTTTTACGTTTTCTTCGTTTTTGTTATGATACACATTCATGTCTATTTCTTATCTTTTTTTCCCCTTCGGGTGCAGCCATCTTGTTTCATGAGGCCACCAATGCCGAGACCTTCAGTGATGCAACCACCTCTGATGGGTTCCCCAGCATCGCCACATGCTTTTAGACCAGAGGCTTTGTTCAGGGAGGTCACCAAACATGTAAAGCCAAACCTGGATAGTCGATTTGTTTTGGACGTCAATGTGATAGATGGTACAATGATGGCTCCATCTACTTCATTTACAAAAATCTGGCGGATGCGCAACAATGGCACTGTAGTGTGGCCCAAGGGGTCTCAACTAGTTTGGATTGGAGGGGATCACTTATCTGAGTCTCATTCAGTTTACTTAGAGGTTTGCTGAAACTCACATGGTTTAATCTTTTTTCTTGACATTGCAGTTGACTTTAGAGCACCTCAGCTACCTGGTCGTTACGTTTCATACTGGAGGATGGCATCTCCATCTGGACACAAATTTGGCCAGCGTGTTTGGGTGCTCATTCAGGTGACATGACTATGCTGTTGTGATTTTTTAACTTCATGGTGATTTTCTTTATACATTTTGCTGGGAGAGCTTACTGTGAAGTGCTAGTTTCTATTGGTTTGATAATATATCTTCTTCCTTTCATTATCGTACTTGCAGGTTGATGCTTCCCTCAAGGATTCTTTTTATGATAGCTCTCAAGGTCTGAACTTGAATGTTCCTCTTGATGTTGGTGGTTCTGGAGGGCCCCAAACTATAGATATTAATGTTCAACCTCTTGAGGATGATGCATTTCTTCAAAACCTGAATCCTATTGCTCCCACCCAAGCTGTGAATCCAATGGCTGATAAACAACCAAGGCAGGAACTGGAAAATAGACTCCCTGTTGATGCTACATTTGTTGGCCCCGATGCATCCTCTCCTGCAACTTCTTCAGCTGCTGCTTATTGTGCCTCAGCCCCTGCAACTGCTGCAGCATCTTCAGATGCTTCCTATCCCATTATTGATTTATCTGAAACAGCCCCAACTGCACCGTCTGATCAGCAATTCTCTGCTGTCGATACACAGTCAACATCCATGGGATTGGGAGGAAATGGTTCTGTTGAAGAGACCCTCCTTAAAGAACTGGAGGAGATGGGTTTCAAGCAGGTTGACTTGAATAAAGAGATCTTGAGGATGAACGAGTACAATCTGGAGCAGTCTGTGGATGATCTCTGTGGTGTTTCTGAGTGGGACCCTATCCTTGAGGAGCTGCAAGAGATGGTAAGCCTTGCTTTGCTTCTTGACTTTCTAATTTATCTTGGTGTTTATTATCTGATTTCCTTGATGGCTTCTATGATTATGGACTAGATTTAGTTTTGATTAGCGATACGGTGTTATAAATGTAGGGTTTCCGTGACAACGAGATGAACAAGAGGCTGCTCAAGAAGAATAATGGAAGCATCAAACGCGTTGTTATGGATTTAATCAATGGAGGAGAATAGGCTTATCTGAAGTATTTCTTATATATATATATATATATACGCTAATACTAATAAACAAAATAAGTGTCAATCATGCTACTAATATATATTCGCCAGGTACTTTTAATTATCTCCTTTGATCTTACTTGAAGTTGCGCTGTCGTGCTATTTACAACAGCTTTTGGTTATTTTGGGGTTATGTATTATGAATTTTTTTTCCCTCGGACAAGATTATGTATGATGTTGACTTTGCTTTAATATGTATATATTACATTAAGCTTATATATGTATATATCTTTGTTATTTTTGGTCTGGTCTTGTTCCTATATATCTTCTAAGTTCTAAGCTTTATATAATTATCATGTGTATCTTATGTATATGAGCTTATTCATATAATTAGAGGTTCTACTTATCAGTAGCTCTCGCATAATAATTAAAAAGAAACAACTCCATCATCTACTTATTTATATAATTACAAGATTTTAAACTATCAGGTTCAAAAATCTCGTAGTTATTATTATTATTATTTATTATTATTATTGTTAATTTGTTATTATTAGTATAAGGAGGAGGAG
>NC_029785.2:62816314-62833803 GCF_000816755.2 Arachis ipaensis
GAGGAGGAGGAGGTAATTAAAGCTGGGGGCTGGGGGACTGACCGAAGCTTTTTACGGTTATAGATTTGCAACCTTGGGGTATGGATCCTCTAATTTTGACAAATAATAACATGGGTTGGCGGAGGAGGAGGAGGTAATTAAAGAAATATTCTGGGGGACTGACCGAAGCTTTTTACGGTTATAGATTTGCAACCTTGGGGTATGGATCCTCTAATTTTGACAAATAATAAAGAGGATCATGGGTTGGCTTATGGAGCATATGTCCCAAGTAAAAGGCTAAGGACCGGTGAGTTTTAATCTGCACTTGCTAAATGAAGTTAATGATGAACCTGTTACTACTGACCCAAGTGTGTGCATAGGTTTCCCGTTCTTTTTGAACATTTTCAGAAAAGCCTTTTCAATGGCTACAATTTAATTAATGGTATCTAAGAAAATCAATAATTGCATAATAACCCCATTTTATACAGATGGGTCTCGGCCTATTGTTAGCCATTCTTCCCAAAAACTAAATTACGTATCCGTACGGCGTACGGGAGGTGATTTCTTCTAATAATCTTATATTCTTAGTATTAAAAGAAACCGTTGAACCACACTATTATAGGGTTACTAAGATGAGCTCTTATATGTTACATGTGCTATGATTTATATAAATTTTTTAATTCAAAATATAAAAAAAATTCAAGTTTTTGATATATTTAATTATTTAGTGTATTTATTGAAAAAGAATAAAACTTTTACTTCCTTGAGTCAGTTAGAATTTGTTATGATTTGATATGCTTTATTGTTTTTATAAAAGTTTCTTGATTTAGATTCTTTTCTTAAGATGCACTTAATTCTCTTTAAGGTGCATTTCGTTGTTTTTCTAAGATCTTGCTTGATTGCAATACAAGGTATTCTTTCAATTTATTGCGAATACCGTTCGTGCTGTTTGTCTTCTTGAGTTTAGTATTCCTTCGAATAAACTCGAGTTTGTTTTAGTATAACGTGTGTGATTTCATAAATAGCAAGCGATGCGTTATTTCAATAAGGGAGGTGAAACTTGTAAGTGTGCGACGTTACAAGAGGTTGTGAAGATAAGTTATATTGAAATTTGGGAAGTTGAAGCTCTAAGGGTTAGCGTGAAACTAGTGTGCAAATGTTAACTACATCATTTTCACACCAACCTATTTTGTAACCTTTTGCCACGTTATACTTCCATGTCATGTTTAATGATAAAATCATGTAATCTTTTTTATCAAGTCTATCTTATAGCTTCTGCTTCTTATTAGACTTTTTCTCTATATTTATGCCACTCTTCCTTAGTTATAGTAAGCTTTTTGTTATGAAACCTTGTCGTTAGTATTCTATTAAAGTTTGTTAAAGATTTTGAGGTATTTGATGTCATAGGGTTGAGTACCGTTATTGCATGCTGTGTTTGTGGTTGATGCTGCCGCGGGAAACAGTCGGAGTTGATGCCGCTACTGTGAAATAAGGATAACAGAGGAATTGTTGCATTTAATTTTCGGGTTTCGATTAATTGAGGTAGGATTTTTCTTAAAAACTTATTTTATTTCATACCATAGCGTATCAAGGGATCCGAAATGTTGACGCGACGAGGATGATCGACGCCACTGTCGGGATGCTAAGCGAACATGAAGCGAGCATGTGATAATGTGAGCCACCTCATTCACTGAGAAAATTTTGAAAGCCAAACTCCCAAAGGGCTTCAACAAGCCTACCGATATGAAATATGATGGGACGAAGGACCTACAAGAGCACCTCACGCCTTTGAAGCCAGGATGAACTTAGAGGGAGCCGCCGATGCGGTCCAATGTAGGGCCTTTCCGGTAACCCTAGCCGGACCCCGATCAAATGGGTCAACGTCCTCCTCAATGGCTCCAAAGCCAGTTTCGACGATATGTCCAGGATGTTTATGGCACAGTTCACTACAAATAATGATAAAGATGGATAATCAAATCTGGTTTTCGAAAAAAAAATGAAACAAGGGACGGAATAGATGAAAAATAAATGAATAAATAGTACGCCTATCACGTGGCACGGTAAGAGTACATGTTTTGGTGCAAATTAATCAAGAAAGAACATGTAACGTCT
This sequence comes from Arachis ipaensis, assembly GCF_000816755.2. Lineage (NCBI taxonomy): Eukaryota > Viridiplantae > Streptophyta > Magnoliopsida > Fabales > Fabaceae > Arachis > Arachis ipaensis. The sequence goes on from NC_029785.2 coordinate 62,818,406, forward strand.
TCAAAGACTTAAGAATCATTGTTATAAGAAACCAAGTTCAAAGCCAAATCAAAGAACACATGGTTCATAAAGAGGAATATGAGCAATATCAAGGATGAATATTTCAAATGTATCAAATGAATAGTTAGGATTACAATTGAGTAGAGATATTCAAGAGCGATAAAGAATGGTTAAAATATAGTCAAATCATATTCCAAAAGGAAAATCTGAAGCAAGAAACTTCAACCCAAGTGATAAAAGAGGAAAATGGAGCACTGAGTTATGCGGCACGAACAAAGATCATACTTCGAAATGGAGTAAACCCTCAAAAGTAACCTCTATCGACCCCCAAAACCTCGTGATTCACGTTACCTATTACTTTTACTTTGTCTACAATAATCCATTACTGTTTCTATATACATGAATCATGAGTATTAAGTTGGCCAAACCTAATACCATGAGAGATGCAACGGTCAACTAACAGCATTAATCAATAGACAATCATGCATCTGAAACTCAAATTCTTGTCACTAGGACAAGTCCTATTGCATGACAGACACTCAGCGTATGCAGTAAAGCATAGTCAGTCCATTCCCAAGGACCTAACAAGAACGAACTGCTCTGATACCATAATGTAACACCCTAACTTTTAGCACCTCATGATCGTACTAAAAGTCTGAGCGCTACTTATAATAAAATAATTTCTAAAATAAGGAATTCCAATTTATAAAATGAATTATAACTTATTTATATTTTCAAAATTGTGGGTGGTTACCCTCAACAGGTTCAATGATGAGTGCCTAACGGTAGATGGACGTACGGACTCGGTAGCCAGTCTTTGTTTGACCAATGATCTCATGAACGAAGACTTCAGGAAGCACCTCACCACCAAGCCAGTCTGGACCATGCACAAAATCTAAAACATTGCAAGAGAATACATAAACGACGAAGAGATCAGCCAAGTAGTGGCCACCAATAAACAGCAGCACGGCAACTCGGCACTTCGTAGAAATCCACCATCAAAAGATACCCCAAAAGAACACTTCAAATCCACTGCTCCGAACTGGCCACTTAGGGTGGGAAAATTCACAAACTACACACCCTACCATCCCCAATCACCAAAATATATAACCAGATAGCGGAACGAGGCATCCTCCCGAAGGCGAGACAACTGAAGGAACGGACATGCGGCAATAAGAGTCTATACTGTGACTACCACCTAGAATTTATATTATTTATATGGCATTCTGTTGATTTGTTAGTGGATTTTAGTGAATTATACCCCATTGAATGCTACTTTGAGCTTCTATGGTTATTTGTTGATTTCAGGTAGCATTCGGATGATGAATTAGTGAAAAATGCATGAAGAAGTAAAGGAGGCTCATGCGTACACATCACTGGTGCAATAAGAGAAGTCATACGTATGTATATGCTACACGTATGCATGACTGAGCAAGCTTAACAAGGCCAATTCTTCTCTGAACAAGTGGTGCTAAACACCACGACTCGACATTTAGCGCTGAGGGCCTCGTAAATTATGCAAGACTTTGTGGATGTTGGGTGCTAAATGCCCACTGACTGGCATTTAGCGTCGGGGCCTTTGGTTTGCGTGCAAAGCTCACTTCATGGGTGGTGCTAAACACCCAGTATCCGGCGTTTAGCGCCGATAGCGATATTTTGAAGGGGGACCACATGTGCAATAATTTATCATCCCTCTTTAACTGGCGCCATATTTGAGCAGCATAAATTTTCAATCATGCAAAAGTTAAACCAATAGCAACAAGATTTGAATCATTATATGCCAATTGCCAAACCCATCAAACGCTGCTGAATAATATGCATTCACAGCTTCACCGCTTCCATTTTTAAAATAGTTTTAGAATACGAGTAACAAGATAAAAAATTGAAATATGAATAAAAGTAAGTAATTAAATCCTACCAAGTTATTTAAAACATTTGTTCATTAAGTCTAATACCTAAGTTCTTATAACATAACCGAAGAAAACATAAACAATCAAGGTTTTCTAGTCATCCTCAAGCGCAATTGAACCTGGACCCACTGAACAAGTAATATCCTCTGATAAAATCAAATTTTCAAAAAAAAAACAAACTATATATATCAAGCTAACTAACAGAGAAAAACTATAAGATAGATATTGGAATTGATAAATTATGATATGATATATTTAAGAGACATTTAATATCCAATTTACCTTGCTCAAAATTTTTAAGCTCTTCGAAATTATCAGGTACAAGAGAAGAGAAAAAGTCTCCTTTAAGCCAATCTTTGGTGCATACAAGAGCTTCTACCATCTTAGGAGTCAATGAGCTATGATGCACGAAACTGACTCCGCACATTTCGCATAGATAGACCGGCAAGTATACCGGGTCGTCCATGGAATAGCTCAGGTGAGTGAGGGTCGATCCCACGGAGATTGTTAGTTTGATCAAGCAATGGTTACCTTACAGATCTTAGTTAGGCGGATAGAGAATATAGTTGTCACAAGAAAACGCATAAAACAAATAAATAAATAAAACGTTACTAGACAGGTATGAAATCAGTGATGATAGAACGGTTGAGGCTTCGAAGATGCTTCTTCCTTCTAGATCAACTTTTCTTACCATCTACTCTAACTTCTGATTGATTCTTTCCATGGCAGGCTGTATATGATTAACGCCGGGTCAGCGGTCATTAATCTCCTCTACTTCAAATCAAACGCCGGGTCAGCGGTAATCCAATCTGAACGGGGGTGAAGCTCTAACAGTCCATTCCCTTGGTGATCTTACTCAAAATACCACAGACAAGGTCAGATCTTCTAGATCAGAGAATGCTGCTCCTTTAGTTCTAGCCTATACCACAAAGGCCCTTATCGCCCCGCACCTCGGCTGCACTGATGTCTCGAGAAGTACCCAATGAAGTTGTGGATTAGCCGTTTAAGAGATGTATAATCAAGCTTGTGGTTCAGTACTATCCCGTTAAGGACTCGCATGAACCCATGTGAATAGGGATGATGGTCAAGTTATACTCCCAATCCATTAGGATGAAGAACGCAGATACATCTTAGAATAGAATCAAGCATAGATTGAAATAGAATAGTGATATTATTAATCCATAAGAATCAGTAGAGCTCCTAACCTTAACCTTGGAGGTTAGTGACTCATACTATACATAAAAACAATGTAATTCCAAAAAATGGCATAAAGTCTTGAACAAGGTTGATCCTTGTTCTGTATATATTAATCTAATGACTAAGGATTACAGAAAATAAGATAAACTAGTCTTGTAGTGCGAAAATCCACTTCTGGGGCCCACTTGGTGAGTGTTTGGGCTGAGCTTGAGTGAAATCCATGAGCTAGTACCCTTCTTAGGCATTAAACACTAGCCTTGGACTCCCTTTTGGGAGTTTGGACGCCAGCTACTACCCTTTGGGCGTTTGACACCAAGAATAGGGCTGGTGGCTGACGTTGAATGCTATTTTTGGGCCTGCATTTTCAAAGTAAAGTATGGACTATTATCTAGTTCTAGAAAGCGCTGGATGTTAGCTTTCCATAGCCATTGAGAGCGCGCCATTTGGACTTCTGTAACTCCAGAAATGCTCGTTCGAGTGCATGGAGGTCAGATCCTGACAACATCTGCAGTCCTTTCTCTGTCTTTGAATCAGACTTTGTCCAAAGCTCCTCAATTTCAGTAAGAAAATATCTGAAATCATCATAAAACACACAAACTCAAAGTAGAATCCAAAAATATGAATTTTGTACTAAAACCTATGAAAATATAATAAAACATAAACAAAACATAATGAAAACTATATGAAAACTCATTTTCTTTTTCTGCTTGCTTTTTTTTTCGTATATACATATATTTTTTTTCTTTTATTACTTTTTGCTGCTTTTTCTTGCTTCAAGAACCAATTTTAGGATTTTTCAGATCACCAATAATACTTCTCTTTTTTTATCATTCTTTCAAGAGCTAACATTCTTAACTCCAACATCAAATATGCGTTGTTCATTCATACATTCATAAAATAAAAGGAATGCCACCACATCAACATAATTGAACTATTCTTATGATATAACTCGAAATTCAAGTATCTCCCTATTCTTTTTCAATTAAAATTTTCTTTTAAGCAAGGTGAGGGATGCATGGAATATTTCATAGCTTTAAGACATAAAATAAAGATGATCATGCACTAGAAACAGATAATAAGATAAAATACATGGAAAACAAAAAAATACCATAGGCAACAGGAGATTAAGGGAACGAATCCACCTTAGTGATGGCGGCTACTACTCCTTCTGGAGGATCCAATGGAGTGCTTGATTTTTTCTATGTCACGCTCCTGTCTCTGTTGTTCTTCCCGCATGGCTCTTTGATCTTCTCTCATGGCCCTTTGATCTTCTCTTAATTCATAGAGGATGGTGTAATGCTCTTATTGTCCCATCCTCAACTGATCCATGCTTGGAGCTTAATTCTCCTAGAGAAGTATACAATTAGTCCCATGCTTGAGGCATCTCAGGGATTTCTTGTTGAGGCAGCTCCACATGCTCTTGTTGAGGTGCATGTGTAGGCTCTCTAGTTTGCTCCATCCTTCTTTTAGTGATGGGCTTGTCCTCCTCAATGGGGATGTCTCCTTCTATGACAATTCCAGCTGAATTGCATAGGTGATAGATAAGATGGCAAAACGCCAACCTTGCTAAGGTAGAAGGCTTTTCATCTTTCTTGTACAATTCCTAAGGTATTACCTCATGTGCCTCCACCTCACTTCCAATCATGATGCAATGAATCATGATGGCCCTGTCAATGGTCACTTCTGACCGATTGCTAGTAGGGATGATGGAGCGTTGGATGAATTCCAACCACCTCCTAGCTATGGGCTTGAGGTCATGCCTTCTCATATGAATAGGCTTGCCTTGAGCATTGCTCTTCCGCTGAGCTCCTTCCACACAAACGTCTGAAAGGACTTGGTCTAGCCTCTGGCCAAAATTAACTCTCCTAGTGTAAGGATGTGGGTCTGATGGAGATTTTCGTCAGTAAAGAATTTCTAAATAAAATCACGTTGCAAGTCTAGTTCTAAACCGACAAACAAACCTCAGTCAATGTTTAATTTGTTTGTCACTTGTACAAACCCAATAAAAATAAACCGAAGTATTCAAACCTCAGGTCATCTCTCAAGAAGTTGCAGTGAAGTGTGTTTATTATTGGTTGTGGAAAAGTATTTTTGGGTTTTTGTAATAAGAGACAAGTAATGTAAATAACGAGAAAATAAACCAATAACTAAGAAAAGTCCCAGTAAGGATTGAGAATTGGAATTCCTATCCTCGTTATCATCATCAATTGTGATGGTAAGTGTAAATTGCTTTCACTTATTTATCCTCTAACAAATGAAGGAAAGTCAAGTGAGAAAAATCAACTTAAGTTCCCAAGAACTAATCAAAGACTAGATTTAGTGAAGCTCAAGTCAACTAGCAACTTTCAATCAACAACCCACAAGAGACTTTGACAATTCAAGAGTCTCCAAATTACTCAATCCAAGCCAAGAACACAAAAACTATTTTAAAATCCAACCAAGCATTTTATCAAACACTTGGAAGGCACAAAATAAAATCATATAGAACTAACAAGAAGTAGTAAAAGCTAAGACTAACAATTGCAAGAAATTTACAATAATAATATGAAATACCTCAAATTGCATTAAATAAAAATCAAAAGCAACAAAGTGTCATGAACAATAAAGCAACAAAGTAAAGGAACCAACACATAAAACTAAGAAAGCTAAGAAGTGATAACAAAAACTTAAAAGAGGAACTTGAATTAAAATGAGAAGAATCTAAACCTAGATGAAACTGAAAATAAAAGAAGAAACCCTAAAACCTAAAGAGAGGAAAGAGCCTCTCTCTCTCTAGAATTCTACATCTAAAACCTAATATGTGTGAATGAATGAATGATTAGTGAATCCTCCTCCCAGCTCCACTCTGCAGCCTCTTGTCTTTATTTTCGGGCCTGAAACTGGGTCAAAAGCAGCCCAGAAATTGCCCCCAGTGTTTTCTGTTAATTGCAGCACATGACGCTCATCACGCATACGCGTCAGCCACGCGTACGCGTCGCTGAACGAATGCCTAGTCACGTGTACGCATCATCCATGCGTACAAGTTGTTTGTCTGTTGCATGATGAGCAGATAATTTATACCCTTTTTGGCATTGTTTTTATATAGTTTTTAGTATGTTTTAGTTACTTTTTATTATATTTTTATTAGTTTTTATTCAAAAATCACATTTCTGGAGTTCAATTAAGAAGGCTTGACCTCAAACCCGAGGCTAGGGGATGGTTGGAGTTCATCCAACGCTCTATCATTCCTACTAGCAACCGGTCTGAAGTTACAATAGATAGCATCATGAATAGAGAGGAAGTAGAAGTTCATGGGATCATATCCCTAGAACTCTACAAGGTGGTGGACAAGCCCTCTACTTTGGCAAGGTTAGCCTTCCCTCATCTCATCTGTACCCTATGCAATTCAATTGGAATTGTCATAGAAGAAGACATCCTCATTGAAGGAGACAAGCCCATCACTAAGAAGAAGATGGAGCAAACAAGAGAGCCCACTCATTGACCTCAAAAAGAGCATGAGGAAATACCTCATCATGAAATCTCTGAGATGCCTCAAGGGATGCATTTTCCTCCACACAATTATTGGGAGCAAATCAACACCTCCCTAGGAGAATTGAGTTCCAACATGGGACAACTAAGGATGGAGCACCAAGAGCATTCCATCCTCCTCCATGAAATTAGAGAAGATCAAAGAGCCATATGGGAGGAGCAACAAAGGCAAGGAAGACACATAGAGGAGCTCAAGAACTCCATAAGATCTTCAAGAGGAAGAACTAGCCGCCGTCACTAAGGTGGACCCGTTCTTTAATTTCCTTGTTCTTATTTTTCTATTTTTCGAAAATTATGCTTTATGTTTTGTCAATGTTTGTGTCTTTTTTACATGATCATTAGTGTCTAGTGTCTATATCTTAAAGCTATGAATGTCCTATGAATCCTTCACCTTTCTTAAATGAAAAATGTTTTTAAGTGCAAAAGAAAAAGAAGTACATGAATTTCGAATTACATCTTGGAATTAATCTAATTATTTTGATGTGATGGCAACACTTTTTGTTTTCTGAATGAATGCTTGAACAGTGCAAATTTTTGATATTGTTGTTTATGAATGTTAAAATTGTTGGCTCTTGAAAGAATAATGAAAAAGGAGAAATGTTGTTGATAATCTGAAAAATCATAAAATTGATTCTTGAAGCAAGAAAAAGCAGTGAAAAGCTTGCAGAAAAAAATGGCGAAAAAAAAGACAGAAAGAAAAAGAAAAAGCAAGCAGAAAAAGCCAATAGCCCTTTAAACCAAAAGGCAAGGGTAAAATAAAAAGGATCTAAGGCTTTGAGCATTAATGGATAGGAGGGCCCAAAGGAATAAAATCCTGGCCTATGCGGCTAAACCAAGCTGTCCCTAACCATGTGCTTGTGGCGTGAAGGTGTCAAGTAAAAAGCTTGAGACTGAGTGGTTAAAGTCGTGGTCCAAAGCAAAAAGAGTGTGCTTAAGAGCTCTGGCCATCTCTAACTGGGGACTCTAGCAAAGCTGAGTCACAATCTGAAAAGGTTCACCCAGTTATGTGTCTGTGGCATTTATGTATCCGGTGGTAATATTGGAAAACAAAATGCTTAGGGTCACGGCCAAGACTCATAAAGTAGCTGTATTCAAGAATCAACATACTGAACTAAGAGAATCAATAACACTATCTGAATTCTGAGTTCCTATGGATGCTAATCATTCTAAACTTCAAAGGATAAAGTGAGATGCCAAAACTGTTCAGAAGCAAAAAGGCTACTAGCCCCGCTCATCTAATTGGAAATGAGCTTCATTGATATTTGGAATTCATTGTATTTTCTCTTCTTTTTATCCTATTTTGATTTTAGTTGCTTGGGGACAAGCAACAATTTAAGTTTGGTGTTGTAATGAGTGGATAATTTATACCCTTTTTGGCATTGTTTTTTCATAGTTTTTAGTATGTTTTAGTTACTTTTTATTATATTTTTATTAGTTTTTATTCAAAAATTACATTTCTAGACTTTTCTATGAGTTTGTGTGTTTTTCTGTGATTTCAGGTATTTTCTGGCTGAAATTGAGGGACCTGAGCAAAAATCTGATTCAGAGGCTGAAAAAGGACTGCAGATGCTGTTGGATTCTGACCCTTCTGCACTCAAAGTCGATTTTCTCGAGCTACAGAAGCCCAATTGGCGCGCTCTAAATTGAGTTAGAAAGTAGGCATCCTGGGCTTTCCAGAAATATATAATAGTCCATACTTTTTTTGAGATTTGATGGCCCAAACTGGCGTCGAAAGCCAGCCTAAAACCTCCTGGCGTAAAATGCCCAAACTGGCACCAGAATTGGAGTTAAACGCCCAAACTGGCACCAAAGCTGGCGTTTAACTCCAGGAATAGCCTATGCACGAAAAAGCTTCAATGCTCAGCCCAAGCACACACAAAGTGGGCCCCGGAAGTGGATTTCTGCACTATTTGCACTTAGTTACTCATTTTCTGTAAACCCTAGTAACTAGTTTAGTAAAAATAGCACTTTTTACTATTGTATTCGCATCTATCTTTTATCATCTCTGGACGTTTAGTCCTTAGAATTTACCATTGTACACGTTTGGAGGCTGGCCTCATGGCCATGCCTAGACCTTTTTCACTTATGTATTTTCTACGGTGGAGTTTCTACACCCCGTAGATTAAGGTGTGGAGCTCTGCTGTTCTTCATGAATTAATACAAGTACTACTGTTTTTCCTTCAATTCATGCCTACTTCTTCTCCAAGATATACTCTCGTACTTAATTCAGTTAAGTCAGAATGAAGGGGTGACCCGTGACAATCACCCAATCTTCGTTACTCGCTTAGCCAAGATCCGCGTGCCTGACAACCACAAGCAGTCTACATGATGTTCAACGTAGTCGTTGGACAACAGCCGGAGTATATTCTCTTGGATATCTAATACACGAACCGAGTCTGTGAGATTAGTATCTTCGTGGTATAGGCTAGAATCATTGGCAGCATTCCTGGGATCCGAAAAGTCTAAACCTTGTCTGTGGTATTCCGAGTAGGATCCGGGAGGGGATGATTGTAAAGAGCTTCAAACCTGCGAATGTTGGACACAAGTGACAGTGTGCAAAAGGATCAATGGATCCTATTCCGACGCTAGCGGAAACCGACAGATGATTAGCCATGCGGTAGCTGTACCTGGTATTTTTCATCCGAGACGAGAAATCCGACAGTTGATTAGCCGTGCAGAAATCGTAGAGGACCATTTTCACTGAGAGGAACTTATAGCTTGCCATGGAAGGAAGTAACGCATGGTTGGAAGAAGGCAATAGGAAAGCAGAGGTTCAGAAGCAACAAAGCATCTCCATACGCTTATCTGAAATTCCTACCAATGAATTACATAAGTAACTTTATTTTATTTTATGTTTTATTTATATTTTAATTATCAAAATCTCATAACCATTTAAATCCGCCTGACTGAGATTTACAAGGATGACCATAGCTTGCTTCAAGCCGACAATCTCCGTGGGATCGACCCTTACTCACGTAAGGTTTATTACTTGGACGACCCAGTGCACTTGCTGGTTAGTTGCACCGGAGTTGTGAAAAGTGTGAATCATAATTCCGTGCACCAAATTTTTGGCGCCGTTACCGGAGATTGTTCGAGTTTGAACAACTGACGGTTCATCTTGTTGCTTAGATTGGGTAATTTTATTTTATGTTTAAGTTTTTATTATTTTTATTTTCGAAAATAAAATATACAAAAAATTTTTATTATAATTTTCAAAAAATTCCAAAAAAAATGTGTTCTTCAGAATTTTTAAGAATGAATTCTAGAGTTTCATAAGATATGTTGAAGCCTGGCTGGCTGGTTAGCCATGTCTAATCTTTTGGACTGAGGCTTCCACTTCTCATTGACATGCTTGTATGTTTTATGCTAAAGCTTGGCTAGCTATTTGGCTATGTCTAATCTTTTGGACCGAAGCTTTCACTTAAAGCTTGGCTGGCCATTTGGCCATGTCTAATCTTTTGGACCGAAGCTTTAGACTAACATTGCATGATTCCTGGAATTCTTATTAAAAATTTTGTATCTCTTTATTTTCTTTTTCCAAAATAATTTTCGAAAAATTACAAAAAAAAAAAAATCATAAAAACAAAAAATTTTATGTTTCTTGTTTGAGTCTAGTGTCAAATTTTAAGTTTGGTGTCAATTGCATCTTTTTAATTTTTCTTTAATTTTCGAAATATATGCATTGTGTTCCTCATTGATCTTCAATTTGTTCTTGATGATTTTTCTTATTTGATCTTTAAATTTTCTTGTTTGGTGTCTTTTCTTGTTTTTCATATGCATTTTCGTATTACTAGTGTCTAAAGTTTAAAAATTTTTAAGTTTGGTGTCTTACATGTTTTTCTTTTCTTAAAAATTTTCAAAAATATGTTCTTGATGTTCATCATGATCTTTAAAGTGTTCTTGGTGTTCATCTTGACATTCAAAGTGTTCTTGCATGCATTTTCTGTTTTGATCTTAAACTCTTATGTCTTGTGTCATTTTGTGTTTTTGTCTCTCCTTATTAAAAATTCAAAAATAAAAAATAATATCTTTCCTTTATTTTACTAATAAATTTTGAAATTTTGGTTTGATTTGGTCAAAAAATTTTTTAAAATTTTAGTTATTTCTTGTTAATCAAGTCAAAATTTCAAATTAAAAATTCTATCTTTTTCAAATCTTTTTCAAAAATCAAATCTTTTTCATTTTTCTTCTTAATATTTTCGAAAATTTTAAAATTTGATTTTCAAAATCTTTTTCTTATTTTTATTTCATATTTTCAAAATCGTCACTAACATTTAATGTTTAGATTCAAAAAAAATTTTCAAGTTGTTACCTGCCTATTAAGAAAGGATCAATCTTTAAATTCTAGGATCATATCTTTTAGTTTCTTGTTAGTTAAGTAATCAACTTTAATTTCAAAATCAAATCTTTTTAATTTTCTTTTCAAATATTTTTCAAAATAAATTTCAATCATATCTTTTTCAAAACTTAATTTCAAAATCTTTTTCTAACTTCTTATCTTTTCAAAATTGATTTTCAAATATTTTTCAATTAACCACTTGATTAGATTGTTTTAATTTTAAAAAGTTTACTATTTTAATCATATCTTTTTCAAAACCACCTTACTACCTTTCTCTCTCTCTAATTTTCGAAAACTACTAACCCCTTTTTCAAAATTCTTTCTAATTAACTAATTGTTTTAAATTTTAATTTAATTTTATTTCTCTTCTTAAATTTCGAATTCTAACTAATAATTAAAATAAAAACAAAAATATTTTTATTTTCTTTTTAAATAATTTTCGAATACACTCTCCCTCTCATCTCTTTCTATTTATTTTAATTATGTACTAACATTCTTCTTCTTATAATTCGAACCCTCTCCCCCTCTCTGTGTTCGAATTCTTCTTATTCTCCCTTCTTCATTCTACTCTTCTATTCTTCTACTCACATAAAGAAATCTCTATACTATGACATAGAGGATTCCTCTTCTTTTCTGTTCTCTTCTTTTTCATATGAGCAGGAACAAGGATAAGAACATTCTTGTTGAAGCTGATCCTGAACCTGAAAGGACTCTAAAGAGGAAGCTAAGAGAAGCTAAAGCAAAACACTCTGGAGAGGACCTAACAAAAATTTTTGAAAAAGAAGAAGTTATGACAGCCGAAAATAACAACAATGGAGGAGATGCAAGGAAGGTGCTTGGTGACTTTACTGCACCAACTTCTGACTTCTATGGAAGAAGCATCTCAATTCCTGCAATTGGAGCAAACAACTTTGAGCTTAAGCCTCAATTAGTTTCTCTAATGTAGTAGAATTGTAAGTTTCATGGACTTCCATTGGAAGATCTTCATCAGTTCTTAGCTGAATTCTTGCAAATCTGTGACACTGTTAAGACCAATGGGGTTAATCCCGAGGTCTACAGACTTATGCTTTTCCCCTTTGCTGTAAGTGACAGAGCTAGGATATGGTTGGACTCACAACCTAAAGATAGCCTGAACTCTTGAAAAAAGTTGGTCAATGCTTTCTTGGCCAAATTCTTTCCACCTCAAAAGTTGAGCAAGCTTAGAGTGGAAGTCTAAACCTTCAGACAGAAGGAAGGTGAATCCCTCTATGAAGCTTAAGAAAGATACAAGCAATTGATCAGAAGGTGTCCTTCTGACATGTTTTCAGAATGGAGCATCATATGTATATTCTATAATGGTCTGTCTGAATTGTCCAAGATGTCATTGGACTACTCTGCTGGAGGATCTCTTCATCTGAAGAAGACGCCTGCAGAAGCCCAATAACTCATTGAAATGGTTACAAATAACCAGTTCATGTACACTTCTGAAAGAAACCCTGTAAATAATGGGACAACTCAGAAGAAAGGAGTTCTTGAGATTGATACTCTGAATGCCATATTGGCTCAGAACAAAATATTGACTCAGCAAGTCAATATGATTTCTCAGAGTCTGACTGAAATGCAAGCTGCATCAGGCAGTACTAAAGAAGCCTCCCCTGAAGGAGAAGCTTATGACCCTGAGAATCTTGCAATGGAAGAGGTGAATTACATCGGAGAATCCTATGGAAACACCTATAATCCTTCATGGAGGAATCATCCAAATTTCTCATGGAAGGATCAACAGAAGACTAATCAAGGCATCAACAATAATGGTGGGAGAAATAGGTTTGGCAACAGCAAACCTTTTCCATCATCTTCTGAACAACAAACAGAGAATTCTAAGCAGAGCCACTCTGACTTAGCAACCATAGTCTCTGATCTATCTAAGACCACTCTCAGTTTCATGATTGAAACAAGGTCCTCCATCAGAAATTTAGAGGCACAAGTGTGTCAACTGAGTAAAAGAGTGATTGAAACTCCTCCTAGTACTCTCCCAAGCAATACAGAAGAGAATCCAAAAAGAGAGTGCAAGGCCATCAATACACTGCACACGGCTGAACCTGGAGAGAGTCAAGAGGCAGTGATTTCCAATGCGGAAGACCTCAATGGACGTCCACTGGCCACTAAGGAGTTTCCTAATGAGGAACCAAAGGAATCTGAGGCTCATACAGAGACCATAGAGATTCCACTAAACTTACTGTTGCCATTCATGAGCTCTGATGAGTATTCTTCCTTTGAAGAGGATGAAGATATTATTGAAGAGCAAGTTGCTCAGTATCTAGGAGCAATCATGAAGCTGAATGCCAAGTTATTTGGTAATGAGACTTGGGAGGATGAACCTCCATTGCTCATTGTTATTGCTCCCACTTAGTTAACCCTTACTAAATAAAGGAAAGTCAATTGGACTAATCAACTTGATTCCTCAAGTCCTAGTCAACTCCTTTGGAAAGACTAGCTTTAGAGGGATCCAAATCAATCAGCAATTTCCAATTTTCAATCAACAGCTGAGTTTGACAACTCAAGTGTCACCAATTACTCAATCAAAGCCAAAAGGGAGAAAAATCTAAATTATTTATATCATAAATAAAAGAAAGCAATCTTAAATCTGAAATACCTCAAATTGCATTTAAACATAAATTCAAATCTAACATGAAGAGCTCATAAGCCAATTTTTGGCAACATAAATAATTACCAAGTGAAATAGAGCAACTAAAGTAATAGAGTAAATAAAAGTAGAAGAGAAACTAAATTAAAGGAACATTGAACCTGGAATGAAGAAGCAATCTAAAATTAAGAGAAATCCTAAATCCTAAATCCTAAGAGAGAGGAGAGAGGAGAGAGCCTCTCTCTCTAGAAACTACATCTAAATCCTAAAATTGTCAATATGAAAGTTGTCTCTTGAATGAATTGATTCCACCACTTTATAGCCTCTAATCTGTGTTTTCTGGGTCAAAAACTGGGTCAAAAACAGCCCAGAAATTGCCCCCAGCAATTTTTGGTACGTACAGGTCGCTGCAAAGTCACGCGTTAGCGTCGTCCACGCGTTCGCGTGGATTGAGTTTTCGCCAGGTGATGCGTCCACGTAATCCACGCGTGCGTGTTGCTTATTTTCAAGGCAGCTATCACAAATTATATATCATTGCGAAGCCCCGGATGTTAGCTTTCTAACGCAACTAGAACTGCATCATTTGGACCTCTTTAGCTCAGGTTATGGTCGATTTAGTACCAAGAGGTCAGGCTGGACAGCTTTAGCAGTTCCTTCAGCTTCTTGTATTCCTTCCACTTTTGCATGCTTCCTTTCCATCCTCTGAGCCATTCCTACCCTATAAACTCTAAAATCACTTAACACACATATCACGGCATCGAATGGTAATAAGAGAGGATTAAACATAGCAAATTTAAGACCAAAGAAACATGTTTTCAACTATATCACAGAATTAGGAAGGAAAATGTAAAACATGCAATTAGTATGAATAAGTGTGCAAATACTTGATAAAAACCACTCAATTGTGCACAAGATAAACCATAAAATAGTGGTTTATCACTCATTAATGAACTGAATGCTTTGGGGCAACTAAAGTTACCTCAAAAGAAACCAGATCCCGGAAAGTTCTTAATCCCTTGTACCATAGGCACCATGACCTTTAAGAAGGCTCTGTGACCTAGGGTCAGGAATAAACCTCATGCCACTCTCAGTAATGGAGAAACTAGGGATCTTTAAGGTACAAGCTGCTAAATTGTCACTAGAATTGGCAGACAATTCAAGGAAACAGGCTTATGGACTTGTAGAGGATGTTTTAGTGAAGGTTGAAGGCTTTTACATCCCTGCTGACTTCATAATCCTAGACACTGGGAAGGATGAGGATGAATCTATTATCCTTGGAAGACCCTTCCTAGCCACAGCAAGAGCTGTGATTGATGTGGACAGAGGAGAGTTAGTCCTTCAATTGAATGAGGACTACCTTGTGTTTAAAGCTCAAGGATCTTCTTCTGTAACCATGGAGAGGAAGCATGAAAAGCTTCTCTCAATACAGAGTCAAACAGAACCCCCACACTCAACTTCTAAGTTTGGTGTTGGGAGGCCACCATCAAGCTCTGAGTCTCTGTGAAGCTCTCTAAGAGCTCACTGTCAAGCTATTGACATTGAAGAAGCGCTTGTTGGGAGGTAACCCAATGTTATTTAATTATATTTAATTTCATTGACATTTGTTTTCCATTGTTATTTTATGTTTTCTTTAGGTTGATGATCATGTGGAGTCATAAAAACAGCTGCAAAATTAAAGTGAAATAAAAAACAGCATCAAAAATAGTGCACCCTGGAGGACAGGCTTACTGGAGTTTAAACGGCAGTAAGGATAGCAGAATGGGAGTTTAACGCCCATGCAGGCAGCATTCTGGGTGTTAAG
>NC_029785.2:62834768-62858137 GCF_000816755.2 Arachis ipaensis
TGGGAAGGATGAGGATGAATCTATTATCCTTGGAAGACCCTTCCTAGCCACAGCAAGAGCTGTGATTGATGTGGACAGAGGAGAGTTAGTCCTTCAATTGAATGAGGACTACCTTGTGTTTAAAGCTCAAGGATCTTCTTCTGTAACCATGGAGAGGAAGCATGAAAAGCTTCTCTCAATACAGAGTCAAACAGAACCCCCACACTCAACTTCTAAGTTTGGTGTTGGGAGGCCACCATCAAGCTCTGAGTCTCTGTGAAGCTCTCTAAGAGCTCACTGTCAAGCTATTGACATTGAAGAAGCGCTTGTTGGGAGGTAACCCAATGTTATTTAATTATATTTATTTATTTTCCATTGTTATTTTATGTTTTCCTTAGGTTGATGTTCATGTGAAGTCATAAAAACAACTGCAAAATTAAAGCAAAATGAAAAACAGCATGAAAAGTAGCACACCCTGGAGGACAGGCTTACTGGCGTTTAAACGCCAGTAAGGATAGCAGAATGGGCATTTAACGCCTAGCCTGGCAGCATTCTGGGCGTTAAACGCCAGAATGGGTAGCACTCTGGGCGTTTAACGCTAGGAAAGGTAGCAGAGTTGGCGTTCAACGCCAGAATTAGCACACTGTGGGCGTTTGAACGCCAGAATGGTGCAGGGAGCAGAATTCCTTGACACCTCAGGATCTGTGGACCCCACAGGATCCCCACCTACCCCACCTCTTCTTCTCTCCTCTTCACACCTTTCCATAACACTCTTCCCCAAATACCCTTGACCAATCACATCAATACCTCTTCCCCAAATACCCTTCACCTATCAAATCTTACCCTCTTCTCCATAATCTCTTCACCACTCACATCCATCCATCATAAAATCCCACCTACCTCACCATTCAAATTCAAACCATTTCCCTCCCAAACTTACCCATTCATGACCGAATTCTCTTTCTCTCCTACCCTATAAATACCTCTCCTTACAACCTTCAATCTCATACATCATACACACTACTACCCCCCTTGGCCGAAACCACTACTACCCTCCATCTCCTCCATTTCTTCTTCTTCTACTTTTTCTTCTTTCTTTCTTCTTTTGCTCGAGGACGAGCGAACCTTCTAAGTTTGGTGTGGAAAAAGCTCTATTTTTTTGTTTTTCCATAACCATTAATGGCACCTAAGGCCGGAGAAACCTCTAGAAAGAGGAAAGGAAAGGCAATTGCTTCCACCTCTGAGTCATGGGAGATGGAGAGATTCATCTCAAAGGTCCACAAAGACCACTTCTATGAAGTTGTGGCCAAGAAAAAGGTGATCCCCGAGGTCCCCTTCAAGCTCAAAAAGAGCGAATATCCGGAGATCCGACATGAAATTCAAAGAAGAGGTTGGAAAACTCTCACCAATCCCATTCAACAAGTCAGAATCTTAATGGTTCAAGAGTTCTATGCTAATGCATGGATCACTAAGAACCATGATCAAAGTATGAACCCGAACCCAAAGAATTGGCTCACAATGGTTCGGGGGAATTACTTGGATTTCAGTCCGGAAAATGTGAGGTTGGTATTCAACTTGCCAATGTTGCAAGGAGATCCTCACCCTTTCACTAGAAGGGTCAACTTTGATAAAAGGTTGGACCAAGTCCTTAGGGACATTTGTGTGGAAGGAGCTCAATGGAAGAGAGACTCATAAGGCAAGCCGGTTCAATTAAGAAGACTTGACCTCAAACCCGTGGCTTGGGGTTGGTTGGAGTTCATCCAACGCTCTATCATTCCTACTAGCAACCGGTCTGAAGTTACAATAGACCGGGCTATCATGATCCATAGCATCATGAATGGAGAGGAAGTAGAAGTTCATGAGATCATATCCCTAGAACTCTACAAGATGGCGGACAAGCCCTCTACTTTGGCAAGGTTAGCCTTCCCTCATCTCATCTGTATCCTATGCAATTCAGCTGGAATTGTCATAGAAGAAGACATCCTCATTGAAGGAGACAAGCCCATCACTAAGAAGAAGATGGAGCAAATAAGAGAACCCACTCATGGACTTCAACAAGAGCATGAGGAAATTCCTCATCATGAAATCTCTGAGATGCCTCAAGGGATGCATTTTTCTCCACACAATTATTGGGACAAATCAACACCTCCCTAGGAGAATTAAGTTCCAACATGGGACAACTAAGGATGGAGCAGCAAGAGCATTCCATCCTCCTCCATGAAATTAGAGAAGACCAAAGAGCCATGAGGGAGGAGCAACAAAGGCAAGGAAGAGACATAGAGGAGCTCAAGCACTCCATAAGGTCTTCAAGAGGAAGAACTAGCCGCCATCACTAAGGTAGACCCGTTCTTTAATTTCCTTGTTCTTATTTTTCTATTTTTCGAAAATTATGCTTTATGTTTTGTCTATGTTTGTATCTTTATTACGTGATTATTAGTGTCTAGTGTCTATGTCTTAAAGCTATGAATGTCCTATGAATCCTTCACCTTTCTTAAATGAAAAATGTTTTTAAGTGCAAAAGAAAAAGAAGTACATGAATTTCGAATTACGTCTTGGAATTAATCTAATTATTTTGATGTGGTGGCAACCCTTTTTATTTTCTGAATGAATGCTTGAACAGTGCATA
This sequence comes from Arachis ipaensis, assembly GCF_000816755.2. Taxonomy (NCBI): domain Eukaryota; kingdom Viridiplantae; phylum Streptophyta; class Magnoliopsida; order Fabales; family Fabaceae; genus Arachis; species Arachis ipaensis. The sequence continues at coordinate 62,837,374 of NC_029785.2, forward strand.
TTTTTGATATTGTTGTTTATGAATGTTAAAATTGTTGGCTCTTGAAAGAATAATGAAAAAGGAGAAATGTTGATAATCTGAAAAATCGTAAAATTGATTCTTGAAGCAAGAAAAAGCAGTGAAAAGCTTGCAGAAAAAAAATGGCGAAAAAAAAGAGAGAAAGAAAAAGAAAAAGCAAGCAGAAAAAGCCAATAGCCCTTTAAACCAAAGGGAAAGGGTAAAATAAAAAGGATCCAAGGCTTTGAGCATTAATGGATAGGAGGGCCCAAAGGAATAAAATCCTGGCCTAAGCGGCTAAACCAAGCTGTCCCTAACCATGTGCTTGTGGCGTGAAGGTGTCAAGTGAAAAGCTTGGGACTGAGCGGTTAAAGTCCTGGTCTAAAGCAAAAAGAGTGTGCTTAAGAGCTCTGGGCACCTCTAACTGGGGACTCTAGCAAAGCTGAGTCACAATCTGAAAAGGTTTACCCAGTTATGTGTCTGTGGCATTTATGTATCCGGTGGTAATACTGGAAAACAAAATGCTTAGGGTCACGGCCAAGACTCATAAAGTAGCTGTGTTCAAGAATCAACATACTGAACTAAGAGAATCAATAACACTATCTGAATTCTGAGTTCCTATGGATGCCAATCATTCTGAACTTCAAAGGATAAAGTGAGATTGCAAAATTGTTCAGAAGCAAAAAGGCTACTAGCCCCGCTCATCTAATTGGAAATGAGCTTCATTGATATTTGGAATTCATTGTATTTTCTCTTCTTTTTATCCTATTTTGATTTTAGTTGCTTGGGGACAAGCAACAATTTAAGTTTGGTGTTGTGATGAGCGGATAATTTATACCCTTTTTGACATTGTTTTTACATAGGTTTTAGTTTGTTTTAGTTACTTTTTATTATATTTTTATTAGTTTTTATTCAAAAATTAAATTTCTGGACTTTACTATGAGTTTGTATGTTTTTCTGTGATTTCAGGTACTTTCTGGCTGAAATTGAGGGACCTGAGCAAAAATCTGATTCAGAGGCTGAAAAAGGACTGCAGATGCTGTTGGATTCTGACCCTCCTGCACTCGAAGTAGATTTTCTTGAGCTACAGAGGCCCAATTGGCGCGCTTTCAATTGCGTTAGAAAGTAGACATCCTGGGATTTCCAGCAATATATAATAGTTCATACTTTTCTCGAGATTTGATGGCCCAAACTGGCGTACAAAGCCAGCCTAAAACTTTTTGGCGTAAAATGCCCAAACTGGCACCAGAATTGGAGTTAAACACCCAAACTCGCACCAAAGCTGGCGTTTAACTCCAGGAACAGCCTATGCACAAAAACACTTCAATGCTTAGCCCAAGCACACACCAAGTTGGCCCCGGAAGTAGATTTCTGCACTATCTGCACTTAGTTACTCATTTTCTGTAAACCCTAATAACTAGTTTAGTATAAATAGCACTTTTTACTATTGTATTTGCATCTATCTTTTATCATCTCTAGATGTTTAGTCCTTATACTTTACAATTGTACACGTTTAGAGACCTTTTTCACTTATGTATTTTCTACGGTGGAGTTTCTACACCCCATAGATTAAGGTGTGGAGCTCTGCTGTTCTTCATGAATTAATACAAGTACTACTGTTTTTCCTTCAATTCGTGCCTACTTCTTCTCCAAAATATACTCTTGTACTTAATTCAGTTAAGTCAGAATGAAGGGGTGACCCGTGACAATCACCCAATCTTCGTTACTCGATTAGCCAAGATCCGCGTGCCTGACAACCACAAGTGGTCTACATGATGTTCAACATAGTCATTGGACGACAGTCGGAGTATATTCTCTTGGATATCTAATACACGGATCAAGTCCGTGAGATCTGTATCTTTGTAGTATAGGCTAGAATCATTGGCAGCATTCCTGGAATCTGGAAAGTCTAAACCTTGTCTGTGGTATTCCGAGTAGGATCCAGGAGGGGATGACTGTAAAGAATTTCAAACCTGCGAATGCTGGGCACAAGTGACAGTGTACAAAAGGATCAATGGATCCTATTCCGACGCTAGCAGGAACCGATAGATGATTAGCCATGCGGTAGCTGTACCTGGTATTTTTCATTCGAGATGAGAAATCCGACAGTTGATTAGCCGTGCAGAAACCGTAGAGGACCATTTTCACTGAGAGGATCTTACAGCTTGCCATGGAAGGAAGTAACGCATGGTTGGAAGAAGGCAATAGGAAAGCAGAGGTTTAGAAGCAACAAAGGATCTCCATACGCTTATCTGAAAGCTCATGAAAGCCGGAAACAAAGGATCGAGCATCGAACCGTCACCGAAAGTGTATACACTCTAATCACTCTAGTGTTTGAGGGTTGATTCTCTCGGTTCTCTACTAATCCTGCTTTCTAAGGCTTGCTCTTCTTCTAACAATCAACAAAAAAGTTAATGCACGAATACACATATCAAGAGGTCTTTTCAAGGGTTGTAATGAGGTTAGGATCAAGGTAGGAATGTATTTAATTAAGTGGACTAAAATCTGAATCCTTGATCAACCTAAACTTCCCACCTAACCTAAGACAATCCATGTAATCAAAATGCAAAACCTAACTACCCATTAACTATGTTTTCCACATATTCATGCATCCAAATTTGAGTACAATACATATGCATTGCTACCACCATTTACTTTGGGGCATTTTGTCCCCTTTTGTTGTTTTCTTTTTCTCTTTTTTTTTTCTTTTTGTTTTTTTTTCATATGTGGTGGATAATACATATATGAGAGATCCATGCATATAATTAAGGTATTGAATGCAAGAATATGTGCTCAACTATCTTTTTCATATTTTCACTAAAAATATACAATACCCAATTCCCAAACCAAATGTTCCCAACCCAGTTTTCCCACACTTAAATTGTGCACACTCTCACTAGTCTAAGCTAACCAAGGATTCAAATTAAGGACATTCATTGTTTCCTCTTAGAGTTAATGATGTGCTAAAATAAAGAACAAATGGGGTAAAATAGGCTCAACATTGGTTTTCAAAGGATGATAAAAAGGGTAAGGCCATATGGGTATGTGAGCTTAGTGAAACAAGGGCCTCAATCACATAAGTGCATGCATACATCAAACAATGGAAATATAGAATCAAGCAAGACAAAGATCACAATTTTAGAGAGAACAATACACACCAAAAATAAAATATTGGTTGATAAGATGCAACCAATCAAATAGGCTCAAAATCTCACTGGGTTTATGTGTTCGAGCTCTAAAACCATGTTCCAAATTAAATATCTTCGTGCAAGCTCAAAAATTTTAATTCAAATTAGTGAAATGCACTAAAATAGTTTCTTGGAAAAGAAATTATTACTTCAACCAAGTAGTACATAAATGCAAGCAATCAACTACACATGCAATCTATCATGCAATGCAACAACTAATCTAACAAAGAAAATTAAACATTAGTGATGGTAAAGGAAGTAGTTACCCACAGAAATCGGTCTCGACCTCCCCACAGTTAAAGATTGCACTGTCGTCGGTGCATGCAAAGATGAGCAAGGGGTGGGTTAGGGTGGGTTGCTACAATTGATTAATTTCTTCAAAAGATTATGTGAAGGGACTTGTTGTTCGCCCCATTTAGAAGCTTTTCCTGTCCCTCTTGGTGGCCAGCCTAAATGGAGAGAAAAAGGAAGAAGAATAGCCCACAAACAAAGATATCAAAATAAATAAAATATAGGTGGCTAATGCCAAATAAGAGTGGGGTTTTCAACTACATGGTAGCTATAACATGTAAGTAAGAAAATAATATAAGTGAATGGCATATCAACGGTGCAAGAAGTGCAACAATGAGTATGAAAAAATGGGTCATGAAAGAAAATACGAGTTCATATCAATGCACAAAGATCGTAAGTATGAATAGAGATGAAGCATTGATCAAAAAATTTTATCACCTAACCAATATAAAACAAGTCTTGAGGCACCAAAAGAATGCAAGAAACATTCAATAGTCGAGTAAGAAAATTCAACACAAATATTAAAATATCAAACTTAGAAAAGAAAATAAGAACATGCACAAAGTAAAAATGCAATGAATGAAAGTATGCAAATGCAATAAACAAAAGAAAATAAAGATAAGAAAAATGAGAAGTGTAATTTAGAAAAGTGGGAGAACAGGAAAGTAAGAAAGGAAGAAGAAAAGGAAGAAGAAAGGAAAGAAGAAAGAAGAAAGGAAAAGAGAAGTGACGCATAAGCGTCGTCCACGCACACGCGTGGGTAGCAGAATGAGGGCGCGGCGTGTGAGCGTCTATCACATGTACGTGTGAACAGCAGAAAAGAGAAGGTGACGCTTACGCATCAGTCATGCGTACGCGTGGAGGTGAATTGTGCTCCTCACACAACACTCGGACAGTTCCAGCGCAAGTCTCTGGTTTTAGCATTGAAGCATCAAAATTTTGGCGTCGATGGGCACGCGTTGTGGACGCCCACGCGTGGGTGGCTAAAAGATCAGGTGACGTGTACGCGTCAGCGAGGCGCACGTGTGGGTTGGGTTGTGCGCCTAGCACCCCACCCACATCGTTCCAGCACGACTCTCTGGTTTTTGAACCAGGGAGCACCAGCATCGAATATGATGCGTGCGCGTCAGCCATGCGCATGTGTGAGATAGAGTTTCTTTTTTTTTTAAAAAATAAACTAACAAGCTATCAAAGTAATGCCAAATATTATTAAACAATTTAAACCACAACATAAAATAAATAAACCTAACTAAAAAAAATGAAAATTCAACTTATTGCTAATATAAATAAAAAGTGAAAATGGAAGAATTTACCATGGTGGGGTGTCTCCCAGCTAGCACTTTTAGGTAAAGTCCTTAAGTTGGACATTTGGTGAGCTCCTTGTCATGGTGGCTTGTGCTTGAACTCATCTTGAAACTTCCATCAATGCTTGGAGTTCCAATAAGCTCCAAAGTTCAACATTAATATCTCCAAGCTTTGATGAATTTTCACATAAGCTAAGGGCTCCCAAAACTAATCCTTATATATTCCCGGATCCCAAATCTTGTTTCTACACCCGTCTTTAGGTTGATCACCATTGTTCCAACCGGGTGGCAAGCAATCCGAATTCTCTATGAGGAATTGATGATTGCATATTTGACGATATATTTTGGTTTGATTTAAGTGGATTTCATCACTTAAATCTACATTTATTCATCCGAATAGCATACTTTTGTGTTCTCTCCCTTAATTGAGCTTAATTGTGAAAACATGCTATTTTGTGCTTAATTTAATCACTTTTATACCATTTTTATCCCATTCGATGCCTTGATGGTTTTGATGAGTGATTTCAGGTGTAATAGGTTGGAATGGCTTGATCAAGAAAAGAATGCATGAGTATTTAAAGAAGAGAAGAATGGGTAGTTAGGCTTGTATTAGATTTTTATAGGTTGTTATATAGGTTAGGTGGGAAGCTTATGTTAATCAAAGATTCAAATTTTGAGCTCACTTAGCTATATATAACCTAACCTTAACCCTAACCCCATTACAACCTATGAAAAGACCTCATGATAGGTGTATGCATGCATTGAATAATTGTTGATTGTTAGATGACAAACAAATCTTGGAAATCATGATTAGTGTAACAACCCTACTTTTTGAAAATCAAATAATTAGTTATTTGTGATTTATTTTATTTGTTGATAATTTTATTTTAAAAAAATTATTTTACTAAAGGTAATTAAATAGAGTTTCATGATAATTGGAGTTTAAATTAATTAGAATTCTTATATAATCTTTATTGGATATTTGATATAATTGTTATTATAATTTTAGTAATTGAAAAATAAGAAAGAATTGTACCGTTCAATTTAAGTAATTTTTATTATGAATAAATTATATTCTATTTTATTAATTTGTACTCTTAGAGATTAATTTATTAGAAATGATTAGTTTGATTTTTATAAATACTTTAAGTTTAAGTTAATTAATATTTATGCACAATTTTTATTATAATTAGTTATTTTATAAATTGAAATTAAAGTTTTGGTAATAGAAAAATAAAGAAAAGTGATATCATTTAATTTGAATAATTAATATTTTGAGTTTAAATTATATTTCATAAAATGTGATTGACATGTTCATTTTATAATGTAAATTAGTAATATGTTGATAAAAAATATTCCTAGATATTTTTAATAGAGTATATTTGATTTTTAAATTGTTCTACCCTCCAATTTTATCAAAATATCTATTTATATCTATCCATATTTCTTTATAAAATTCCTAATTTCTAACCCTAATTCCCAAATTGAATCAGAAACCCTAATTTCAAACCCTAACCCTTTCACCCTCACCATCCCTCAGCCATACCCCACTCCCCTTTCTTCCTAAATACAACACACACAAACAAAAGAAATAAACAGAGAAATGAAAAGGGAGAACAGAGAGCTTGAGATCCAAAGAGTGAGGGAGCCGTGAGGAAGAAGAGAAGGAGAAGGGCGTGGCGCCGCCGGCTGGGTACCGCAGCCGTTCATCTCATCGTTGCGCCGTGCATGTCGAGCCCGTCCCGCCACTGACGTCGCCGAAAGGAGAGCGACCACCATGAGGAGCCACCGCTGTCCTTGCTCGTCACCTCCCTTGGAGCCGTCGCCGTCGAGGACCAGCGGAGAGAGAAAATGCACGACGTTCAGGAAGAAGGAGTGCGACCCACTGCGTGAAGCTGTGCAGCTGTGTCGCTGTCACCGTCGTGCCCTGGTGCCGTTGAGGGATGCCACCATCATCGGTGGTGTGGTCGGAGCCGCTGTCGCTGGAGATAGAGCAAGCGCGAATCTGAGGAGGGAGAGAGAGAGATACGACGCAACAGAGAAGGAAGGAGAAGTCTTCTGTCACTGCAGCCACGTCTCTTCACCGCCGCTACCGTCGATGGAAGTCGTCGTCGTTGCCGAGCCGGTGCATCGCTGGACATCATCGCTGGAGGACCGAATGGAGAAGTTCGCCAGTTCTGCTTCTGCCTCTGGTTTCTGGAATCCGAGAAGACGCCACCGCCACTGCTGGAACTGTTATTGTTGCTCTGGCTCTGCTCTGGCTCCACTCTGAATCGTTACCATCGCTGTTTGGCTGATGCTGAGGCCTTCCACCATCATTGAAGCTTCCCAGAATCATCGTGGTTGCTGCCAAGAGAGCTGAATGGGTGCTAGAAACTGCTAAAAGAGCTACCATGTTTGATTATTTCTACGAGTTGTGACATCGAGGTAGGGGATTTATTTTAAAGTTAACAATTTTAACTTATGAATGCCAATGAGATTTAGTGAGTAATTGCAAATAATTCATAAACATGATTAATTGATAGGAATAAGCGTGGTTTGAGGTTGTGAAATTTGGATTAAGTTTGGTATTGAGATGATTTTCTAGTATTTCAATTAATTTATTGATTTTAGGTTTTGGCTGTGAATGTCATTGGGTGTTCTTGTTGTGAGTGATTGATTAATTGACAAGGTTAATTTTGGATTGAGGTTATGATTGATATCGATTTTCTGATTTTGATAGAATTGTTGAAAATTCTGATTTTATGTGATTATGCTGAATTGGTTGAGTTGTGACTGTATCCTGATTATTGAGAATAAATGCTTGCTGTTGATTTTAGTTATCTGATGTATCAGAATGGCTGTGAAATTAACTTGTGACTGGTTGGGATTGGTTTTGGTGGTTATTGAAGGATTGTAACTTAAGGGATTAAACTGTTTTGAGAACCTGATTTTCTGAAATAACATAGTAAACTTTAAGAGTATATAAATAATTTTGTAATGGTTAGACTAATTTTCTGTGTCATGATTTATTGATTCTGACTTGGCTGTGATTGTGGTTGGTTTCATTGTTGTAAGTGATTAATTGATGCGGTTGATTTTGGTTTGAGGCTATGCTTGTTACCTAAATTTTGGGTTACATTGATTTCTTAATTTGGTTGTTGATTTAAGATTTATTTGAAGATGATGGACATTATTGCAAGCTGGTTTTGAAAATGTTATTTACTGGATATGCTAATTTGATTGGATAATTTTGTGTGGAGTATTGAATTGAGTTTGAATGAACCAAGATTGAAATAAAAATTTTAGAACGAGTTAAAGTTTATTTGACAAATAGATCTCTTGGAAATTCGGATTTTTATTCGATTATGTCAAGTTGGTTGTTATTGTTGATTTAAGGTTAACTAGAGTTGATTTTGAGAACGGTTAAAGGATTGAAGGTTGATTACTGAAATATTTTCCTAAAGTGTGATCTTTTGAATAAAATGGTAACTTTGCTAATAACTAAAGAACTTTAAAAATAACTAGGTATATGAAAAGTTGGTGTTTGGAATATTAGTTATGAATCTTTGAAGCTAGACTGGTTTACTTTTAAAGAATGGTTTATGGAAACTCTGATTTTAATTGATGTTAGGATGTTGGTCTTAAAATGATTTATAATGAGATGAATATTTAGATTTTGTTGTTGTGATAACTGCTGATAAAAGGGCTGGTAAATTGTTGAGAAAGAGGGAACCCGTAAGGGTGGCTAAGTCCGAGTTTTAGTGGAGGTGCTGCTGAAATTTTTATAAAATTGAGGTTTTGTCTGAAATGTTTTAGATTTGGGAAACTGTGTTATTTGATTTATTTAAGAAAAAGGATTTTGTTATAAAGTTGATTTGAAGATGAAAAGAGTTATGGTTTTGGCATGAAATAAAGGATTACCTTTTAGGAGATTGGTGGATTTATAACATTTGAGTTGGAATAGTAAAGAGTTACTGAACAAGAGTGTGAAACTGATAATTGGTTAAATTTGGGAAGTACCCACGAACTGAATGATCATTGATCTCGGGGAAACCTATAAATTGTTATTTGTTTTAAATGTGGGAAAATCCACGAATTGATAATCATTGATTACGGGAATAACCCACTAACTGTTATATGTTGATCTCGGGTATAATCCACGAACCGAGGATCATTGTTTTGTTTGTGAATTGATCTCGGGAACGCCCACGAACTGAGGATCACCGTTTCCCCTGTGCGTATATTATGGGGTCAGGCTTTGCGCCGACTGCCGGTAGTCACGAAGGAGTGGTAGTCTTACCACCGACACATATGCACTAAGGACACAAAGGGAGGCCATATCTGGGACTTGTTCCTAGGTAATGTCGGGCTGCAGGGTGTAAACCGACACGTGTGCTCATGGCCTGCTTAGGACAGACATGCATCATATTGGTTGTGCATTTATATTTGGTTGTGTTTGCTTGTATTACTTCTCTGTGATTGTGTTGTTTGTTTTATTGTGATTTGTTTGTGTGTTGAATTGAGTTTCTTACTTGTGCTAGTAGTCTATAAATGTATAGAAATGATCAATAACTGTTTGTTGTGACTGAGAATCAATTATGTGGCTGAAAGATATTTAATATGACAAATTTTGTGATTGAGATCTGTTTTGGGTTTAGAAATTTAAAGAAAGTAATTATTTATCTAAAGTAATATTAAAAAGTATTTCAAAGGGTTTGACAAAGATGGTTTATTAAGCAAAGTTAATTATTTGCATGTTAATCATTACTTTTACGGCGTTCCCATTTCCTATTGAGAACGTGTGGTTTGTTCTCACCCCAAAATCTTCTACCCTTTCAGTGACACAGGTTCGAAGACTCAGTTTGAAGCTGCGAGAGATTATAGAATTTACTTATGAGTTAAGTTACTTTCATAGAGTTCCCTCGTCCTTATTACTTTAGTTTTTATTTTATACAGAGGGATAGGAGTTGTACTTGAGTTTTATTTAAATTCTTTTGTATATTATTATTTATTATTACTAATTATGTGATTATTATTACTTGGTGATATTTGCTGTACGATTTTAATCAATAAAAACAAAATTTTTCTAGAATTTTCTATAAAACTGAATCGCGATATTGAATGAAAGGCTCAATAGTAAATAGTTAATAAAGGAAAACGTGTTAGTAACGCCTTACTTTCGGTAGGATCATGGCGTTCTGGAAGTTGGGTCGTTACAAATGGTATCAGAGCAGTTCATTCCTGTTAGAGACTTGGGAATGGACTGACTATGCTTCACTGCATACTCTGAGTGTCTGTCATGCTTTGTGACTTGTTCTGATAACAAGAGTTTAAGTTTTATATGCATGAATGTCTGATGATTAATGCTATTAGTCTACCATTGCATGCCTCATGGTATTAGGTCTGGCCAACTTAATACTAATGATTTATGTATATGGGAACACTAATAGGTTATGATAGACGAAATAGAAGAATAGGTATTGCGATTCACGGGGTTTGGGGGCATTAGAAGTTATGAAGTTAGCTTCGATTTAACGTATAATCTGTATTCGTGCCACATGAACTCATACCATCCTTTTCTTCGTTGCTTTCATTGGAATTCTCTGGTTTGAATTTCCTACTTAGAATGTGATTTGATTGTTCCCAACCATACTTTGTGATTCTTGTATACCTTTTCTTGCCTATGAATCTGACTCTTTGAATATTCATCATTGACAATGCCTATGCTTTTGTTCATATATTCTATTTTCCTTGATTTAAGTTCGAATTTATTTTATTCTAGCAATTTTCGAGGGCAAAAATTTTTCTAAGGTGGGTAGAATGTAACAACCCTAGTTTTTGAAAATCAAATAATTAGTTATTTGTGATTTATTTTATTTGTTGATAATTTTATTTTAAGAAAATTATTTTACTAAAGGTAGTTAAATAGAGTTTCATGATAATTGGAGTTTAAATTAATTAGAATTTTTATATAATCTTTATTGGATATTTGATATAATTAAAATTATAATTTTAGTAATTAAAAAATAAGAAAGAATTGTACCGTTCAATTTAAGTAATTTTTATTATGAATAAATTATATTCTATTTTATTAATTTGTACTCTTAGAGATTAATTTATTAGAAATGATTAGTTTGATTTTTATAAATACTTTAAGTTTACGTTAATTAATATTTATGCACAATTTTTATTATAATTAGTTATTTTATAAATTGAAATTAAAGTTTTGGTAATAGAAAAATAAAGAAAAGTGATATCATTTAATTTGAATAATTAATATTTTGAGTTTAAACTATATTTTATAAAATGTTATTGATATTATTAATTTGTACTCTTAGAGATTAATTTATTAGAAATGATTAGTTTGATTTTTATAAATACTTTAAGTTTACGTTAATTAATATTTATGCACAATTTTTATTATAATTAGTTATTTTATAAATTGAAATTAAAGTTTTGGTAATAGAAAAATAAAGAAAAGTGATATCATTTAATTTGAATAATTAATATTTTGAGTTTAAACTATATTTTATAAAATATTATTGATATGTTCATTTTATAATGTAAATTAGAAATAATTAATTGAACTTAGCAATATGTTGATAAATAATGTTCCTAAATATTTTTAATAGAGTATATTTGATTTTAAAATTGTTCTACCCTCGTTCCAATAAGCTCCAAAGTTCAACATTAATATCTCCAAGCTTTGATGAATTTTCACATAAGCTAAGGGCTCCCAAAACTAATCCTTATATATTCCCGGATCCCAAATCTTGTTTCTACACCCGTCTTTAGGTTGATCACCATTGTTCCAACCGGGTGGCAAGCAATCCGAATTCTCTATGAGGAATTGATGATTGCATATTTGACGATATATTTTGGTTTGATTTAAGTGGATTTCATCACTTAAATCTACATTTATTCATCCGAATAGCATACTTTTGTGTTCTCTCCCTTAATTGAGCTTAATTGTGAAAACATGCTATTTTGTGCTTAATTTAATCACTTTTATACCATTTTTATCCCATTCGATGCCTTGATGGTTTTGATGAGTGATTTCAGGTGTAATAGGTTGGAATGGCTTGATCAAGAAAAGAATGCATGAGTATTTAAAGAAGAGAAGAATGGGTAGTTAGGCTTGTATTAGATTTTTATAGGTTGTTATATAGGTTAGGTGGGAAGCTTATGTTAATCAAAGATTCAAATTTTGAGCTCACTTAGCTATATATAACCTAACCTTAACCCTAACCCCATTACAACCTATGAAAAGACCTCATGATAGGTGTATGCATGCATTGAATAATTGTTGATTGTTAGATGACAAACAAATCTTGGAAATCATGATTAGTGTAACAACCCTACTTTTTGAAAATCAAATAATTAGTTATTTGTGATTTATCTTATTTGTTGATAATTTTATTTTAAGAAAAATTATTTTACTAAAGGTAATTAAATAGAGTTTCATGATAATTGGAGTTTAAATTAATTAGAATTCTTATATAATCTTTATTGGATATTTGATATAATTGTAATTATAATTTTAGTAATTGAAAAATAAGAAAGAATTGTACCGTTCAATTTAAGTAATTTTTATTATGAATAAATTATATTCTATTTTATTAATTTGTACTCTTAGAGATTAATTTATTAGAAATGATTAGTTTGATTTTTATAAATACTTTAAGTTTACGTTAATTAATATTTATGCACAATTTTTATTATAATTAGTTATTTTATAAATTGAAATTAAAGTTTTGGTAATAGAAAAATAAAGAAAAGTGATATCATTTAATTTGAATAATTAATATTTTGAGTTTAAATTATATTTCATAAAATGTGATTGACATGTTCATTTTATAATGTAAATTAGTAATATGTTGATAAAAAATATTCCTAGATATTTTTAATAGAGTATATTTGATTTTTAAATTGTTCTACCCTCCAATTTTATCAAAATATCTATTCATATCTATCCATATTTCTTTATAAAATTCCTAATTTCTAACCCTAATTCCCAAATTAAATCAGAAACCCTAATTTCAAACCCTAACCCTTTCACCCTCACCATCCGTCAGCCATACCCCACCCCCTTTCTTCCTAAACACAACACACACAAACAAAAGAAAGAAACAGAGAAATGAAAAGGGAGAACAGCGAGCTTGAGATCCAGAGAGTGAGGGAGCCGCGAGGAAGAGGAAAAGGAGAAGGGCGTGGCACCGCCGGCTGGGTACTGCCGCCGTTCATCTCATCGTTGCGCCGTGCACGTCGAGCCCGTCCCGCCGCTGACGTCGCCGAAAGGAGAGCGACCACCATGAGGAGCCACCGCCGTCCTTGCTCGTCACCTCCCTTGGAGCCGTCGCCGTCGAGGACCAGCGGAGAGAGAGAACGCGTGACGTTCAGGAAGGAGGAGTGCGACCCACTGCGTGAAGCTATGCCGCTGTGTCGCTGTCGCCGTCGTTCCTTGGTGCCGTCGAGGGAAGCCACCATCATCGCTGGTGTGGTTGGATCTGCCATCGCTGGAGAGAGAGCAAGCGTGAATCTGAGGAGGGAGAGAGAGAGATATGACGCAACAGGGGAGGAAGGAGAAGTCTTCTATCACTGCAGCCGTGTCTCTTCACCGCCGCTACCGTCGATGGAAGTCGTTGCCGTCGCCGAGCCACTGCATCGCCGAACATCATCGCTGGAGGACCGAATGGAGAAGCTCTCCAGTTCTGCTTATGCCTTTGGTTTCTGGAATCCGAGAAGATGCCACCGCCGCTGCTAGAACTGTTATTGTTGCTCTGGCCCTGCTCTGGTTCCACTTTGAATCGTTACCGTCGCTGTTTGACTGATGCTGAGGCCTTCCACCATCACTGGAGTTTCCCAGAATCATCGTGGTTGCTGCCAAGAGAGCTGAATGGGTGCTGGAAACTGCTAACGGAGCTACCATATTTGATTATTTCTACGAGTTGTGACATCGAGGTAGGGGATTTATTTCAAAGTTAACAATTTTAACTTATGAATGCCAATGAGGTTTAGTGAGTAATTGCAAATAATTCATAAACATGATTAATTGATAGGAATAAGCTTGGTTTGAGGTTGTGAAATTTGGATTAAGTTTGGTATTGAGATGATTTCCTAGTATTTCAATTAATTTATTGATTTTAGGTTGTGGCTATGAATGTCATTGGGTGTTCTTGTTGTAAGTGATTGATTAATTGACAAGGTTAATTTTGGATTGAGGCTGTGATTGATATCGGTTTTCTGATTTTGATAGAATTGTTGAAAATCCTGATTTTATGTATTTATGCTGAATTGGTTGAGTTGTGACTGTATCCTGATTATTGAGAATAAATGCTTGTTGTTGATTTTAGTTATCTGATGTATCGGAATGGCTGTGAAATTAACTTGTGACTGGTTGGGATTGGTTTTGGTGGTTATTGAAGGATTGGAACTTAAGGGATTAAACTGTTTTGAGAACTGATTTTTTGAAATAATATAGTAAACTTTAAGAGTATATAAATAATTTTGTAATGGTTAGACTAATTTTTTGTGTCATGATTTATAGATTCTGACTTGGCTGTGATTGTGGCTGGTTTCATTGTTGTAAGTGATTAATTGATGAGGTTGATTTTGGTTTGAGGCTATGCTTGTTACCTAAATTTCAGGTTACATTGATTTCCTAATTTGGTTGTTGACTTAAGATTTATTTGAAGATGATGGACATTGTTTCAAGCTGGTTTGGAAAATGTTATTTACTGGATATGCTATTTTGATTGGGTAATTTTGTGTGGAGTATTGAATTTAGTTTGAATGAACCAAGATTGAAATTAAAAATTGTAGAACGAGTTAAAGTTTATTTGACAAACAGATCTCTTGGAAATTCGGATTTTATTCGATTATGTCAAGTTGGTTGTTATTGTTGATTTAAGGTTAACTAGAGTTGATTTTGAGAACGGTTAAAGGATTGAAGGTTGATTACTGAAATATGAAAAGTTGGTGTTTGGAATATTAGTTATGAATCTTTGAAGCTGGACTGGTTTACTTTTAAAGAATGGTTTATGGAAACTCTGATTTTAATTGATTTTAGGATGTTGGTCTTAAACTAATTTATAATGAGATGATTATTTAGATTCTGTTATTGTAATAACTGCTGATAAAAGGGCTTGTAAATTGTTGAGAAAGAGGGAACCCGTAAGGGTGGCTAAGTCCGAGTTTTAGGGGAGGTGCTGCTGAAATTTTTATAAAATTGAGGTTTTGTCTGAAATATTTTGGATTTGGGAAACTGTGTTATTTGATTTATTAAGAACAGAATAAATTATATTTCGATTTTGATTTATTTAAGAAAAAGGATTTTGTTATAAAGTTGATTTGAAGATGAAAAGAGTTATGGTTTTGGCTTGAAATAAAGGATTACCTTTTAGGAGATTGGTGGATTTATAACATTTGAGTTGGAATAGTAAAGAGTTACTGAACAAGAATGTGAAATTGATAATTGGTTAAATTCGGGAAGTACCCAAGAACTGAATAATCATTGATCTCGGGGAAGCCTA
This sequence comes from Arachis ipaensis, assembly GCF_000816755.2. Lineage (NCBI taxonomy): Eukaryota > Viridiplantae > Streptophyta > Magnoliopsida > Fabales > Fabaceae > Arachis > Arachis ipaensis. The sequence continues at coordinate 62,852,668 of NC_029785.2, forward strand.
TAAATTGTTATTTGTTTTAAATGCGGGAAAACCCACGAATTGATAATCATTGATTACGGGAATAACCCACTAACTGTTATATGTTGATCTCGGGTATAACCCACGAACTGAGGATCATGTTTGTTATTGTATGTTGATCTCGGGGAACCCACGAACTGAGGATCGTTATTTTGTTTGTGAATTGATCTCGGAGATGCCCACAAACTGAGGATCACTATTTCCCCTTGTGCGTATATTATGGGGTCGGGCTTTGCGCCGACTGCCGGTAGTCACGAAGGAGTGGTATTCTTACCACCGACATATATGCACTAAGGACACAAAGGAAAGCCATATCTGGGACTTGTTCCTAGGTAATGTCGGGCTGCAGGGTGTAAACCGACACGTGAACTCATGGCCTGCTTAGGACAGACATGCATCATATTGGTTGTGCATTTATATTTGGTTGTGTTTGCTTGTATTACTTCTCTGTGATTGTATTGTTTGTTTTATTGTGATTTGTTTGTGTGTTGAATTGAGTTTCTTACTTGTGCTAGTAGTCTGTGAATGTATAGAAATGATTAATAACTGTTTGTTGTGACTGAGATTCAATTATGTGGCTGAAAGATATTTAATATGACAAATTTTGTGATTGAGATCTGTTTTGGGTTTAGAAATTTAAAGAAAGTAATTATTTATCTAAAGTAATTTTAAAAAGTATTTCAAAGGGTTTGACAAAGATGGTTTATTAAGCAAAGTTAATTATTTGCATGTTAATCGTTACTTTTATGGCATTCCCATTCCCTACTGAGAACGTGTGGTTTGTTCTCACCCAAAAATCTTCCACCCTTTCAGTGACATAGGTTCGAAGACTCAGTTTGAAGCTGCGGGAGATTATAGAATTTACTTATGAGTTAAGTTACTTTCATAGAGTTCCCTCGTCCTTATTACTTTAGTTTTTATTTTATATAGAGGGATAGGAGTTGTACTTGAGTTTTATTTAAATTCTTTTGTATATTATTATTTATTATTACTAATTATGTGATTATTATTACTTGGCGATGTTTGCTGTACGATTTTAATCAATAAAAACAATTTTTTTCTAGAATTTTCTATAAAACTGAATCGCGATATCGAACTAAAATCTCAATAGTAAATAGTTAATAAAGGAAAATAGGTTTGTAACGCCTTACTTTCGGTACGATCATGACGTTCTGGAAGTTGGGTCGTTACAATTAGAGGAGAATTGAGTGGTCAACCCTAAACACTAGAGAGGATAGAGTGCAAACACTTCCGGTGCGGGTTTGACGCTCAATTCCTTGTTCCTGGCTTTCACGAGCTTTCTTCATGCAAGCTATATACACTCCATTTTGATGCTTTGAATTGGTAGACTCATGAATTATTTTGTCATTTTGGCCCTATGTGCTCATGTATATTCTTGGAAGTTGATTTACCTTTGACCAAGTAGATAGATACATTTGCATTAGTTGCATCCATATAGGTAATTTGCATTTAATAAATTCCCATTTTCCTATGATTCTTTGGTCTTTCAATCCCTTTTAGCATGAGGACATGCTTGTTTTAAGTGTGGGGAGATTTGATGAACCCTAATTTTAGGGTTTATTTTGTGTAGAATTTGGAGGGTTCTATCAACATTGTATTACACTTATCCATATAAAATGCATGGTTTTATGTCTCTTTCCTAATTTTGCTTGATGATTGAAAACATGCTTTTTAGGCCCTAAATAAGCCATATTTTAATCTCTCTCTATTGTCAGGGACACGAACGCGTGGACCGTGTTGTGCTAATCGCACACCAGCCGCACGATTCCAGCCCAGATTGCTGGGCGTTGGATCTTTACGCCAATTTCTAGATTACACGTTCGCGTGAGTGACGCGGACGTGTGGGAGGTATGTTCACGTTCACTTTCCTTTACTTCCTAATGCACTTGTGACGCGGACGCGTTAGCGACGCTTACGTGTCGCGTGCATTTTTGTATATGCAATTATGCAGTATGCAATATGCAGTGCTAATGTAGATGCTATGAATACTCCCAGGTTCAATGAAATAAAATAAAGATAAAAATAAACAACACGAAATAAAATTGAAACAGGAACGATCATACCATGGTGGGTTGTCTCCCACCTAGCACTTTTAGTTAAAGTCCTTAAGTTGGACATTTGATGAGCTTCCTGTTATGGTGGCTTATGCTTAAATTCATCCAGAAATCTCCACCAATGTTTGGAATGCCAACAGCCTCCGAGGTTCTAAACTAGGCATGTAAAGCTTCTGAGCAGCTTCAAACAGATTCTCAGGCTCCCGGGGTGACGAATGTCAGAATATTTTCCAGGATCCCAAACCTTGATTTTAGATCCGCCTTTGTCTTGATCTATATTCTTCCATCCGGGAGGTTTAGAAATTGGATTCTCACCAAGATGACCAAACATTTTCCGAGACCCATTCAATTGAACATGATACCAATCCGTGCACTTCGAATTGAAGCGTGGAACCTTATTGAATCTTGCACACCAGCTCTTAGTATGAGCCATTTCCCTCTTACTCTTAAAGCCGCAGAGAGCTCTAAGCTGGCCATCTGTTTCAAGCAAACCATATTCGAGTGAAAAAGTAAAGATAAAGGTTAAGGATTGTACCCACTTGAAGCTTGTATTAGGTGGTAATGGCCTTGGGATAGGTGTTTCTAGTGGTTCTGTAAGCTTTACTCCCTTGTATTCTTCTGTGAATTTCTCCACTTCTTCAAGGTTCTTCAACTGCAACTGCGTCCTGATCAAAGTCTTCTATGTCTTCCTCATCACTCAGGTCATACGTTGGAGGTTGAGAGAAATCCACTTTGACATCATCTTCGTATTCACTTGGATAAGGTTCTTCAGGCTCATGGAGTTCAGTTGCAGAGGCAAATTCATGACTAGGAAAGCTTGATTCATGATCATCACTGCCTAGGGAATCAATTTCTTGGTCTGTTCCGTCCAATTTTTCACAAGGTATATACTTCAGGGGTTGTGCACTATCCTCCTTGGCATTAATTTCGAACTTCTCAGCGGAATCCTTTACAGTTCTCGATTCCCATGGAGGTTCAACATCTCCTAAATCTTCAACCACTTCTTCCTCTAAAACTATCATGGCTTCCTCCACTTGTTCCAATACAAAGCCATGCTCCTCATTGCCCACCGAAGTTTCTAGTGTCTCCTTCATGCTACACTCTTCTTTTGATTCTCCACATGTAGCCATGGGAGTACTTTGAGTGCTCAAATGTCGGGAAGCTATTATATTTACTACCTCGGTTAAGGCAGTAGTGAGTTCCAGTACGTCCCTTTGCATCTTCGCTTGCCCTTGAAGAAGAACACGAAGTCTGTCGTCCATAGGAGGTTGGGGTGGGTATGAGGGTTCATTGGTTGGGAGAGAGGGTTCATAATAAGAATGTGGTGGTTCCTGGGAGTAATTGGATTGGTATTGTGGTGGATAAGGGTCATACGATGGTGAATGGTGAAAAGGAACTTGTGAGTGTGGTGGTCCAAAGCTACGTTGAGAGGATGGTCTATAAGCACATGGTGGGACTTGTTGGTAAATACAAAGGGGTCCACCATATCTATCAGCTTGGTATGCATTGTTGAGAGGTCCTTGCCCATGATATCTTGGAGGGTGTTGTTGCCTAAAGGGTTGATCAGATCCTCTTGGCTCAATCCATCTTTGATTGCTTAGACCTTGATGCATATTCCTGTTATAGTTTCCACTCCTTTCAACAAATTCAGAACCAAACTCAAAGCGAGAGGGGTGAGAATTCATAGTAGCTAATAGAAATAAAAGGGAAAAATAAAAACAAATAAACAAGTAAAAGAAAAATATTTACAATAACCAATAATAAGGCACACGTTTGTAATTCTCCGGCAACGGCGCCATTTTGAAGAACGAATGATTGACGGTTTAGAATTCAGAATAAATTCCCGTTGCAAGTATAGTTTCTAAACCAAGCAATCATCCTTTCTTACAAACGTTTTGGTTGTCACAAGTAACAAACCCCTTTAAAATTGATAACCAAAGTATTCAAACCTCGGGTCGTCTTCTCAAGGAACTGCAGGGAGGTATGTTCTTATTATTGGTTATGAGTTTTGTAAATTGGGGGTTTTGAAAGTAAGGAACAAGTAATTTAAATGACAAGTAAAATAAATAAATAACTATAAAATAAACTCTTGGCAAGGTATGAAAATTCGGAATGCCTATCCTAGTTATTCTTATGAGAATTGAAGTTAATCCCACTTAGTCAACCTTTACGAAAGCAAGGGAAAGTCAAGTGGACTAATTAGTTAGATCCCTAAGTCCTAGCCAACTCCTAAGGAAAGACTAGAGTTAGTAGAATTCAATTCAATTAGTAGACATAACAATCAATCACGATAAGTTTGATAACTCAAGAGCCTCCAGTTAATCAATTAAAGCCAAGAATATAAAAAGCTAAATAAGAATCATAAACTGAAATACCTCAAATTATATTAAATAGAATATTCAAATCTAATATGGAAAAATTCATAAATTAAATTGGAAAAATAAATAAAAGGAACATGAACCTGGGAGGAAGTTGAAATAATAAGTTGAAATAATAAGAAATCCTGATTCTTTTAAGAGGAATCCTAATCCTAAAACCTAAGAGAGAGGAGAGAACCTCTCCCTCTAAAAACTACATCTAAATTATGAAAAGTGAATAATTGAAGACATGTTAATGAATGGATGCATTCCTCTACTTTATAACCTTTAATCTGTGTTTTCTGGACTTGGATCTGGGCCAAAAAGGGTTTCAAAAATCGCTGGGGGCATTTTCTGCAGTTTCTGGTGCGTGGCGTCTGTCACGCGTCCGCGTGGGTCACGCTGTCGCGTCATTTGGGAGTTTTCCTTATCACGCATTCGCTTCGGTCACGCGTATGCGTCATTTACGTTCTGCTCAAGGCACGTGTCCGCGTTAGTCACTGGTGCACGAAATTGTGATGTCACATTCATAATTTGTCACGGTTAGGAGATCTAAGAGATATTCATTCTAGCTTATTTCATGTAGAACTGAAGTGTTTGTCAGGCACGCGTTCATAAGGGGGAAGGATGATTAGCGTCACACATAATCATCACCTTCATCACGTTCTTGGGTGCGAATGGATATCTTAGAAGCGAAATAAGATGAATTGAATAGAAAACAGTAGTACTTGCATTAATCTTCGAGGAACAGCAGAGCTCCACACCTTAATCTATGGAGTGTAGAAACTCTACCGTTAAAAATACATAAGTGAAAGGTCCAGGCATGGCCGAGATGGCCAGCCTCCAAAACGTGATCAAAGGATCATAAGGTAATCCAAAGATGCCTAATACAATAGTAAGAGGTCCTATTTATAATAAACTAGCTACTAGGGTTTACATGAGTAAGTATTTGATGTATAAATCCACTTCCGGGGCCCACTTGGTGTGTGTTTGGGCTGAGCTTAAGTGTTGCACGTGCAT
>NC_029785.2:62858284-62858402 GCF_000816755.2 Arachis ipaensis
GTTTTTGTGCCAGTTTGGGCGTTCAACTCTGGTTTTGGATCCTTTTCTGGCGCTGGACGCCAAATTTGGGTAGAAAGCTGGTGTTGAACGCCAGTTTACGTCATCAATTCTTGGCCAC
>NC_029785.2:62858562-62865157 GCF_000816755.2 Arachis ipaensis
CATGTCAATGAGTTCTTGAGCTTTTGCAGGCGTTTTCTTTAGGTGAATGGATCCACCTGCAGAGGTATCCAATGACATCTTTGATAACTCAGATAAACCATCATAGAATATATCCAGGATGGTCCATTCTGAAAGCATGTCAGAAGGACACTTTTTGGTCAACTGTTTGTATCTTTCCCAAGCTTCATAGAAGGATTCACCTTCTTTCTGCCTGAAGGTTTGAACATCAGCTCTAAGCTTGCTCAGCTTTTGAGGAGGAAAGTACTTGGCTAAGAAAGCCGTGACCAGCTTATCCCAAGAGTTCAGGCTGTCTTTGGGTTGAGAATCCAACCATAATCTAGCTCTGTCTTTTACAGCAAAAGGGAAAAGCATGAGCCTGTAGACTTTAGGATTTACTCCATTAGTCTTAACAGTATCACATATCTGCAAGAATTCAGTTAAGAACTGAAAAGGATCTTCAAATGGAAGTCCATAAAACTTGCAGTTCTGCTGCATCAGAAAAGCTAACTGAGGTTTCAGCTCAAAGTTGTTTGCTCCAATGGCAGGAATGGAGATGCTTCTTCCATGTAAATTGGAATAAGGTCCAGGCATGGCCGAGATGGCCAGCCCCCAAAACATGATCAAAGGATCATAAGGTAATCCAAAGATGCCTAATACAATAGTAAGAGGTCCTATTTATAATAAACTAGCTACTAAGGTTTACATGAGTAAGTATTTGATGTATAAATCCACTTCCGGGGCCCACTTGGTGTATGTTTGGGCTGAGCTTAAGTGTTGCACGTGCAGAGGCCATTTGTGGAGTTGAACGCCAGTTTTTGTGCCAGTTTGGGCGTTCAACTCTGGTTTTGGATCCTTTTCTGGCGCTGGACGCCAGATTTGGGTAGAAAGCTGGCGTTGAACGCCAGTTTACGTCGCCAATTCTTGGCCAAAGTATGGACTATTATATATTGCTGGAAAGCCCTGGATGTCTACTTTCCAACACAATTTGAAGCGCGCCATTTCGAGTTCTGTAGCGCCAGAAAATGCACTTTGAGTGCAGGGAGGTCAGAATCCAACAGCATCAGCAGTCCATTTTCAACCTCTGAATCTGATTTCTGCTCAAGTCCCTCAATTTCAGCCAGAGAATACCTGAAATCACAGAAAAACACACAAACTCATAGTAAAGTCCAGAAATGTGAATTTAACACAAAATTTATTAAAAACATCCCAAAAAGTAACTAGATCCTACTAAAAACATACTAAAAACAATGTCAAAAAGCGTATAAATTATCCGCTCATCAGTCACGCGTTTGTGTCGCTGCCTTTTCGCGCTAGGCACGCGGCCGCATCGTCCATGCGTTCGCGTCGTTGCCCTTTTCTTCAAAACTCCATTTTTGTGCTTGATGCACAGAAAACTTGTCTCATAACAAATCTCCCTTCGGCAAGTGTACCGAATTTGTCGTCAAGTAAAAACTCACAATAGAGTGAGGTCGAATCCCACAGGGATTGATTGATCAAGCAACTTTAATTAGAAGAATGTTCTAGTTGAGCGAATCCAGAATTTGGGTTGAGAGTTGCAGAAAATAAAATGGCGGGAATGTAAATAACAGAAAAGTAAATGCTAGAATTAAAGGACTGGAAGCAAATGACTGAAAATAAATTGCAGAATTGTAAATGGGAATGGGGGATTTGCTCATAAAAGTAAATGGCAGAAGTTAAAGAGAATGGGTAAGATCAGAGATGGGGAGTTCATTGGGCTTAGGAGATGTTGAAATTCTCCGGATCAAGTTCATTTTCATCTCTTCCTCAATCAATGCACTTATTGATCTCCACAGCATGAGAAAGCATTTCTAGCTTGGTCTCTTCATTCCTCTTTCAAGGTTCAAAAGAGATCCAATTTTGAATAGCTTCTCTTCCAAGATAACTACTCAATTGGATGAAGATCGAAAGCTTTCAAGTAAAATCAAGAGAAAAGATAGAAGAAGAATAATGAAAATTAGTATTGATCCATCAAATTACAACAGAGCTCCCTAACCCAATGAAAGGGGTTAAGTTGTTCATAGCTCTAGAAAAATGAAAACAAAAATGGAGAATACATCATAAAACTAGAAAATGCAGAGAAAGTAAAATACAGAGAGTAGTTCCTTTTTTCCAGCCTCCAGAACTCCTTTTTACAATTCAAAGCTACTCCTATATATACTACTCTTCTCAGCTTCTAGTTTACTCTTCAAGTCTTGGGCCTTTGGATCTTGAGTTTGAAGCAGTTCTTTTCTTCATTTGGGCTTGGCTTTACTTGTAGAGAGAAAGTGCTAAGTGGGCGGAGACTTCAGCTCAGGGAGTTAGGGGTGTTAACATTTAGTGAAAGTATAAGTTCGAGAACGTTAGTGATAGTAGATCCCTCACACAGGAGCACCACAGACACTTGTCTCAAGGTCCAAACCATTGGTGCCTAGCCTTATTGCTTACTCTTTTTCTCTTGTTTTTCACTTCCATTATTCTTTCCCTTTTCTCTTATTAGGATCTTGTCATATGCTCAGTCTCATGGGTATATCCAAACTCAAGTATTCAGGATAGATAGTTGTCCTTCTAACCTTGTGGTTGAATCAACTTAGCTAACTTATGACTACCCCAAAGATTCATGAATGCACTTCCACAATATGAACTCCACTCTGGTCTTTTAAAAACAATCATTCTCTCTTCATTTAATTCAAAAGGGACAAGCATACAAGTAAGTTCACTTGGTTGATGGCTTGAGTGAGCCTGGAGTAGTGTTCCTGCTGCTGCTCCATTTGTTGTTTTTGCCATGCTTCCTGTTGGCTCAGCCAGTTGGTTTGAAGGTTCAGTATTTACTCTTGTCCTTCCATATGCCTCTGTCCCAAATCTTCAATGGCTCTTAGAAGGTAAGTCATATTCAAGTTGTCTGGGTCATGATGCTCTTCTTGCTGGTATTCTTCCTGATGATGTTTCTCTTGGTGAACTTTTTCTTTTGCTTTTGGTTTCCCTATTTGTGGCCTTCTTTGTTGCTGAGCAGGTGTAGTATAAACCAATCGTTCGAGTGTAACTGGCCTCCATGGGTTCACCCAGTCTGGGTTGCTGTCCTCAAATACTACCTTGGCCTTGTTGCATAAGCGGAGAATGGTGCTGGGGTACCAAAGCCTGGCACCTGAATCAACCTTCTCAGCCGAATCTTGAATCCCCTCGGCGATGAGCTCATTCACGTTGATTTCCCCACCTTGTATTAAGCAATGCACCATAGTAGCTCGATTGATGTTTACCTCTGAATTATTTGCAGCTGGTAGAATGGACCTCCTCACAAGTTCAAACCACCCCTTGGCTTCAGGGCTCAGGTCTCCTCTCTTGATGAACTTGGGTCTCCCATTTGTGTACCTCTCCCAGTCAGTTGCTATAACACAGATGTCTGCCACTATCTCTGAGAGCTCATTATTATCAGGGCTTCTACTTATCCTTGCTTGATAACTTTCCTCATCAAAACGAGGTGATTTCAGGTGAAGAACTCTTGTTATGGCATTTGGGCTGAAGTCCACCTCTTTTCCTCTTACGTAACTTTTGAAGGTTGGGGCCTTGGTTTTATCCTCTCTTACTACATTCGCATAAAATTCTTTGATGAGGTTTCCATTGATCTTCCCCTCTGGACTTGTGAGCAATTTCCACCCCCTCTCTTCGATTTTCTCCAGAATTTGTGGTGACTCATCTGCATTGATTTGGAAGATTAACTCTGGCAATATCTTTCTCACCCTTATCCGTTCGAATTCACGTTCATGAAAGACAGTTTTGAATTTCTTCTCATCGAAAGGAACACTCTCCATGGGTTCCTTCCTCTTTTGCCTCTTTGAGCTTGATGATGCCATGAATTGAGTTGCTGTTTTGAAGTGGAGGTTGGAGGATACGGAGAGATGAGGAATAGGTTGGCTAGGACATAGTGTGATGAAGGGGTTTGAGCAAGCCGAAAGTATGAAGTGTGGAGAGTGGGAATTTGAGTGTGAGGAATGATCATGCACTGAGGTTTACTTATATAGGGGGTCTTGAGTGGATGAAAGGTGTGGATTGCAAGGATTGTTACTTGATGGACGGTTGGGGTTGTGTATGAAGGAAAGACAAGGATCATCACTTAATGAGAGTGATTGGTTCGATCTTCAAGGGTCTTCTTTCTCCAATGTTGCATGGCAGCGTTTCCCCATGCGTTCCCTCTTGGGACATGTGTGTAGTGCTCTTCATTAAGTGGCGAAATCTCCCCCATTTAATTGTCCAATCAATCCCTTTTCATGCTTCTTTTCCTTTCCTATAAAGATTTAAAATAAGGAAATTAATATCAAAAAAAAAAAATTCAAACTCTACGGCTAGAATACAAGGGAAGAAAGAGAGTTTGATTGTTTATTTATGAATTCCAACTAACTAACTAACTACTGGTGGGTCCTTATATGCATTTTGGTGGTACCATGGGGTGACACCAAACTTAGTTTAAAGCAATGTGATGAAAAGTTTTGTTCAAAGCTCCCAAGACTAGCATGCATCTTGGTTTGCTTTGAACACTAAACTTGTTCTTCACTATATACTGCATGATAAAGATTTCACCAAATGTTTGTCAAGTTTGGGTTGAAATTCATAAACATTGATTTTTTCATTATTTTAAAAACATATAAAACATGGGTTGCCTCCCATGAAGCGCTTCTTTAGCGTCACTAGCTTGACGTTTTTCCTTTATCAGGGTGGTTGGTAGTGCTTAAAGTCCTCCCCTCTTGCTGTGGACTTGTATCCATTGGTTGGATCAATGATCTCCACATGTTCCAGGGAAAGAACTCTGTTGATAGTGAAGACCTTAGGTAACTGAGATGGTATAGTAGGGAGATTAGGGGGAATATCTGGGAAGTAAGCTGAGACAACTCTATCCCCTGGAGAGAAGTCTTCCGTAGGGATCTTCTTGTTCCTCCATTTCCTTGGTACCTTCTTCTTTGTTTCTTTTGAGGTTGCCTTCCCCTTGGTGACCTTTTTTTCCAAGGAGTTGTGATGTTGTCTTCACATGCCTCTAGAGGTTTAGGTTCCTCCAACTTTTCCTTGAGTTGTGGCAATCGCTGTTTTCCTTGTTTATCAATTGAGGGGGTTTCAGAATGGACTTGCTGTGCTTCAGTGCTTGTCTCCTCCTTCAGTGTCTCTTTATCGTTTGTGCTTAGTTCCTTGTCCTCTTGATCTATTTCTTGTGAGAGTTTGAAGACATTGAAGCTGAGTCGTTCATCATGGATTCTCAATATTAGCTCCCCTTTCTCTACATCGATAAGTGCTCTGGCCGTAGTTAGGAATGGTCTTCCCAATATGATTGGGTGAGTGTGACTCTCTTCCATATCCAGAATGACAAAGTCTGTTGGGAAAAAGTATTTCCCAACCTTTAGCAACACATTTTCCACCATTCCTATTGCTTGCTTTTGAGTTTTGTCAGCCAGTTTGATGATTACATCTGTGGGTATTATCTCATTAATCTGCAGCCTCTTCACCAGGGATAAAGGCAGTAAGTTGATGCTGGCCCCTAAATCACATAGTGCTCTATCGAACATAGTTTCACCTATGGCACAAGGGATGTGAAAACTCCCTGGGTCTCTTCTTTTTGTAGGCAGCTCAGGTTGAATAAGGGCACTACATTCCTTGTTCATCACTATAGTCTAGCCTCCTTTGAGTGAGCTTTTCCTGGGAAGAAGTTCCTTCATATACTTGATGAATGCAGGCATTTGTTGAATTGCCTTGATGAATGGTATGTTTACATGCAGAGATGCAAACAAGTCTAGGAACCTTGAGTATATTCTCTTTCCCACAGCACCATTGAGCAGTTGAGGGAAGGGAGCATAGAGCTTCAGTAGCTCTTGTTGTGAAATTTCTGGTCCTTGGTGATTTCTATCCTCCTCCTTTGTTGAGTTGTCTTCAGGTTGTTTGCAAAGTTTGTCTTGCTTGTCTTCAGTCTCTTGATCACTCGTAGTGACCATTTTGCAATCTTCCCATCTTACTTTCTTTGCTTCTCCCTTGGGGGTTTTTTCCGTGTCACTTGGGAAGCTATCGGTGGGTTTGGGAATCTTCTCAGCTAAATATCCCACCTGGAATTCCAGCTTCCTAATGGTCTCTCCCTGGTTCTTAATATTGGCTCGCACTTCCTCTTTGAACACCTTATTTTCTTGAATCTCTTGGCATATTCCTTCAAGTAGGGCTTCAATCTTAGAGAGCTTGTCATCAATTGATGGGTGATTCGGAGCAGATGTGTTATTTTGGTTTTGATAAGCATATGAAGAAGTATTGTTGTGGGGGTATTGAGACGTCCTCTGTGTGAATTGCTGGTGAGCTGCATTGTTGTTGGAGTTGTAACATCTCTGGTCTTGGTTTTGATCTTGCTCACCTCCCCACCCAAAGTTTGGGTGGTTTCTCTATCCAAGGTTGTAGGACTTGGAGTATGGATCATAGTTTTTCCTTGGTGAACTCCCAATGTAGTTGGCTTGCTCCTGACTCCCCTCTGCTTCTTCATTCACTCCTTCTTGGATTGTTGATAAAGTGGAGATTGCTGCTACTTGGTTCATCTCCATCTTCTTGGTGAGGTCAGCCAGCTGCTGGGTAATGAGCT
>NC_029785.2:62866632-62866795 GCF_000816755.2 Arachis ipaensis
ATCAAGCAACTTTAATTAGAAGAATGTTCTAGTTGAGCGAATCTAGAATTTGGGTTGAGAGTTGCAGAAAATAAAATGGCGAGAATGTAAATAACGGAAAAGTAAATGCTAGAATTAAAGGACTGGAAGTAAATGACTGAAAATAAATTGCAGAATTGTAAAT
>NC_029785.2:62868485-62878793 GCF_000816755.2 Arachis ipaensis
CTAGCTTATTTCCTAAGGAAATGCATGAAACTATCCTAAAAACAGTAAAGAAAAGGTCAGTGAAACTGGCCAAGATGCCCTAGCATCAGTGCTTTCCTTCCAATTTTGTATGTTTCTTTTCCATCTTTTAAGTCATTTCTGCCCTGTAAGGCCTGAAAGTACTCAACACACAGATCACGACATCGAATGGTAATAAAGGGTAATTAAAATTGATAGTTTTTAAGCATAGGAAACATGTTTTTTTCACATATATCACATAATAAGGAAGGGAAAGTAAAACCATGCAATTTACATGAATAAGTGGGTGAAGGATTGAATAAATCACCTAAATTGAGCACAAAATACATCATAAAATATGGGTTTATCAGTGAGCCCCGTCTAAGTGATTCCAAAGAAATCCGATGTTACTACAATCAAGGATGAGAATGGGGAGCTTATAGCCACAAGGGTCCAAAATTCATGGAGGGTGTGTATTGACTATCGGCGTTTGAACTTAGCCACTAGGAAGGATCACTTCCCATTGCCATTCATCGATCAAATGCTTGATTGCCTATGCGGTAAATCTCATTACTGTTTCTTAGATGGCTATTCTGGTTATTTTGAAATCCACATTGCTCCGGAAGATCAAGAGAAAACCACCTTTACATGCCCTTTCGAAACGTATGCGTATAAAAGAATGCCATTTGGCTTGTGCAACGCACTGGTAATGTTCCAAAGGTGTATGATGAGTATATTTGCGGATCTTTTGGAGCATTGCATGGAGGTATTTATGAATGACTTTAGTGTCTATGGGGTTTCCTTTGATCTTTTCCTAGACAATCTTGCAAAAGTATTAGAGAGGTGTACTAAATCAAACCTTGTGTTAAATTTTGAGAAATGCCACTTTATGGTGAGACAAGGTATTGTTTTAGGGCACATTGTCTCTAATGATGGGATCTCTGTTGATCCAGCAAAGGTCAATGTTATTTCTAGTTCGCCTTACCCTTCTTCTGTGAGGGAAGTCCATGCGTTTCTTGGCCATGCAGGTTTTTACCGGCGGTTCATTAAGGACTTTAGTAAGGTGGCACTACCTCTCTCTCGATTGTTGCAANTGACAAGCTAAAAATTGCTTTGACCCAAGCTCCCATAGTGAGAGGGCCGGACTGGACTAGACCATTCGAGATCATGTGTGATGCCTCAAACTATGCGGTGGGAGCGGCGCTAGCTCAGAGCAAGGGTAAAATTCTTATGTCATTGCCTATGCCCCTAAGACTTTAGATGGAGCGCAGTCCAATGATACTACCACCGAGAAGGAATTGTTAGCTATTGTCTTTGCCTTGGATAAATTCTGGGCTTATTTACTTGGCTCTAAGGTGGTAGTATACTCAGATCATGCGGCTTTATGGTATTTGTTGGCCAAAAAGGAATCAAAATCACAGTTAATCTGATGGGTGTTGCTATTGCAAGAATTTGATATTGAAATCAAAGATAGGAGTGGTTCGCAAAACTTAGTGGCGGACCACTTGAGTCGCCTTGAGCACACAAAGGGCGATCCCACTCCTATCAATGATACACTCCCTCTTGAGGGCTTGCTAGCAATATCCGAGGTGATCCCTTGGTATGCACCTATTGCCAATTACTTGGTTGCTCGCACCTTTCCTCCCAATTTTTCTCAACATCAAAAGGATAAGCTCAAAAGCGAATCCAAGTTCTCGACATGATAACGGCAACTTTTTTTAACTTTTGTTTGAGACTTATTATTAACAACATTGTGTGTGAGGAAGGTGTGTTTTTTCAATGACATTGATGATAAACACTGGTGAATTAAGATTCTTTGCTGCTATGATTTAGCAATCTTAAACAATAAGCAAACTAGATCTCTTATTCCTTCCCGCTAGAGGACCCCTTTAAATCATGGGTCAACAAGTGTATGCTTTTTATTTTATTTCTCCTTATTAGGTACATATTTTGCCTTTCACTATTTTTTTCCTTTTTCTATTTTTTTATATTTTTAAATTTTAAGTCTTATTAGAACACTTATAAACATATTAAATATTTAACTGTAGAAAGTTTTAATGAAAAAGGTTAACTAACTGTAAGTTTTTTTTATGTTTTCCACTATTTTAACCAATTTCTTTAAAGGACTATTTAACTGAATTATTAAAAAATCAGCACATACAAAAAAATGGTTCATTCACTCTACCATGTACTACCAACAACCACTGGTTGTCTGGTTCTGTTAATTCAACACACTATCCCAATTCACATACACACACATGCATAGCAAGCTAGTGTTCAATGAATGAGCAACAAATGCAATGAACAGAGGGGTAAACTTTGATAGAAAGACAAGTTAACTATGAGGTGGATTGGTTAGTTTCTTTTATGTACTGCATTCTGATTTCTGAGTCTATGTTTAACCCTTTTCAGTATGTGTTTATATAATTAGACAGAAAATGAGTCAGAAAATAAAGACAGAAGCTTGCAATCTATTAGCACAGATGAATATAGTAGGAATAACTAGCCCCTACAGGTTTCAACTTTCAACTCTTCCATTCACACTCTTTTCTCTCACCAAGTTCCAACAGATATTATATTTCCTATACATATATTATCATAACGTCATTTAATTAAGTTTGAATATTCAGACTTGCTACTCATAATGTTCTTATTCTAGTTTAAATATTTATCCTTTTTCAGACCTTAGTGACACATAAAAGCTTTGGAAATAATATTGACATTAGGAAATAAACAATTACCAGTTGGAAATATGGATCATTTGGCAAATACTTCAAAGCAAACTCCCTCTGGCATGTGTATCTTGGATCTGTTTTGTGCAAAACACCATGTTCGTATCCAGGAATAACCTGGCGATCCAAAAGTGAATAGCCAAAACTGTATTAACAAATTTTCAATACTTCGCATTGCACTAACTCTAGTTACGAAAACAACCCTTATTTTGGAAGTATAAAAAATTGTCCCCTAGTTCTTTTCAAATCTTTTACAGAAAGTGTGAAATAAAAAAGAAATAAAAGAAATTAAAGGAATAAGAATAGGACTTACAAAGAACATGACTTTTCAAATGCATGGAGAGTCTACTTTCTTCCAAAGCTAAGCAGGAAGGGAGCGGCGCCGAACGAGTCAAGGGTTTGCAGAAACAGAAGGGAGCGGCGACAAAGGCTTCATCAACGGCAGGTTTGCGACGGCAACTGAGCGGAGGGAGTCACCGCTAGAGAGTCACCGCAGAATGAGGGTTAGGGGTGCCGGAACCGGCGGAGGCATCGCGAGCGTAGCTAGGTTCTTCACAGAGTGTCGTCGTCGCAGGAGTGGTTCGTCGTCGTAGGAGTGTCGTCGTCGCAAGAGTGTCGTCGTTGCAGGAGTGCCGTCATCGCAGGATTGATTCGCCGTTGCAGGAGTTAGGGCTTAATAATGTTTGAAGAAGGAGGAGTTAGGGTTTAGGGTCTTCGAAGGAGCTTCTGATGAAGGAATTAGTATACGAGCTCTTTATTCTTTAATCCCAAAAAGTCTTAAGTTACAAGAGACTCAAACATTTTTTTTTTTGAGGGATCCTTTTGGCCACGCTTTTGAAGCGTGCCAAAAGGCTTGTAGAAAATGGCTACGCTTTTCAAACGCTACAATAATAAATTTCTGTTGGCACGCTTTAAAAGCGTGCAAAAATCTCTCTATGGCTACGCTTTATAAGCATCGCAGAAAAAAAGTGGCTAAATCTCGCATCAACTGCCACCCTAAAAAAAGCGTGGCCATTGACCTTTTTCGCCACGCTTTTGAAGCGTAGCAATAAAAAATGTGGTCAAATCTCTATTCAAGCGCCACCCTAACAAAAGCGTGGCCATAGACCACTTTTGGCTACGCTTTTAAAGCGTAGCAAAAAAAAGCGTGGCCATAGGCCTTTTTTCTTGTAGTGAACGTTAGTGACACTCACCTTTGTCACTAACGTTGGATTAAGCCACTATGAGCCATGTTAGTTGCCACGTTAATTACATTATCGTGAAAGCTAACGTGGAGAAGAAGGATGATGAGCCAATGTTAGTGACACTCACCTTTGTCACTAACGTTGGAGATGGCTATCAATACCACGTTAAAAGTCACGTTAACTTAGTTAACGTGAACTCTAACGTGGGAAGTAGGGGTGTTTTGAAGTGTTAGTGACAAAGATAAGTGTCACTGATGCTCTCGAAGATTTGGCAAGCCTACGTTAAAGGCCACGTTAACTATACTAACGTGAACTCTAACGTATGGAGAAAGGGGTACTCTCAACGTTATTGGAAAAGGTAAACCCCAGTAACGTTTGCAAAGGGCCAAGAAGCAACGTTAGTGGTCACGTTAGTGCCACTAACGTTGAAGTTAACGTGGACATTTTTGGGTTAGGAACGTTAGTGAAAAAGGTGATTGTCACTAACGTTCTCGACCCCACAGTTTCACTTAATGTTAACACCACTAACGCCCCAAGCTAAAATCCATACCTACTGCACACTTTCTCTGCAAGTAAAGCTGAGCCCACTGAAGAAGATAACTGCTTCAACTCAAGATCCAAAGGCCCATATCCAAGACTTGAAGAAGCAACTAGAAGATCAGAAGAATAGTATAAATAGGGAAACTTTGAACTAGAAAGAAGCTTTTGGCATTATTAGAATTACTCTCTGTATTTTTTACTTTCTCTGCAACTTCTAGTTTAACTTTTCAGAATGCATTCTCCATCTTTGTTTTCCATTCCCAGAGCTATGAACAACTAAACCACTTTCATTGGGTTAGGGAGCTCTGTTGTAATTTGATGGATCAATAATAGTTTTCATTATTATTCTTCTTTCTTTTCTCTTGATTTTACTAGAAAGCTTTCAATCTTCACCCAATTGAATAGTTATCTTGGAAAAGAAGCTATTCATACTTGGATGTCTTCAAAACCTTGGAAGAGGAATGAAGAGATCATGCTAGAAATGCTTTCTCATGTTGGACCAAATTGGGGTTTGGATGAATATAGTGACATATAATCCTACCAACACTTTGATTTGGAAATACATGTGGTATAATCAGTGACCATACCTCATCTTTTCTCATGAGCAATTGGACCAAGAAATTGGCTATTGATCAAGATTTGAGAGATTGAATTACCAAGGAATTGGAATTCAATCACTTAAGATTGCCAAGGAGATCAATGAATACATTGATTGAGGAAGAGATGAAAATGAACTTGATCCAGAGGATGCAACATCTCCTAAGCCCGATGAACTCCCCATTTCTGATCTTACCCATTCTCTTTAATTTCTGCCAATTACTTTTATGATCATCTTCCCCATTCCCATTTAAGATTCTGCAATTTATTTTCTGTCATCTATTTTCAGCTCTTTATTTCCAGCATTTACATTTTCTGCTATTTACTTTCCTGCCATTTAATTTCCTGCAACTCTCAAACCAAATTCTACTTAGCTCAACTAGAACATTCTTCCAATTAAAGTTGCTTGACCAATCAATCCCTGTGGGATTCGACCTCACTCTTTTGTGTGTTATTACTTGACGACAATTCGGTATACTTGCCGAGGGAAATCTGTTGAGAGACAAGTTTCCGTGCATCAGAATCATATAGCAAATTTTATATCATTTCAAATCCCTAGATGTTAGCTTTCCAACGCAACTGAAACTGCCTCATTTGGACCTCTGTAGCTCAATTTATGGTTGATTGAGTGCGAAGAGGTCAGGCTTGACAGCTTTACGGTTCCTTCATTTCTTCATGAGTTCTCCCACTTTGCATGCTTTTCTCCTCACTTATTCCATCCAATACTTGCCTTATGAACCTGAAATCACTCAACAAACATATCAAGGCATCGAATGGAATTAAAGTGAGTTAAATTTAGCTATTTTAAGGCCTAAAAAGCATGTTTTCATATTTAAGCACAATTTAAGGGAGAATTACAAAACCATGCTATTTCATTGAATAAATGTGAGAAAAGGTGATAAAATCCCCCAAAATAAGCACAAGATAAACCAAAAAATCGGGGTTTATCAAATTTCCCCACACTTAAACCGAGCATGTCCTCATGCTAAGAATAAAGAAGGACAAGAAAAGGGTATGAACATTTATTCAATGCAAATAAACTATATGCACCTATCTATATGAATGCACTAAATGCAAGATGATTCTATCTACTTGATTAAAAGTAAATCAATCTCCAAGAACATATATAAGCAAGTAGGGCAAAGGTCATATGACGACTCACAAACTCTACCAATTCAAATATCAAAATGAAGTTCAAATAGACTTGCAAGAAGAAAGCTCATGAAAGCCGATAACAAGGAATTGAGCATCGAACCCTCACCGGAAGTGTATCCGCTCTAATCGCTCTAGTGTATAGGGTCGATCCATTCAATCCTCTTCTACTCATGCTTTCTAAGATTTGTTTTTCATCTAACAATTAACAATTATTCAATGCATGCATATATTCATCATGAGGACTTATTCATAGGTTGTAATGGGGCTAGGGTAAAGGTAGGGATGTATATGGTCAAGTGAGCTTGAAATTTGTATCTTTGATTAGCCTCAGCTCTCACCTAACACATATAACAACCTATACAATTCTAATACACAACCTAGCTACCCATGATTCCCACTTTTTCACATACTCATGCATTCTTTTTAATTCATATTCCATATGCATTGATTTTTATTAAACTTTACTTTGGGGCATTTTTGTCCCCTTTTTATTTCTTTTTCTCTTTTTTCTTTTTCTATATATTTTTTTGTACACATATATATTTTTTTCTTTTTCTTTATCATTTTTTTTAAAGTATATACAAACATATCAATGCATATGGTTTTACATGTGGTGCGTGAATATGTACCCAATTCCTAATATTTGCAACAAAAATAAAAATTACACTTTTACCTCAACTAATGTCCCAAGTTTCCCATACCCAAATGATACACACCCTCACTAGCCTAAGCTAATCAAAGATCCAAATTAAGGACATTTATTATTTTTCACTTAAGGGTAGTGATGTACTATAATTAAGAACAAAAGGGATTTAATAGGCTCAAATTTGGCTAACAATGGTTGATGAAAGGTAGGCTATTTGGATAAGTGAGCTAAATGAAATGATGGCCTCAATCATATAAATGCATGTATACATAGAACAATGGACATAAAGAATCAAACAAATCAAAGATTACAATCATAGAAAAAGAATAATGCACACAAGAATGAAAATAAGTGGTTATAAGATGTAACCACACAATTGTGCTCAAAACTCACATGCTTGTGTCCTTAGCTCAAAAACCATGTTCCAAAATACATTCTTCAAGCAAGTTCAACAAGAAAACTTTTTTTTTTCCAAATTGGTAGGGTGCCCTAAAACAGTTTCTTGGAAAAGAAATCATTACCCTAACCAAGTAGTCCTAACATAAAAAGAAGTGGTAAAATATGTACAAATTCTAACTAACATGCAATCTATCATGCAATGCAACAACTAATCTAACAAAGACAAAAATTAAAAATTGGTGTTGAAAAATGAAGTTGTTATCCATGGAGGTCGGTTGGACGATCTCCCCACACTCAGAAATTTGCACCGTCCTCGGTGCATGCAAGGAAGAGCAAAGTGGACGGGTTGCTACAATTGATGAGCTCCTTCAAAAGGTTGTGCGGGTAGACTTGTTTGTTGCCCCATTTAGATGCTTTTCCATCCCTTTCTTTCTTGGTGGCCAACCTAAAAGGAAAGAGAAAGAAAGGAAATTAAGCCTATGGTGCACGAATTGTGAATCACACTTTTCACAACTCGTACCACTAACCAGCAAGTGCACTGGGTCGTCCAAGTAATACCTTACGTGAGTAAGGGTCGATCCCACGGAGATTGTTGGCTTGAAGCAAGCTATGGTTATTTTGTTATTCTTAGTCAGGATATCAATTATAATTATCAGTTTGAATTACGAAAAAAATAAAAGAGTATGAAATAAATACTTATTATGCAGTAATGGAGAATATGTTGGGGTTTTGGAGATTCTTTGTCTTCTGAATTTTAGCTTTTCTCTTGTATTCCTCTTCCCTCATGCATACAAAAGTGCAAAGTTCCTTCCATGGCAAGCTGTGTGTTAGTGGATCACTGTTGTCAATGGCTACCATCCGTCCTCTCAATGAAAAGGGTCCACGTGCGCTGTCACTACACGGGTAATCATCCGTCGGTTCCCATTCATGCTGGAATAGGATCCATTGATCCTTTTGCGTCTGTCAATACGCCCAACACTCGCGAGTTTGAAGCTCGTCACAGCCATCCAATCCCAGAATCCTACTCGGAATACCACAGACAAGGTTTAGACTTTCCGGATTCTCATGAATGCCGCCATCAATCTAGCTTATACCGCAAAGATTCTGATTAAGGAATCTAAGAGATACTTATTCAATCTGATGTAGAACGGAGGTGGTTGTCAGACACACATTCATAGATTGAGGAAGGTGATGAGTGTCACAGATCATCACCTTCTCTATAATTAAGCGCGAATGAATATCTTAGATAGGAACACGCATGTTTGAATGGAAAATAGAAATACTTGCATTGATTCATCGAGACGCTGCAGAGCTCCTCACCCCCAACAATGGGGTTTAGAGACTCATGCTGCCAAAAGGTACAAATTTCAGATCTAAAATGTCATGAGATGCAAAATAAATCTCTAAAAGTTGTTTAAATACTAAACTAGTAACCTAGGTTTACAGAAAATGAGTAAACTATGATAGATAGTGCAGAAATCCACTTCTGGGGCCCACTTGGTGTGTGTTGGGGCTGAGACTTAAGCTTCTCACGTGCCTGGGCTGTTTTGGGCATTCAACGCCAGGTTGTAACTTGTTTCTGGCGTTGAACTCCAACTTGTAACTTGTTTCTGGCGCTAGACGCCAGACTACAACATGAAACTGGCGTTGAACACCAGTTTACGTCATCTATCCTTGAGCAAAGTATGGACTATTATATATTGTTGGAAAGCCCTGGATGTCTACTTTCCAACGCTATTGGAAGCGCGCCAGTTGGACGCCTGTAGCTCTAGAAAATTCATTCCGAGTGCTGAGAGGTCAGAATCCAACAGCATCAGTAGTCCTTTTTCAGCCTGAATCAGATTTTTGCTCAGCTCCCTCAATTTCAGCCAGAAAATACCTGAAATTACAGAAAAACACACAAACTCATAGTCCAGAAATGTGAATTTTGCCTAAAAACTAATGAAAATATACTAAAAACTAACCAAATCATACTAAAAACTATATGAAATTAACCCCAAAAAGCGTATAAAATATTTGCTCATCACAACACCAAACTTAAATTGTTGCTTGTCCCCAAGCAACTAGACAAATAAAATAGAATACAAATAAGTCACAAAGCAATAATATCTCAGAGTTCTTGAGTGAAGCTCAGATTCTAATTAGATGAGCGGGATTAGTAGCTTTTTTCTTCCGAACAGTTTCAGTCTCAAGTTTTCACTTGACACCTTCACGCCACAAGCACATGGTTATGGACAGCTTGGTTTAGCCGCTTAGACCAGGATTTGATTCCCTTAGGCCCTCTTATCCACTGATGCTTAAAGCCTTGGATCTTTTTTATTACCCTTGCCTTTTAGTTTTAAGGGCTATTGGCTTTTTTTGCTTGCTTTCTCTCTCTCTCTCTCTCTCTCTCTCTCTCTCTCTCTCTTTTTTGCAAGCTTTGTATTCACTGCTTTTTCTTGCTTCAAGAATCATTTTTATGATTTTTCAGATTATCAATAACATGTCTCATGTTCATCATTCTTTCAAGAGCCAACATATTTAATATTCAAGAACATCAAATTCCAAAGACCTTTGATCTTTTTTTTTTCCCTTTCCTTTTTTTTTTTTGGGCTCTTTTTTTTTTTTTCTTTCTTTCTCTCTCTCTCTCTCTCTCTCTCTCTCTCTCTCTCTCTTTTTTGCAAGCTTTGTATTCACTGCTTTTTCTTGCTTCAAGAATCATTTTTATGATTTTTCAGATTATCAATAACATGTCTCATGTTCATCATTCTTTCAAGAGCCAACATATTTAATATTCAAGAACATCAAATTCCAAAGACATATGCTCTGTTCAGGCATTCATTCAGAAGGCAGAAAGCATTGCCACGACATGTAAATAATTAGAATTTCTTTTATTAAAATCTTGAAAAATATTGCCTCCTTATTCTAAAGAAAATCTTCTATTTTATTCATGTTTAATGATGATGAGAAAAATAAATTATAGCTTAATTGGAGATAAAATAACTACTAATTACTACTATAACTTCTAAGGTAAAACTCAAATAAGAACAATTATCACAGAGTTAAGGCTAAGATTAGA
>NC_029785.2:62882182-62884359 GCF_000816755.2 Arachis ipaensis
CCAACGTTAGCCCCCTAACTTGGAGGCTAACGTTGGCAAGAGAAATTTGAAACTCATCCCTGGGCCAGCCAACGTTTGCGCCAACGTTAGCCCCCTAACTTGGAGGCTAACGTTGGCACATGAGTTATAAAGGGGGAGAAGGCCAACGTTTGTGCCAACGTTAGCCCCCTAACTTGGAGGCTAACGTTGGCCCATGAATCACAAAGGGAGGGGCACCAACGTTTGCGCCAACGTTAGCCCCCTAACTTGGAGGCTAGCGTTGGCACCACTAGCACTAAGCAAGGCCAACGTTAGGGTCAAGGTTAGACCCCTAATGTTGGCACCAACGTCCAAACCAGGGAATCATGCTTGCTGCTATGAAAAGTTAGGGCCAAAGTTAGACCGCACAACCAAGGACCCAATGAAGTGTATGGTGATACATACAATCCATCCTGGAAGAACCACCCAAACCTCAGATGGGGAGATAACCATACCCAAAACCAACAACCATGGCAGAGGAACTCAAACCAACACATTCCAAGAAACAACCAAAATCACAACCAGCAGCAGACTAACCAAAACCCCTTCAGAAAACCTCAAAACAACTACCCCAACATCAACCAATACCAATCTAATAACCAATCCACCAACCAAAATGCCTACCATCCACCACCCACATCTCATAACCCACCTCAAGTATCACCTGAAGCCCAAAGAATCAATCACTTGGAAGCCATGATAGACAAAATGTTGAAACACCAAGAAATGGTAGCCAAGAATCAGAAAGCCTCTATAAAGAGCCTAGAGAGACAGATGGGGCAACTCTCCAAGCAAGTATCTGTTGAGAGATCTTCAAACTCACTGCCCAGTGACACAATTCCAAATCCCAAGGAAGAATGCTAGTAGACTATAGAAGATTGAATGATGCCACCAGGAAGGATCATTTCCCTCTCCCATTCATTGATCAGATGCTGGAAAGGTTAGTCGGCCATGCCTATTACTATTTTTTGGACGGATATTCTGGGTATAATCAAATCGTGGTAGACCCCAAGGACCAAGAGAAAACTGCCTTCACATGTCCATTTGGAATTTTTGCGTATAGGAGGATGCCTTTTGGGCTCTGCAACGCCCCTGCCACATTTCAAAGGTGTATGCTCTCCATTTTTTCTGATATGGTCGAAAAATTTTTAGAAGTCTTCATGGATGACTTCTCTGTTTTTGGTGATAATTTCAATGCTTGCCTAAACCATTTAACTCTTGTCTTGAAACGGTGCCAAGAAACTAATTTGGTTTTAAACTGGGAGAAATGCCATTTTATGGTACCCGAAGGAATTGTTCTTGGCCATAAAGTTTCAAGAAAAGGGATAGAGGTTGATAAGGCAAAGGTTGAGATTATAGAAAAACTCCCTCCACCAATTAATGTGAAATCTGTTAGAAGTTTCTTGGGACATGCCGGATTTCACAGAAGGTTTATCAAGGATTTTTCAAAAATAGCCAAACCTTTAAGTAATCTGTTAATGCTTGATAACCCTTTTGTTTTTGATGAAAACTGTCAGCATGCATTTGAAACTTTAAAAAATAAACTCACAACAACACCAATCATCACACCTCCAGATTGGAGATTACCTTTTGAACTCATGTGTGATGCAAGTGACATCGCAATTGGTGCTGTACTTGGGCAAAAGAAGGGGAATTTGCATCATGTCATATATTATGCAAGTAAAGTCTTAGAGCAAAGCTGTACTTGGGAGGACAATGGGCTAAGGATAAAGAGGTTCAACACCTACAACCCTCTTAAAAAGAATTGAAAGGTGTCAAGCTAGTGACAATAAAAGAGCGCTTGTTGGGAGGCAACCCAACCCGAGGTAGTTTTCTTTTCATAGTTAGTTCAATAAAAAGGTTAAATGAGTGGTATGTATTGCAAGGAGCTAAGTTTGGTATTTCACACCAAAACATATTAAGGGAGAATAAAGGATTCTAAGTTTGGTGTTCCACCAAAATCTTACTTAAAAGCACATTCTCACTTTCCATATAAAGAGTTACCAGCTCCAAGCAATCTGACAAATCATTTAAGCATTGTCTGTTTCTAGTTTTCAATTTTATTACCTTTAGCAAAGATTTAAGCTTTCACATATGGTTATGGATAAGAAACATGGCAAGAGACTAAGTTTGGTGTTCACACACCAAAGTAAGTTCAA
>NC_029785.2:62889144-62895563 GCF_000816755.2 Arachis ipaensis
AATGCTAAGATATACAAGGAGAAAGCTAAGAAGTGGCATGACAAGAAGATCACAAAGAAGGAATTTAAGCCAGGACAACAAGTGCTCCTGTATAATTCGAGGCTTAAAATCTTCCCTGGCAAACTGAAGTCTAAGTGGACTGGCCCATACTTGGTGACAAAGATTTTTCCCTATGGGAATATTGAACTGCTAGATGAGGCAACAAAGAATCAATTCACTGTAAATGGTCACAGAGCAAAGTTGTACTTGGGAGGACAATGGGTTAAGGAAAAAGAGGTTCAACACCTACAGCCCTCTTAAAAAGAATTGAAAGATGTCAAGCTAGTGACAATAAAAGAGCGCTTGTTGGGAGGCAACCCAACCTGAGGTAGTTTTCTTTTCATAGTTAGTTCAATAAAAAGGTTAAATGAGTGGTATGTATTGCAAGGAGCTAAGTTTGGTATTTCACACCAAAACATATTAAGGGAGAATAAAGGATTCTAAGTTTGGTGTTCCACCAAAATCTTACTTAAAAGCACATTCTCACTTTCTATATAAAGGGTTACTAGCTCCAAGCAATCTGACAAATCATTTAAGCATTGTCTGTTTCTAGTTTTCAGTTTTATTACCTTTAGCAAAGATGTAGGCTTTCACATATGGTTATGCATAAGAAACATGGCAAGAGACTAAGTTTGGTGTTCACACACCAAAGTAAGTTCAACCGCCTACAAGAAAGTCTTGCACACTAACAAATCATCTAAGGGCTTGAGAAACAAGCAACTTCCATTAACACTGCAGAAATTCAATCACTCTTCTAGAGAACTACTCACAATTAGCTGAGATGAAAGAAGAAGAAGCCACCAAGA
The DNA here is from genome assembly GCF_000816755.2 of Arachis ipaensis. Lineage (NCBI taxonomy): Eukaryota > Viridiplantae > Streptophyta > Magnoliopsida > Fabales > Fabaceae > Arachis > Arachis ipaensis. The sequence continues at coordinate 62,889,990 of NC_029785.2, forward strand.
GGTTGTATTGTCACTCAACTCCATCAGTATTAAATTGCTCTAATTTGGAAGTGTGAATATGCCCATTTTAACAGAAACTGTTAGTGTAGTATGCATCAATTATGTTTTTGTAAAATCACCCAACCAAATCTTGATTCGCTTGACTAAATCAACCACTAAACTAAAATTGCTCAATCCTTCAATCCCTGTGGGATCGACCTCACTCCCGTGAGTTTTTATTACTTGATACGACCTGGTACACTTGCCGGTTGGATTGTGATGTTTAGTGAGAGATTCGTTTCTCACCAAAATATCTCATCAGACATATGCTCTGTTCAGGCATTCATTCAAAAGGCAGAAAGCATTGCCACCACATATAAATAATTAGAATTTCTTTTATTAAAAATTTGAAAAATATTGGCTCCTTATTCTAAAGAAAATCTTCTATTTTATTCATGTTTAATGATGATGAGAAAAATAAATTATAGCTTAATTGGAGATAAAATAACTACTAATTACTACTATAACTTCTAAGGTAAAACTCAAATAAGAATAATTATCACAGAGTTAAGGCTAAGATTAGAACTCAACAACCTTGAGTTTGGGATGTGGATGTTCCTCTAGTCTGTGGCGTGCTTGGTCCTTCAAGAGATAACTTCTGACGCTTCAGTTCCTTTAAGTCACGCCCTTGCTCTTCTTGTTCCCTGAGCAGTTTGCAGAGTATACTGTTTTGATTTTGCTGTTCTTCCTTTATTTGGTCCATAGATTCTTGCAACTTGGTAACAGATGCTTCAAGCTGTTCCCAATATTCAAATTGAGGGACTTTCGGGGGAAATTCTTGCGCCCTCCTCTTGATGGGGTCATCCTGCACTTGTTGTTTTTCCATTGTGGTTTTAGTGATTGGTTGCTCCACTGAGATGTACTCCGTTATTCCCATCCTTACTCCAGCATCTTTGCAGAGCATAGAGATTAGGCTTGGATAAGCCAACCTTGCATCTTTGGAGTTCTTGTTTGCAAGTATGTAAAATTCAGATGGAATCAGTTGATGAACTTCTACTTCTTTTCCTAACATAATGCAATGGATCACCACTGCTCTTTTAACGGTGACTTCAGAACGGTTGCTAGTGAACAATATAGAACGCCCAATGAAGTACAGCCATCCTCTGGCGACTGGTTTGAGATCTTCTCTCTTGAGTTGATTTGGGACACCCTTGCTGCTGGTGGTCCACCTGGCTCCAGGGATGCATATATCTTCTAGAATCTTATCCAGGCCCTTGTTTATTCTCATCATTCTCCTATTGAAGGAGTCTGGGTCATCTTTCAGCTGAGGTAGCTTAAAGATCTCCCTGATTTTGTCAGGGTGGATGTGAACAATCTTTCCTCTGACCACAGTCCGATAGTCATAGAGGGCAGTTCCAGATATTCTCTGCTTGTCTGTTTGCCACAGATTAGCATAGAACTTCTGAACCATATTCCTTCCCACTTTTGCTTCAGGATTAGCTAGGACTTCCCAGTTCCTGTTTCGGAAAAAGATAAATTTGGATTTTGAAAAAGATAATGTGGAGATTTGAAAAAGATATTGATGAGTTGAAAAGATTTTAGAAGGAAAAGAGATAGATTTGTTTTGGAAAATTTGAAAAAGAGTTGGATTGGATTGAAAAAGAATTTGTGTTTATGGATTAAGATACAATTGATATTTTTAAAGTAGGGTTTTTAGAAATTAGGGTTTTTAGAAATTAGGGTTTGTAACATGTTTATGCAAGAAATCATGAATTGAAACATGAAAATTAAAATTAAAATAAAAAATGTGAAATAAAAACGAATTTACCTCCTCCCCACCATCCTGGCGTTAAACGCCCAAATGTTGCATGTTTTGGGCGTTTAACGCCCAAATGCTGCTTCTCCTGGGCGTTCAACTCCCAGCTGTTGCTTTTTTCTGGTGTTGAACGCCAGGAACTCCTTTGTCACTGGGCGTTTTTCTAAACGCCCAGGATGCTGTCAATCTGGCGTTGAACGCCCAGAAGGTGCTTCTTTCTGGCGTTCAATGCCCCGAATATGCTTCTTTCTGGCGTTTAACGCCCAGATGGCTATCCTTACTGGCGTTCAACGCCCAGTGGATGCTTCTTTTGGGCGTTGAACGCCCAAAACAGCCTTTTATTGGCGTTTTCTTGCCAGTGAGCTCCTTTTTCCTATTTTGTGCTCTGAATCCTTCTGTAGCCCTGTGAACTTATGCAATTGATTCTTTACCTTGTTAATATTAAGCTCATGCAATTAAAATAAAAAATAGAATCAAATAACAGAAAAAGTTAGCTAATGGCTGGGTTGCCTCCCAGCAAGCGCTTCTTTATTGTCTTTAGCTACCTTGCTGAGCTTTTAATCTAGCCTCAGCCTTGAGCACTCTTGCTCAATATTGCCTTCAAGATAGTGCTTGATTCTCTGTCCATTAACAATGAACTTCTTATCAGAATCAATATCTTGAAGCTCCACATAACCGTATGGTGATACACTTGTAATCACATATGGTCCCCTCCACCGGAATTTCAGTTTCCCAGGGAATAGCCTGAGCCTAGAGTTAAACAACAGAACCTTTTGTCCTGGTTCAAAGATTCTAGATGACAGCTTTCTGTCATGCCACCTTTTTTATTTCTTTTTATAAAGCTTGGCATTTTCGAAAGCAGTGAATCTGAATTCCTCTAGCTCATTCAGCTGGAGCAATCTTTTTTCTCCAGCTAATTTGGCATCAAAGTTTAGGAATCTGGTTGCCCAGTAGGCCTTATGTTCCAGTTCCACGGGCAGGTGACAAGCCTTACCATACACAAGTTGGTATGGAGAGGTCCCTATAGGTGTCTTGAATGCTGTTTTGTAAGCCCACAGAGCATCATCCAAGCTTCGTGCCCAATCTTTTCTACGGGTACTTATAGTCCGTTCCAGGATTCTTTTTAGTTCTCTGTTAGAAACTTCAGCTTGCCCATTTGTCTGTGGATGATATGGAGTCACCACCTTGTGGCGAATCCCATACCGAACCATGGCAGAGTAAAGCTGTTTGTTGCAGAAGTGAGTGCCCCCATCACTGATTAGTGCCCTAGGGACACCAAACCTGCTGAAGATATGTTTCTGGAGGAACTTCAGCACTGTTTTAGTATCATTGGTGGGTGTGGCAATGGCCTCTACCCATTTTGATATATAGTCAACTGCCACCAGAATATAAGTGTTTGAGTATGATGGTGGGAAAGGCCCCATGAAATCAATACCCCATACATCAAACAGCTCAATCTCCAAGATTCCTTGTTAAGGCATGGCGTAACCATGAGGCAAATTACCATCTCTCTGGCAACTGTCACAGTTACGTACAAACTCTCGGGAATCTCTGTAAAGTGTAGGCCATTAGAAACCACATTGGAGGATCTTGGTGGCTGTACGCTTACCTCTGAAATGACCTCTATATTGTGACCCATGGTAATGCCATAAGATCCTTTGTGCTTCTTCTTTAAGCACACACCTACGGATTATGCCGTCTGCACATCTCTTAAAGAGATAGGGTTCATCCCACAAGTAGTACTTTGCATCGGTAATTAATTTTTTCTTTTGTTGCCTGCTGTACTCCTTGGGTATGAACCTTGCAGCTTTATAGTTTGCAATGTCTGCAAACCATGGTATTTCCTGAATGGCAAACAAATGCTCATCCGGAAAGGTCTCAGAGATTTCAAGAGAGGGGAAGGACGTCCCTTCCACTGGCTCTATTCGGGACAGATGATCAGCCACTTGGTTCTCTGTTCTTTTTCTGTCTCTTATTTCTATATCAAACTCTTGTAGAAGCAACACCCATCTTATGAGTCTGGGTTTTGAATCCTGCTTTGTGAGTAGATGTTTAAGAGCAGCATGGTCAGTGTACACAATCACTTTTGATCCTACTAAGTATGATCTAAACTTGTCAATGGCATAGACCACTGCAAGTAATTCCTTTTCTGTGGTTGTGTAATTTTTCTGGGCATCATTTAAAACACGACTAGTATAATAAATGACATGCAGAAGCTTGTCATGCCTCTTCCCCAGTACTGCACCAATGGCCTGATCACTGGCATCACACATTAATTCATATGGTAATGTCCAGTCTGGTGCAGAGATAACTGGTGCTGTGACCAGCTTAGCTTTTAGAGTTTCAAACGCCTGGAGGCACTCTGTGTCAAACACAAATGGCGTGTCAGCAGCTAGCAGGTTGCTTAGAGGTTTTGCAATTTTTGAAAAATCCTTTATAAATCTCCTATAGAATCCTGCATGCCCCAGAAAGCTTCTGATTGCCTTAACATTGACAGGTGGTGGTAATTTTTCAATTACTTCCACTTTAGCTTGATCCACCTCTATTTCCTTGTTCGAAATTTTATGCCCAAGGACAATTCCTTCAGTCACCATAAAGTGACATTTTTCCCAGTTTAAAACCAGGTTGGTCTCTTGGCATCTTTTCAGAACCAGTGTCAGGTAATCAAGACAGGAGCTGAATAAGTCTCCTTATACTGAGAAGTCATCCATGAAGACTTCCAAAAATTTTTCCACCATATCAGAGAAAATAGAGAGCATGCATCTCTGAAAGGTTGCAGGTGCATTACACAGCCCAAATGGCATCCTTCTGTAAGCAAACACTCCAGATGGACATGTGAATGCTGTTTTCTCTTGATCCTGGGGATCTACTGCAATTTGGTTGTAGCCTGAATAGCCATCCAAAAAGCAGTAATAATCATGACCTGCTAGTCTTTCTAGCATCTGGTCTATGAATGGTAAAGGATAATGGTCCTTTCTGGTGGCTGTATTGAGCCTTCTGTAGTCAATACACATGCGCCACCCTGTAACTGTTCTTGTAGGTACCAGTTCATTTTTTTCATTATGAACCACTGTCATGCCTCCCTTTTTGGGGACAACTTGGACAGGGCTCACCCAGGGGCTATCAGAAATAGGATAAATAATCGCAGCCTCCAGTAATTTGGTGACCTCTTTTTGCACCACTTCCTTCATGGCTGGATTAAGCTGCCTCTGTGGTTGAACCACTGGCTTAGCATTGTCCTCCAATAAGATCTTGTGCATGTATCTAGCTGGGCTTATGCCCTTAAGGTCACCTATGGACCACCTAAGAGCTGTCTTGTGTGTCCTTAGCACTTGAATTAGTGCTTCCTCTTCCTGTGGATTTAAAGCAGAGCTTATGATTACTGGAAAAGTGTCACCTTCTCCCAGAAATGCATATTTCAGGGATGGTGGTAATGGCTTGAGCTCAGGTTTAGGAGGTGTTTCCTCTTCCCAAGGAAGTTTCAGAAGTTCTTTCAATTCTTCTGAATCCTCCAAATCAGGCTGAACATTCTTAAAGATGTCTTCCAGCTCTGATTCGAGACTCTCATCCATGTTGATCTCCTCTACCAAAGAGTCAATAAGATCAACTTTCATGCAGTCTTTTGGTGTGTCTAGATGCTGCATGGCCTTGACAGCATTCAACTTAAACTCATCCTCATTGACTCTCAGGGTGACTTTCCCCTTTTGGACATCAATGAGAGTTCGTCCAGTTGCTAGGAAGGATCTTCCTAGGATGAGAGTAGCACTCTTGTGCTCCTC
>NC_029785.2:62897776-62904213 GCF_000816755.2 Arachis ipaensis
TTGACAGCATTCAACGCATTCAACTTAAACTCATCCTCATTGACTCTCAGGGTTATTTCCCCCTATTGGACATCAATGAGAGTTCATCCAGTTGCTAGGAAGGGTCTTCCTAGGATGAGAGTAGCACTCTTGTGCTCCTCCATTTCAAAGTCAGTNGATTCGAGACTCTCATCCATGTTGATCTCCTCTACCAAAGAGTCAATAAGATCAACTTTCATGCAGTCTTTTGGTGTGTCTAGATGCTGCATGGCCTTGACAGCATTCAACTTAAACTCATCCTCATTGACTCTCAGGGTTATTTCCCCCTATTGGACATCAATGAGAGTTCATCCAGTTGCTAGGAAGGGTCTTCCTAGGATGAGAGTAGCACTCTTGTGCTCCTCCATTTCCAGCACTACAAAGTCAGTGGGAAAGGCGAATGGCCCAACCCTAACAATCATGTCCTCTATCACGCCTAATGGGTATTTAATGGAGCCATCAGCAAGTTGGAGACATATCCGGGTTGGTTTAACTTCTTCAGTTAAACCAAGCTTTCTGATGGTGAATGCAGGTATTAGGTTGATGCTTGCCCTAAGATCACATAAAGCTATCTTGGTGCAATTACCTTCTAATATGCTTGGTATCAGAAAGCTCCCAGGGTCTTTAAGCTTTTCAGGAAAGCTTTTCAGAATGAATGCACTGCATTCTTCAGTGAGGAGAACTCTTTCAGTTTCTCTCCAATTCTTCTTATGACTCAAGATCTCTTTCATGAACTTGGCATAAGAAGGTATTTGCTCAAGTGCCTCTGCAAACGGAATCTTTATTTCAAGAGTCCTGAGATAATCTGCAAAGCGAGCAAATTGCTTAACCTGCTCCTCTTGGCGGAGTTTTTGAGGATAAGGTATCTTTGCTTTATATTCCTCAACCTTAGTTGCTGCAGGTTTATTTCCTACAGAGGTGGTTGGAGAAGCCTTTTTAGAGGGGTTGTTATCAGCACTTGTGTATGTCTGATCCCTCACTGGCATTTGAATGCCAGGGTTAGAAGCTGGAGTGACGTTGGACGCCAACTCCTCACCTGTTCCTGGCGTCTGAACGCCCGAACTGTGCTTCTTTTGGGCGTTCAACGCCAATTCCTTGCTTGTTTCTGGCGTTGAACGCCAGGACTGAGCATGGTTTGGGCGTTCAACGCCAGCTTTCCACCCAATTTCTGGCGTTTGATTTCCAGAATTATTCCTCTCCGGGCTCTTACTGTCCTCAGATGTATTTTGGGTAGTTTGCTCATTTCTTGACTTCCTGCTACCTTGAGGTGGGGCATCTAATGTTTTCCCACTTCTCAATTGAACTGCTTAGCACTCTTCTATTATTTGTTTTGACAGCTGCTGCTTTGTTTGCTTTAATTGTACTTCCATATTTATATTAGCCATTCTTGTCTCTTGTAGTCTCTCCTTGAATTCGGCTAACTGTTTTGTTAGAAAATCCAATTGCTGATTGAATTCAGTAGCTTGTTCTGCAGGACTCAGTTCAGCAGTTACTGTTCTAGCCTCTTCTTTCATGGAAGGTTCACTGCTTAGGTACAGATGCTGATTTCTGGCAACTGTATCAATGAGCTCTTGAGCTTCTTCAATTGTCTTTCTCATGTGGATAGATCCACCAGCTGAGTAATCTAGAGAAATCTGAGCTCTTTCTGTAAGCCCATAATAGAAGATGTCTAACTGAACCCACTCTGAAAACATTTCAGAGGGGCATTTTCTTAGCATCTCTCTGTATCTCTCCCAGGCATCATAAAGAGATTCATTATCTCCTTGTTTAAAGCCTTGGATGTCCAGCCTTAGCTGTGTCATCCTTTTTGGAGGGAAATATTGATTCAGAAATTTTTCTGACAGCTGTTTCCATGTCCTTATGCTAGTCCTAGGTTGGTTATTTAACCACATCTTAGCTTGGTCTTTTACAGCAAATGAAAACAGTAATAGACTGTAGACATCCTGATCTACTTTCTTATCATGGACTGTGTCAGCAATTTGTAAAAACAAAAATTATTTTTGAAAAAAGAATTTAAAAAGAAGATACCCAATTACCAAGAACATAGACCAACGCTCTAGCCAATTGGGCAGTAAATGTAACACTTGTTTTGAAGAAGTATTCTTAATAACTAAGAATAATTTTTTTTTGAAAACTAATGTTTTGAAAAGGCACACAAAAAACAAGAAAAGAAACAGAACAAGAAAAACTAAAGATCAAACAAAAAAAATAAACAAGAACAACTTGAAGATCCAGGAAAAACAAAGAACACAAATTCAAAAATTTAAAGGAAGATATAAAATATGCAATTGACACCAAACTTAAAATATGAAACTAAACTCAAACAGAAAAATTCAATTATTAGTTTATAAAATTTTCGAAAAATTTAAAAAGAGAAAATAAGGATTTTAAAAGAAAAATTTTTCCTAATCTAAGCAACAAAATAAACCGTCAGTTGTCCAAACTCGAACAATCCCCGGCAACGGCGCCAAAAACTTGGTGCACGAATTGTGAATCACACTTTTCACAACTCGTACCACTAACCAGCAAGTGCACTGGGTCGTCCAAGTAATACCTTACGTGAGTAAGGGTCGATCCCACGGAGATTGTTTGCTTGAAGCAAGCTATGGTTATTTTGTTATTCTTAGTCAGGATATCAATTATAATTATCAGTTTGAATTACAAAAAAAATAAAAGAGTATGAAATAAATACTTATTATGCAGTAATGGAGAATATGTTGGGGTTTTTGAGATGCTTTGTCTTCTGAATTTCAGCTTTTCTCTTGTATTCCTCTTCCCTCATGCATACAAAAGTGCAAAGTTCCTTCCATGGCAAGCTGTGTGTTGGTGGATCACCGTTGTCAATGGCTACCATCCGTCCTCTCAGTGAAAAGGGTCCACGTGCGCTGTCACTACACGGCTAATCATCTGTCGGTTCCCGCTCATGCTGGAATAGGATCCATTGATCCTTTTGCGTCTGTCACTATGCCCAACACTCACGAGTTTGAAGCTCGTCACAGCCATCCAATCCCAGAATCCTACTCGGAATAGCACAGACAAGGTTTAGACTTTCCGGATTCTCATGAATGCCGCCATCAATCTAGCTTATACCACAAAGATTCTGATTAAGGAATCTAAGAGATACTCATTCAATTTGATGTAGAACGGAGGTGGTTGTCAGACACACGTTCATAGATTGAGGAAGGTGATAAGTGTCACGAATCATCACCTTCTCTATAATTAAGCGCGAATGAATATCTTAGATAGGAACACGCATGTTTGAATGGAAAATAGAAATACTTACATTAATTCATCGAGACGCTGCAGAGCTCCTCACCCCAAACAATGGGGTTTAGAGACTCATGCTGCCAAAAGGTACAAATTTCAGATCTAAAATGTCATGAGATGCAAAATAAATCTCTAAAAGTTGTTTAAATACTAAACTAGTAACCTAGGTTTACAGAAAATGAGTAAACTATGATAGATAGTGCAGAAATCCACTTCTGGGGCCCACTTGGTGTGTGCTGGGGCTGAGACTTAAGCTTCTCACGTGCCTGGGCTGTTTTGGGCGTTCAACGCCAGGTTGTAACCTATTTCTGGCATTGAACTCCAACTTGTAACTTGTTTCTGGCGCTGGACGCCAGACTGCAACATGGAACTGGCATTGAACGCCAGTTTACGTCATCTATCCTTGAGCAAAGTATAGACTATTATATATTTCTGGAAAGCCCTGGATGTCTACTTTTCAACGCAATTGGAAGCGCGCCAATTGGACGCCTGTAGCTCTAGAAAATCCATTCTGAGTGCTGAGAGGTCAGAATCCAACAGCATCAGTAGTGCTTTTTCAGCCTGAATCAGATTTTTGCTCAGCTCCCTCAATTTCAGCCAGAAAATACCTAAAATTACAGAAAAACACACAAACTCATAGTAAAGTCCAGAAATATGAATTTTTTCCTAAAAACTAATGAAAATATACTAAAAACTAACCAAATCATACTAAAAACTATATGAAATTAACCCCAAAAAGCGTATAAAATATTCGCTCATCAGCCTACAACAAAGATATCAAAGCAATAGAGCATAGGCGAGGGCTAATGCCAAATAAGAGCATGGTTCTCTACTACATGGTAGCTACAACATGTGAGTGAGAAAACAATATAGGCAAATGGCATATCAATTAATACTTGATGCAAGAGGAAAGTCAAAGCATAAGTGAATAACATGAAGAGCATGTCGAGCATCAAGTTCAAATAACAATTAACACAAACAAGATTAGTGATAAGCATGAGAGCATTTGGTCCCATCCTAACTCAATGATGATGAGGTATAAAAACTAGGAATCATGAGTTAGGAAGGACTAAAGCACTAATCTTGGGTGTAGAGCAAATATTACAATTAATGTCAAACAAATCACAAAGCACCAAGATTAAAAAAGAAATTCTCAACAATTGAGTAAGAGAATTCAACACCATTATTAAAAAAAGAAACATAGAAAAGAAGATAAGAACAAGCTATAAAAACAAAATTAAAATGCAATAAATGAAAATAAGCAAATGCAAATAAAGAAAGTGGAAGAAAAGAAATTTTTTTTTAACCAGCGCAGACACGTCATGCACGTGTATGCGCCGATGCGCAATTGGCCGAAGGGCGCGTACGCGCCAGGTGCGCGCACGCGTGGATTGCAGGCACACAATAGGCACAAACTGGGCATAACTCTCTGGTTTTTGGATGGGGGTAGAATTTTTGCATCCATGCGTACGCGTACATGGCGCGTCCGCGTGGATGATCGAAAATTCTTGAGGCGCGCGTACGCGCCAGGTGCGCGCACGCGCGGGTTGGTGCTCTATTTTTTCAAAATTTTTCTATGTTTTGCACCAATCCAAGCATTCCAAACCTCCAAACAGCTACCCAAACATGATAAAACCTTATTTAACATATCAAACTACCAAGTAAACTCAACAAACTACTCTAAATATGAATTTAAACTAATGCTAACAATATTTACAAAAGAGAAAATGAAAAGTTATTACCATGGTGGGGTGTCTCCCACCTAGCACTTTTGTTTATTGTCCTTAAGTTGGACTTATGGGGAGCTCCTCTTAAGGTGGCTTGTGCTTGAAGCTATCCTTGAACATCCACCAATGCTTGAATCTCCAATTAGCTTTAGTCTTCAAAGATGATAACTCCAAGCCTTGATGGAGTTCCACACAAGCCATGGGCTCCCAATTTTGATTCTCCTTGTGCGATCCGGGATCCCACACTTTGTTTTGACACCCATCTTCAAATTGATCATCATGATTTCAATTGGGTGGCATGACCTTAGAGTTTTCAATTGAGCATCCAAACATTCTCCTAGACCCATGCAATTTGGTTCTACACCAACCATTACTTTTCAACTTTGAGCATGCAACCATAATGAACTTAGAGTGAAGTTTCCAACTACTATACAACTCTCTCTTACTCTTAACTCCACAAAGAGCTATAAGTTGACCATCATTTTCAATCAAACCATATTCAAGTAAGAAAGCAAAGCTTAGGGATAAGAATTTTATCCACTTGAATGTTGTGTTGGATGAAGGTGACTTAGGGAGGGGGACCTCCCCACACTTAGCCAATGCGAGATCCATTCCCTTGTGGTCCTCCTTTGAAACTTCCACCTCCTTGAAAGCTTCTTCAACTTCAATTCCTTGCTCACCAACTTCTTCTATACATCCTTCATTGCTCAAACCATGTGTCGGAGGTTGTGCACGGTCCTCTTTGTTATCAATTTCATAGCACAATGAGGGAAATTCATCAATCCCAAAAGACTCATTGGTTGATGTAGAATCATCTTCAATGATGGAGCTTGCTTCTTGCTCAATCTCCTCCTCTTAGTGGCTTCCTTCCAATTCAATCTCTTCTTCATTGCTTACTGGTGCACGAATTGTGAATCACACTTTTCACAACTCGTACCACTAACCAGCAAGTGCACTGGGTCGTCCAAGTAATACCTTACGTGAGTAAGGGTCGAATCCCACGGAGATTGTTGGTTTGAAGCTATAGAACGGAGGTGGTTGTCAGGCACACGTTCATGGTTTGAGGAAGGTGATGAATGTCACTGATCATCACCTTCATCACAAAAATAGAAGACTAATAGGTTGAGAAGCAATAATATCTCAGAGTTTTTGATTGAAGCTCAGATTCTAATTAGATGAGCGGGACTAGTAGCTTTTTGCTTCTGAACAGTTTTGGCATCTCACTTTATCCATTGAAGCTCAGAGTGATTGGCATCTATGGGAACTCAGAATTCAGATAGTGTTACTGATTCTCTTAGTTCAGTGTGATGATTCTTGAACACAGCTTCTTTATGAGTCTTGGCCGTGGCCGTAAGCACTTTGTTTTCCAGTATTACTACCGGATACATAAATGCCACAGACACATAACTGGGTGAACCTTTTCAG
>NC_029785.2:62904270-62904989 GCF_000816755.2 Arachis ipaensis
CTCCATATTGAGATCCGTGGCAATGCCATAGGATTCTCTGTGCTTCCTCTTTGGGGACACACCTACGGATAATTCCGTCTGCACACCTCTTAAAGAGATAGGGTTCATCCCACAAGTAGTACTTTGCATCAGTGACTAATTTCTTCTTTTGTATTCTATTGTACTCCTTGGGTATGAACCGTGCTGCTTTATAGTTTGCAGTATCGGCAAACCATGGTGTGGGCGTTCAACGCTGGATTCTGCCCCATTTGGGCATTCAACGCCAAGGAACACCAAACTTAAAAATTTTAAGATCAAGACATAAGGAAACTCAAGAACACTTTGAAGACTCACAAGAACACAAGAACATGAAGGAAGAACACCAAACTTAAAATTTTTAGAAAACCAAACCAAAATTTTCGAAAATCAAAGGGAAATCAACAAGAAAACACCAAACTTAAAGTTTGGCACAAGATTTAATAGAAAAAAAATATTTTTGAAAAAGAAGGTTTTGAAAAGAGTATAAAAGATTCTAACCCAATTACCAAGAACACAGATTAACGCTCTAGCCAAATGAGTTATGGGACCTTCAAAAAGTTTAAGAAAGATTATTTTTGAAAACACCAAACTTAAAGTTTGGCACAGGATTTAATAGAAAAATTATTTTTGAAAAAAGGTTTTAAAAAATATGTATGATAGCCAATTACCATGAACATAAACACCACGTTCTAAATAACTGA
>NC_029785.2:62905442-62914013 GCF_000816755.2 Arachis ipaensis
TTTTGATCCTTTTCTGGCGCTGGACGCCAGAATTGGGCAGAGAACTGGCGTTGAACGCCAGTTTACGTCGTCTATCCTTGTGCAAAGTATGGACTATTATATATTGCTGGAAAGCCCTGGATGTCTACTTTCCAATGCAATTGGAAGCATGCCATATCAAGTTCTGTAGCTCCAGAAAATCCAATTTGAGTGCAGGGAGGTCAGAATCCAACAGCATTAGCAGTCCTTTTTCAGCCTGAATCAGATTTTTGCTCAGCTCCTTCAATTTCAGCCAGAAAAATACCTGAAATTACAGAAAAATACACAACTCATAGTAAAGTCCAGAAATTAAATTTTTTCTAAAAACTACTAGAAATAGACTAAAAACTAACTAAAACATACTCTAAACTATATGAAATTATCCCCAAAAAGCGTATAAAATATCCGCTCATCACTTACCAAGGGTGTGGGAGGTGAGGTATCTTCTTCCTTACCCTCTATGTCAAACCCAATTGGAGAGGATTCAATTGTACATAAGAATTCTTCAATGATTGAATCCATCTCTTGGTCAACCTCTTCAAAGGCTTCAACCACTTCTTCCGGTTCAATTGTCTTAACTTCTTCCCCTTGTGGCAATCCTTGTTTCACCCCTTCTTCTACACCTTGAAGCTCTAAACTCACTCCCTCACTATGCTCCTTGATTGCTACTCCACATTCAACAATGGGAGTTCCTTGATTGCATAGGCTTAGGCGGGAGGAGACCATATTGCGAACGGCTTCCGCTATGGTATCTATCTTGGCTTCTAACCCCTTGAACTCCCTTTGGTTCTCTTCTTGCCTTCGAATGTAAGAACTAACACATTCTTGGAGAGAATCATCCATTGGAGGTGGTGTGAAAAAAGAAAGTTCATTGTTTGGTAAGGAAGTTTCATAATTGGAAGTTGGTTCCTCTTGGTAAGGGTATGGAGATGGTGTATATTGAGGTGGTTCTTGAGAGTAATTGTGTTGGAATGGTGGTAGTTCAATGTATGGTTCATATGTCTCATAAGGTGATTGGTATGGTGGATAAGGATTATGATCATATGGAGGTGTTTGGTGATATGGGGCTTGTGGGTAAGGTGGTTCAAAGCCATGTTGAGGGGGTGGTTCATAGGCATATGGTGGTGGTTGTTGACAATCACAATAAGGGTCACCACATTCATTAGATTGATATGCATTAGGATTGGAATTATACCCATAAGAGTCCGGAGGTTGTTGTTGCCAAGAAGGGTGATCAATCCTTTGAGGCTCCTCCCATCTTTGATTGTTCCATCCTTGATGCATATTGTCATTGTAGCTCCCATTTCCTACAACATAATTTGAGCCAAACTCAGAGCCAAAGTGGTGAGAATTCATAATAGCAAGAGAAAATAAAAACAAAACTAGTAAGAACTAATAAAAACTAACTTCTAAAACAAGCAAAAACTAGTAAAGAAGCATATTAACATATATACAATAGCCAATAACATAACACTATTGCAACTCCCCGGCAACGGCGCCATTAATTTGATGTCAAGGATTTATACCGGTTCGGAATTCTACAAAATAATTCCGTTGTTAGTATAGTCCAAACCAATAGTCAATCCTCGAATCAAATTAAATTTGGTTTTGTCACAAGTACAAACCCCTAAAAAGAATTAACTGAAGTATTTAGACTCCGGGTCGTCTCACAAGGAATTGCAATGAAGTGATCAATTATTGGCTATAAAATGCAAGGGGGGGTTTTAATTTTGTGTTTTGGCAAGAAAATAAATGGCAAGAAAAGTAAATGAACAATTAACTAATAAAAGAAATGAAAAGTACTCTTGGCTAGACATAGGTAAATTGAGATCACCATCCTTGTCTACAAACCATATATTGATAATTATGAGAGGCCAACCTATTAAGTCTACCTCCAAAAGCCTTAAGTACGTAATATCTACTCCTAAGCTTGAGGTACGTCAAATAGGTTTGATCACATCAACCCATAAGTCCCAACCTATCTACTAATTAGATTAGTAGTGGGTTGGTATCAATGAGTATCAAATTGATCACCAAGGGTTCTCAAATCACCAAATCATTGAGACCCAATGACTCAAGGTCACTCAATTTCCTTAGCCTAGGCCAAGAGTAAAGAAAACTACTCAAAAACTAGTGAAAGCATTTTAACAAACACCTAGAGTGCAAGAAAAGTAAACATCATCAAATGTAAGAATTAGTAAAACCCATAACTATCACAAGCAAGAAATCAACAATAACAATGAAGATAAACATAGAAGAGCATGGAAACATAAAATTGTATTAAAGAAAAATGAGATCCAACAATTGTTCATGAACATAAAAGAGGACAAAATAAAGGAAATGACAAGTAAAACTAGAAGAGTAGAGATGTAACAATAAGAAATTAAAAGGAGAAACTAAATTAAAACAAGAATTAAAAGTTGGATTCAAGAAAATTAAACCTAAACTACCCTAAATTCTAGAGAGAAGGGAGAGCTTCTCTCTCTAGAATTCTAGCCTAAAACATGATGAAAACTAAACTATGACTACTTGGTTCATTCTCCCTTCAATAATTGGGTTCAATAGCATCAGAAATGAGTTGGATTGGGCCCAAAATGAGCTAGAAATTGCCCCCAACGAAGTGCAAAAAGTGGACCCACGCAGCTCCATCAGCACGCACGTGTACATGGCGCGTGCGCGCCCCTGAACGTGAAGCAACATATGACAAATTTTATATCATTTAGAAGCTCCGGATGTAATCTTTTCAATGAAACTAGAACCACCTCATTTGGACCTCTGTAGCTCAAGTTATGGTCTATTGAGTGCGAAGAGGTCAGGCTTGACAGCTTTACGGTTCCTTCATTTCTTCATGAGTTCTCCCACTTTGCATGCTTTTTTCCTCATTTCTTCCATCCAATACTTGCCTTATGAACCTGAAATCACTCAACAAACATATCAAGGCATCGAATGAAATTAAAGTGAGTTAAATTTAGCTATTTTAAGGCCTGTGATGACATGTCACCATGTCATGTTTTTCTATGCTTTTTCATACAAGAAATTAATGATTTGTGCTTAAATATTGAATGCTTTTGTACTTAATTAATATATTTCTTTGATCTTTTAATTTTATAAATCATGTAGGAAATAAGAAGAAAAAGAAGCAAAGAAGCACAAAATAAGCTAAAAAGGAGAAAAAAAGAGCTTTGGGGAACACTTTGAAGTTGGAGCACACTTTGGAGCCTTAGGCCATGCTTTTAAAAGCGTGGCCCATGACCAAATAAAAGGAAAATAGGCAATCAGCATACAAAGCTCAGCTCTCCAAGTGAGCTGAGCATTACCCTAATGCAAAGATGAGCTTGGAAGCAAAATTTTTGCTAAGTTAAAATCTGGGCGCTCACAGCATGACCATGCCTCCTTCAAAGGGCTATAACTTGAGCTACAGATGTCCGATTGATGTGCTTTCAGTTGCGTTGGAAAGCTGACATTCAGAGCTTTCCAACAATATATGGCAACCCATATTTGGTATGAAATTGAGGCACGAACGAAATGCATCTTTAAGGGATAAAAATAAGCAAAAATAGACCAAAGTGCAACCACCAAGATTCGAAGAGGGAGCCTCACTCCAAGGCAAAGAGGCGCTTCTAATAGCGCTCACTTAGAGAGCGCTGTGCTCACTTGGAGAGCTTTGTCGTGTTTTTCTTCATGAAAAATCAAGGAAAATTGCTCCCCAAATGCTTCCACTAAAGCTTGAACTTGGGACCTCCCCTTGGAAGCTCCAATGCTCAGCTCACTTGGAGAGCTGAGCGCTACTCATGGTGCATCCCACAACCATTTGACACGGACCAAGGAAGGAGCGCGCAACATGTGACACGGTCAAGGAGCAAGACATGCGCACAAGGCCCCAATGCTCAGCTCACCTTGTGAGCTGAGCATCCTCCTGGGAGCAACATGGGCCAAAATTCAAGCAAAAATTCCATTTAATTCAATTCTTTACCAATTGAACCAAGGCCATCCAGATCCACTTCTCCTCAAATCCAAAGCAAGCTAAGCCCATTATCATCACTCAAAGGCACAAGAATTAGTTAGCCTAGGAATTTATTTTATTTGTAATTTGTCTAGAATTTCAATTTCATTTTCATTTTCACTTTGTAAAGCCTATATAAAGGCATCAATTCCATCTCATTACGGGAGCTCGATTAGAAAGGAGGCTAGCTCCAATAGGGAGTTGTGCACTCTTTAGTTTTCATTTTACTTTCTCTCTTAGTTTTCTTTTCTGTTTTGAAATTTTGGATTGAGATTGGAAGGAATTCTGTTTTCATTCTCCATCTGCAACTTCACTTGTTCTTCTTCTGCAATTTACTTTTCCATTTTCATTTTGCTATTGTTCTTGTTGGATCAAGGAAGGATTGGAGATTTAGACTTGTTTTCTAGTCTCCTCCACCCCTGAGATCTTCAACACCCTTTTAAATTGCTACAATTTAGCATCAGTCATTTTCTGTTTTTAATCTTTCAAGCTTTTTTACTTTCTATTGCATTGCTTCCAATTTACATTTCCTACAACTGCTCTAAGTTCTTATTCATTGCAATTTTATTTCTCTGTTTACATTGCTCCCAGCACCCAGTTCCTTTTATTCTTCCTGCAATTTAGATTTCCAGTTGCTTGAATTACTGCTTCCATTTTACTTTTCATGCAAGTTAATTCTTCTGCAGTTGTTCTAAGTTACGGATTCACTGCTTTCATTTAAATTCCTTGCACCAAATCCCCTTTACTTTTCATGAAATTTACATTTCTTGTCATTTAAGATTCTTGCAATTTACATTTCTTGCTCTTTAAGTTACTTGCCAATTTACATTCTGCAACTTTAAATTCATTGCCATTTACTTTCTGTTGGCTACAATTTCACACAATTCACTCAATGTTAGCTTGACTAAACTAATCACCCACTAAAGTTGCTTGATCCATCAATCCCTGTGGGATCGACCTCACTCTAAGTGAGTTTTACTACTTGATACGACCCGGTACACTTGTCGCTGAGTTTTAGGTGTTTTGGAAATTCAGTTTTCCACAAAAATACCATCAGCCTAAAAAGCATGTTTTCACATTTAAGCACAATTTAAGGGAGAATTACAAAACCATACTATTTCATTGAATAAATGTGAGAAAAGGTGATAAAATCCCCCAAAATAAGCACAAGATAAACCACAAAATCGGGGTTTATCAAGAGGCCCTGAGGAGGGCTCGGGGAATTTAATTCCCTGATTTTATTTTTCTGCATTTTTTTTGTTTCTATTTTCTGCACTCTTCTTTCTCTGTAATTTGAATTGAGCTATGATGTACTAAACCTCGTTTCATTGGGTTAGGTAGCTCTATTGTAATTCAATGGATCAATAATAGTTTTCATCTTCTTCTTCTATCTTTTCTCTTGATTTTTGTTAGAAAGCTTTCGATCTAAATTCTAGTGGATAGTTGTCTTGACAGAGAAGCTATCCATAATTGGAATTCCTCTGATCCTTGAGAGAGGGATGAGGAATTCATGCTAGAAACGCTTTCTCAGATTGGATTAGATTGGGGGTTGGATGGATATTGTGACATTTAATCCTACCAATACTTTGATCTATGAATTTGTGTGGTCTAATCAGTGACCGAACTTCAACTCTTCCCATGAGCAATTAAATCAAGACATTGGGTAATTGTTCATGATTAGAGAGATTGGTGAGCCAAGACATTGGGATCCAATCATCTTACCAATCATCTTAGATTGCCAAGAAAAGTCAATGAATGCATTG
The DNA here is from genome assembly GCF_000816755.2 of Arachis ipaensis. Taxonomy (NCBI): domain Eukaryota; kingdom Viridiplantae; phylum Streptophyta; class Magnoliopsida; order Fabales; family Fabaceae; genus Arachis; species Arachis ipaensis. Next base: position 62,911,227 of record NC_029785.2, read on the forward strand.
ATTGAGGAAGAGACGAAATTGATTTGATCTAGAGAGTTTAATATCTCCTGAAACCCAATGAATCCCCATCTCTGATCTACCCATTCTATTTACATTCTGCTATTTAATTTCATGCTTAATCCCCATTCCCATTTAATTTCTCGCACTTTAATTTTTGGTCATTTAATTTCTTGCAATTTAAGTTTCCCGCCAATTTTACTTTCCGCAATCCCAATTTCAATTTTGATTTAGCGCAACTAGAACAATTCTCCAATTAACGTTGATCAACCAACCAATCCCCGTGGTATTCGACCTCATTCTACAGTGACTTTTTACTTGACGATAATCTAGTGCACTTGCCGGTAGGAAATTATTGAGAGATAGTTTTCTAGTGAATCAGACCTCCAATTCTAATGCAAATGATTCCCCTACCGAAGCTCACACAAGCATTCAGTTGAATTAACCCCCCTTCCAAAGTGAATAATTCACAATTAAAGCAGGAGTTATCATATAGCTACCCAAATGAATTGAGAAGAAGAAGAATTTCACTGATTCATTATGATTATAATAGAGCTCCTCCCCCTAATGAAGTGGGGTTTAGTGACTCATAGCTCTCAATTCAAACAAAATTCTAAAACTGGAAATTAAACTGAACATAGAAAAGGAAAGGGAAAATAAAACTGGAAACAGAAATCAAAATGGAAAAGTAAAATTCAATACTGAAAAATAAAACTGTAAACAGAAAGTAGACTCTCAGAAGAAAGTAAAATCCCAAAAGTGCAAAAGTATGAAAGAGATCTAAAAGAAAAAGAAAAAGAAAACATAGATCTAGAAGCCCCCCTAAATAATTCAAGATATCCTCTATTTATAGTTGTGTACTTGCTTCTTCAGGTGCACTTCGAAACTCTTCAAAATTGGGCTTCTCTGTTGGTACTCGGATAATTCTCTAGGAGAACGTAGTGCTTTTAGGAAAACGGAGTTCTCAGGCATCAACGCGTACGCGTCTCCCACGTGTGCGCGTCATTTTTCATTTTGGCATTAGCGACGCGTACGCGTCACCTACGCGTGCGCGTCGTTTCTATCTGCAGACCTTGTCAGGCGTACGCATTCTCCTACGCATACGCATCCCTTGTAGCGCTCTCCTTGAGAGCGTAGCGCTCTTGCTAATAACCCACACACACGCGTACGCGTGGGCTCAAAAAATGCCACTTTCCACGCTTCTGCCTCGTTCACGCGTTCGCGTGATTCTTCTCAAACACCACTCCCACGCGTACTCGTGATGCACGTGTACCCATCGGTGGTAAATTCTCAAATTCCAATTTTGAAAGTGTCGCAGGCGCTCGTTGGCGGAGAACGTAGCACTCTTTGGCTGAAGAACGTTGATCCCTGTAACGACCCAATTTCTGGTAAGTCATGATCATATTAGAAACTGAGCGCTACCAACTTGTCTTCCTAATTATTATCTATTATTTATCATATGAGCCTGATTCGTTGTTAAAAACTTAGTTAATTTGCGAAGTACTTTTTTTTTAAACGCTTGGATTAATAAACAGAATCATTAATAATCAAGTCACAAATGATAACAGATAATACAGTTATAAACAACCACACATAACTACATCACAAGTAGTTGACAATATTCGGTGATCCAGCCTTTATTAGAGTATAGACTTTTAGTTAGAACACCCTTAGATATAGCTAAATAATAACTATATACATATATATACATACAATATCCCAGGTCCTGACCTATTCAAGAAGTCCCTAAGCTGGCACCCAGGCTAACCTAGACTCTATACTCACCTAGTCCCTCTAAACTACTAAAGCGAGGGAAAGTACGTTCTAGGTCTTCAAAACTCAAGTTAGGTGGAACGTCATCAAAAGGTGGAAGGTCGTCTACTACTCCTCTACACGATCATATGTTATCAAAGAGCGTCTCTTAAGTACTTCATCGAGTGGCCATATAACAGCGACATCGTACAGAGGACTTAGGCTAAAGTTTGTAGATAAGCAGGGTGCAGACGTTGGCTGGCCTCATAGTATATACATATAAACAGGTAACGGAGTTCACTCTAGACTCAGAAGACTACCTAGAGCAGAATCCTTTCTACAAACGGTCGTCAGTAAACTACAGAGAGGAACTCTTGCTTCCATCTGAAGGGGGAAGGGAGAAAGAAGGGGTAAGAACTTGGGAGTTCTTAGTAGGGCCGGGGTTATTAGTTAAGTTCATTAATTTGTGTCGCTTAGTAGATATATATAGCAGACTACCGAGAAGTAGTGAACAAAAGATACAGATAAATAAAGAAAATAGAGAAAACAGAAAGCAAAACACAAACAAAAGAATACAAGAAAACAAAACACAGATACAGTGAATAGAATACAAACAAAGAAAGCATACGTTCATTCAACAATCATAACAGAGGAAATGCACAACCAAGTATGATGCATGTCTGTCCTATGCAGGCCTTGAGCTCACGTGTCGGTTTACACCCTGCAACCTGACATTACCCAGGAACTAGTCCTAGATATGGCTTTATTTCTGTAGGTGAACTTCGGCCTACAGAAACAACACTCCTGTAAGTGAACTTCGGCTTACAAGAATAGTTTAAACACAACAGAACAACTTTCTGTAGGTGAACTTCGGCCTACAGAAATGGCACCTCTGTAAGTGAACTTCGGCTTACAGAAATGGCGCCCTTGTAAGTGAACTTTGACTTACAGGAATAATATAAACACAACACAACAACTTTCTATAGGTGAACTTCGGCCTATAGAAATGGCACCTCTGTAAGTGAACTTCGGCTTACA
>NC_029785.2:62915213-62916317 GCF_000816755.2 Arachis ipaensis
TAAACACAACAGAACAACTTTCTGTAGGTGAACTTCGGCCTACAGAAATGGCACCTCTGTAAGTGAACTTCGGCTTACAGAAATGGCGCCCTTGTAAGTGAACTTTGACTTACAGGAATAATATAAACACAACACAACAACTTTCTATAGGTGAACATCGGCCTATAGAAATGGCACCTCTGTAAGTGAACTTCGGCTTACAGAAATAACAACTCTCTGTAGGTAAACTTTGGCCTATAGGAGCAATACCTTGAGATACACAATTGATATTCACTACAGGTGAACTTCGGCCTACAGGAATAACAACTCACTGTAGGTGAACTTGGGCCTACAGGACCTCTAGGGCCAATGAAAAGCAGCAGATGAACATACAACAGAACATCATGCCACAAGGCTTAATTCTTTATTCTTATACTCTTCTCCTCTATTCTTTTTGTTATATTACTCTTTTCTCACTGTCTCTTTACTCTGCTCTGATTACTCTGCTCTCTGTATCTCTCTACTCTGCTCTAATTTTTCTGTTTAACATATGTATTTAAAGCTTATGTAAATTTCGGTATGAATAGTTAGCATGTCCCAAGTATAGGTTCATTAAGTCTATACTGAAACAATTTAACTTTTCATATAATACCTAACCCTAGTCGCGACTCAAGTACTAACTAAGTTGCCCTAGTTCGTTCACTAGTCTCTGTCTGTTTTTCTGTCGTTAAAACTTTACAGACTTTTCTTTCGATTTTTATCTTTTCTTCAACTTCTTATCTTTCTTTTATCTTTGCCTCACTAATATGTTCTTACCACTCCCTAAGTGTTTTATGAAGGTAACTATGAGATTCTGAGTTTAAAGTTGTCTTTCTAAAGATTTTACAGAAAACTGCCTTTTCCGCATTATTTTATTATTTTTAATTAAATATTATTATTTAATATTTTATTATTATTTATTATTTTATTAATATATTTTCAAAAATTACCTTCCTTTAACCTTTTACTTTATAAATTCACTTTTTACCACCCGTAACTTTTAATATTTCTACTTTAACCACCCTAACTTTTAGAAATTACAAAATAACCCCTCAAACACCAAAATATTTACTTCCTTGCCCTTTT
>NC_029785.2:62916898-62935624 GCF_000816755.2 Arachis ipaensis
TCACTAATATGTTTTTACCACTCCCTAAGTGTTTTATGAAAGTAATTATGAGATTCTGTGCTTAAAGTTGTCTTTCTAAAGCTTTTACAGAAAACTGCCTTTTTCGCATTATTTTATTATTTTTATTAAAATATTATTTTTAATTAAATATTATTATTTAATATTTTATTATTTTTTTATTATTTTATCATTAAATTTTCGAAAATTAACTTACTTTTACTTTTAACCTTTAAAATTCATTTTTTACCACCCGTAACTTTTAATATTTCTACTTTTACCACCCTAACTTCCAGAAATTACCATATAACCCCTCAAACACCAAATTAATTACTTCCTTGCCCTTTTATGAATCAAAAAGGTGTTCTTCATTGTTCTTCACCATACTCAAAGTGTTCTTCGTGTACTTCGTAAATTCTTCAGATTCTTTCTCTGTTTTTACTCGTTTTTCAGTCTTTTCAGCAACCGATTTTTACTATAATTCATAATAAATTAGCAGCCACTAAAACCCCATCTTTTCTACATGATTTCAACACAAATTGAACCTCAATTTAAGCTTAGGGTTTCGTTTTTCCAGATGCCCCAAGAACATGAACTTGAAGCTTGAATTTTATCAAATTTCATCAAAATTTCACCAAATTTTCACCAAGAATCAATCATATAAGCAACCAATTTTCAGCACAGCCAATTTATACAACATTCACACAACTCAAACAAAAATAATCAAGATTAATTTCGTGACACCCTACCTGCTTTTGCTGCTCCTAATTCAATTAAACTTTCAGGTGGTCCTTAAGCACTTTTTCCTCCTAAATCACATAAAAAAAACACATATTTAAGCATGTTTCCTCGAAACCGAATCAAAAGAGAGATGGTGCAGCCAACTCACCTTGATTCCAGCCTTGATAAGTCATATGATCATGTAAAGAAAGAAGAGAGGATCATTTTGGTCGGATTGGAATTTTGATTTGAGTTTTAGTTCAGCAGATATCAAGCTTTGAAGATTTAGAACTAAGAACTTTTCTCTCTTTTTCTCTCTACCTATTTTCGGCCACAAAGTGAAAATGAGCCAGCCTTGGGGGTTTTGGGGGTGTAGGGTGAGTTGTGATTGGTTGGCTTGGAGGTGGATTAAAATAATATTAAAATATCTCAGGTGTATAACTACTAAAACTAGATGTATCTGAACACTTGCAAAAACATCTCTAAGAATTATTTTCTGAGCTACTAGCATAAATGACACTAGTAACGTATTTATTATGAGAATAAGACATGTCTAATGAGGCCTTAGCATTGCTAAAGTCATCAGAGAGTGCTGGTGCTAAGCTACACCAGTAAATTGTGAACTCAGTTAAACCGATTTTCTGTTTTTAACTAAAACTGACCAGATAACCTTATAATATCATTCAAAAAGCTTCTAATACTAATATAATGATAATATTATCCTATTATCTCTCTTCTCTCATGAATCAAGTCTGGTTCATCAAACTGAGACTATTTACGAAAAACAGAATCAAAACTCCTAACCGATACGGTTCAAAAACTAGGCTCTTTGTGACTGTGTTGTCGAGCTTGCCTCAAAAGATCTTCCGGAGAAATCCGTGCCTGTAGAAAAGATCTCGCGTACTCAGAATTCGGGGTTGTTACAATCCCTCCCACGCGTACGCGTCATGCACGCGTTCGCGTGACCCTTCAGAAAATGCTTTTCCACGCGTACGATTGCTGAAGAACGTAGCGTTCTTTGAAAGAGAGCGTTGTGCCAATGGGTGTGCTGCAGGGAAATGTATCGCTATTCACATGAGCGTAGCGCTCTTCTCTCCTGTCAAAATAAACTAATAATACATCAAAGCTCTGCCTTTCCCTTGCTTTATTTCCACCAAAAATCAATCAAACAATTGCATTAAAGTTTGCTATAATCATAAGGTTTTTACATCATTCATATCATCAAGTAAAATTTGCATAAAATCTTATGAAGAAGCACATAAACAACCATGTTTAATTGAATCAAGAGATGCATGAAATTCCAATCCATTTACTTACTTATTGCCCAAGAAATGCATGAAAACCAAGTAAAAATGAATTAAAAAGGCTTGTGAAACTAGCCTAAGATGACTTGTCATCACAACACCAAACTTAAATCTTGCTTGTCCCCAAGCAAGTACTAAAACATAAGGAAAATGAATGATAATAGAGAGAGGTATAAGCCCTTTATTGGAAGACATTCAATACTGGTTAATGGGATTTTCATGTATGGTGCCTTAGTCATTTTTATTCTGTGGCTGAAGTATCAACACTCCTTTAGATCCTTACTTGAATTACACAAAAAATAAGACTTGCTATTGCTTGGTCCTTAGTTTTTCTTGATCTTTTTCTTTTGATTGAGATTTATTGCTTGCTGAGGCTAAATGCTATGTGTTAAGACAACTTTTTAGAGTAAGCTTTCAGCCGGCATTTCCGTCCCAATTGGTTCAAGATGCTAGGTGTTGAGACACCCCAAAGGGCTTACTTGCTCAAGCCTCTCTTTAGTACACACACATCACAGGCATTTAGCTTATTTTGTTCTTTGGAAATTGATGCCCAGCACCTCTTTGGGTTACTAAATGCTTTTTCTCAAAGTTGCTCTTGATGGTGGACTTTCGGTTGATAATCCCGGGTTAGTTAACCCAAGTTGCCAGGTGATAAAGCACCCCTTATAACCTAGTTATCCAAGCTTATCTTTGTACAAGAACATCACAAGCATATATCTAAACCTCAAGCCATTGGTGCCCAGCCTTGTTTATTTTCTTTCTGTTTCTTTCTCTTGCAATTTTTTTCTCTTATTATGGACCTCTTTCAATTGTTAAGTCTCATGGAATGTAACTCAAGTTCATATCTCAAAGTTATGCTAATCTCTAGCCTTATTCATAAATTAGCTAATGAACCAGCACATATCACCACATAGCATTATTCTATCTCCTATCAAAATAAACCTTTACTCTTTCTCTGTTTCATATCAAATTTTCCTTTATTCAAGCATGGAAAACAAAGCATACAACTTAAGCAAGATGGTATGATCTAAGTATTTTAAACTAGCAAGCCATACATCATAAAAAACATGCAGACAACAATTGACTCATAACTATTAGGACACCATTCAACAGGACACAAATCAATAGAACACAAATCATCAGGGGTACAATTGCACTCTCAATTAACATATTTAAGCTAAAGACAGTTAAGTAACAGTACAACCTCTTGGAGTTCATTTGTTTCCTCCTTGCCATCACAATCCTTAGTTTTTGTGCCCTTCCTCATCTCTTCAGCTGATGGTGTCTATTCCTTCCGAGAGATTGAGTGTCTTCCTGCAGAGATATTGAAAGTTACTTGTTCCCCATGCACTTGAGAGATGATTAGCATGCATGTATGCTTGTGATTTTCTGAACTTAAGTTAGTGTAGGAACACCAAACTTAGTTCCTTGTCTACTTCTATACGCAGCAGAGTGAATACATGCAGCCATCAAGTGCTTTTATTAAGAAAACAAACTATAGACTAGAAAATAAACTATGAACTGGAAAATAAAACAATTGTTAAGTAATTTCTCTGATTACTTGGAGCTGATAACTAGTCATGCTGAGGGTTGAAATGTGTTTTTAATGAACTTTTTGGTGGAACACCAAACTTAGCATCCAACATTCACCCTTGAATTACTTTGGTGTGCAATACCAAACTTAGCTCCTTGCAATGCAGATAAATCTACTTAACTTTCTTATAAAAATAGTAAAGGAAAAAAGAGTTACCTCTGGTTGGGTTGCCTTCCAACAAGCGCTCTTTTATCGTCACTAGCTTGACGGTTGTCCCTCATTAGGGAGGATGATGAACATAATGCCTCAACCCTTCCCCTCTCACTATGAGCTTTCCTCTAGTATCATTCTTGATGATTTCCACATGTTCAAGTGAGAGGATCTTATTCACTGTGTAGAATCCAGAGAAATGTGAGGATGTTTCCATTGGTTGGTAAGCTAGCATTACTTTGTCCCCTGGTGTAAAGCCTTTAGTGGGAATTTTCTTATTTCTCCACCCTCTTGGCACTTTCTTCTTTGGATTATTTTCTTTTCCAGGAGATGGTTCATGTTCTGGAGTCTCAGTTTTTGGAAGGTTCTTGCTGTGGATTTCCTGTGGAGGTGCCTCTTTCAAGTTTGGATCTCTTGAATCAATCTTCATATACTCTTCTTCTTGAGTGGGATCTTGCAAACTTTTGAAGACATGGAACACTATATGCTCTTCATGAACTCTCAGCATCAATTCTCCTTTCTCCACATCAATTAATGCTCTGCCCGTAGCTAGGAAAGGCCTCCCTAGAATGATGGAAGTGTTATGGTCTTCCTCCATGTCTAGAATGACAAAGTCAGCTGGGAGAAAAAATTTTCCCACTTTTACTAATACATTCTCCACAACTCCAAGTGCTTGCTTAATAGATTTGTCTGCCATTTAGAGAGCTATTTGTGTGGGTTTCAATTGTTGAATTTAAAGTTTCTTCATCAAGGATAGAGGCATCAGATTGATGCTCGCACCAAGGTAATAAAATGCTCTCTCAATTTCCATGTTGCCTATGGTGCATGGAATATGAAAGCTTCCTGGGTCCTTCCTCTTCCTTAGCAATTCTTTCTGGATGATGGGACTACATTCCCTGGTCATCACAACCATTTGTCCTTCTTTCAAGGATCTTTTCTTTGTCAACAATTTCTTCATGTACTTGGCATATAGTGGTATTTGTTCAAGTGCTTCTATGAAAAGGGATGTTGATGTACAGTGTCTTGAATATCTCCAGAAATTTGGAGTATTGCTTCTCTTTATTTTATCCCTTGAACCTTTGATGATATGGTAACATTGGTTGGTATGCTTTCTGGTGCACGAAATCGTGATTGTTCATTCCCAGCAATGGCACCAAAAACTCAGTACGCACGTTCATAATCTCAAATTTTTTATTTCACAATTCTGATACAACTAACTAGCAAGTGCACTGGGTCGTCCAAGTAATAAACCTTACGTGAGTAAGGGTCGATCCCACGGAGATTGTCGGCTTGAAGCAAGCTATGGTCATCTTGTAAATCTCAGTTAGGCAGATTTAAATGGTTATGAGGTTTTGATAAATAAAATATAAATAAAATATAAAATAGGATAGAGATACTTATGTAATCCATTGGTGAGAATTTCAGATAAGCGTATGGAGGTGCTTTGCTCCTTCTGAATCTCTGCTTTCCTACTGCTTTCATCCAATCATTCATACTCCTTTCCATGGCAAGCTATATGTGGGGCATCACCGTTGTCAATGGCTACATCCCGTCCTCTCAGTGAAAATGGTCCAAATGCGCTGTCACCGCATGGCTAATCATCTGTCGGTTCTCGATCATGCTGGAATAGGATCCAGTGATCCTTTTACGTCTGTCACTATGCCTAGCACTCGCGAGTTTGAAGCTCGTTACAGCCATCCCTTCCCAGATCCTACTCGGAATACCACAGATGGTGCGCAGAAATTGTGACAGTTCCATTCCTTGGTAACGGCGCTAAAAACTCAATACGCACGTTCATGATCTTAGTTCTTTGTCACAACTTCACATAACTAACCAGCAAGTGCACTGGGTCGTCCAAGTAATAAACCTTACGTGAGTAAGGGTCGATCCCACGGAGATTGTCGGCTTGAAGCAAGCTTTATAAATTCCAAAATATTAATGAAACTTAGCTCCAATCAGATGAGCGGGACTTGTAGCTTTTTGCCTCTTGAATAGTTTTGGCATCTCACTTTATCCATTGAAGTTCAGAATGTTTGGCATCTATAGGAACTCAGAGTTCAGATAGTGTTATTGATTCTCCTAGTTCAGTATGTTGATTCTTGAACACAGCTACTTTATGAGTCTTGGCCGTGGCCCTAAGCACTTTGTTTTCCAGTATTACCACTGGATACATAAATGCCACAGAAATATAATTGGGTGAACCTTTTTAGATTATGACTCAGTTTTGCTAAAGTCCCCAATTAGAGGTGTCCAGGGTTCTTAAGCACACTCCTTTTTTTGCTTTGAACCTTGACTTTAACCGCTCAGTCTGAAGTTTTCACTTGACACCTTCACGCCACAAGCACATGGTTAGGGACAGCTTGGTTTAGCCGCTTAGGCCAGGATTTTATTCCTTTAGGCCCTCCTATCCACTGATGCTCAAAGCCTTGGATCCTTTTTATTTATCCTTGCCTTTTGGTTTTAAGGGCTATTGGCTTTTTGCTCTTGCCTTTTGGTTTAAAGAGCTTTTGGTTTTTTCTGCTTGCTTTTTCTCTTTCTATTTTTTTTTGCCATTTTTTTTCTTCCCTCTCTTTTTTTCTGCAAGCTTTTGTATTCACTGCTTTTTCTTACTTCAAGAATCATTTTTATGATTTTTCAGGTTATCAAATAACATTTCTCCCTTTTTCATCATTCTTTCAAGAGCCAACATATTTAACATTCATAAACATCAACTTCAAAAGACATATGCACTGTTCAAGCATTCATTCAGAAAACAAAAAGTATTGTCACCACATCAAAATAATTAAACTAGTTTCAAGGATGAATTCGAAACCCTGTACTTCTTGTTCTTTTGTAATTAAAACATTTTTCATTTAAGAGAGGTGATGGAGTCATAGGACATTCATAGCTTTAAGACATAGACACTTAAACACTAATGATCATCTAGTAAAGACACAAACATAATTAAACATGAAGCATGGAAACCGAAAACAGAAAATAAATAGACAAGGAGATTAAGGAATGAGTCCACCTTAGTGAGGGTGGCGTCTTCCTCTTCTTGAAGAACCAATGGTGCTTTTGAGCTCCTCTATGTCTCTTCCTTGTCTTTGTTGCTCCTCCCTCATAGCTCTTTGATCTTCTCTAATTTCATGGAGGATGATGGAATGCTCTTGGTGCTCCACCCTTAGTTGTCCCATATTGGAACTTAATTCTCCTAGGGAGGTGTTGATTTGCTCCCAATAGTTTTGTGGAGGAAAGTGCATCCCTTGAGGCATCTCAGGGATTTCATGGTGGAGAATTTCCTCATGCTCTTGCTGAGGTCCATGATCTCTTGTTTGCTCCATCCTTTTCTTAGTGATGGGCTTGTCCTCTTCAATGAGGAGGTCTCCCTCTATGTCAATTCCAGCCGAATTGCAGAGGTGACAGATGAGGTGAGGAAAGGCTAACCTTGCCCAAGTGGAGGCCTTGTCAGCCACCTTGTAAAGTTCTTGAGGTATAATCTCATGAACTTCCACCTCCTCTCCAATCATGATACTATGGATCATGATGGCCCGGTCTATAGTAACTTCAGACCGGTTACTAGTAGGAATGATTGAGCGTTAAATGAACTCTAGCCATCCCTTAGCCACTGGTTTGAGGTCATGCCTTCTTAATTGAACCGGCTTGCCTCTTGAGTTAATTTTCCATTGAGCTCCTTCCTCACATATGTCTATGAGGGCTTGGTCCAACCTTTGATCAAAGTTGACCCTTCTTGTGTAGGGGCGTGCATTCTCTTCCATCATTGGCAAGTTGAATGCCAGCCTTACATTTTTCAGATTGAAATCTAAGTATTTCCCCTGAACCATGGTAAGCCAATGCTTTGGATTCGGGTTCACACTTTGATCATGGTTCCTAGTGATCCATGCATTTGCATAGAACTCTTGAACCATTAGGATCCCGACTTGTTGAATGGATTTGGTGAGAACTTCCCAACCTCTTCTTTGGATCTCAAGTCAGATCTCCGGATACTCATTCTTTTTGAGCTTGAAAGGAACCTCAGGGATCACTTTCTTCTTGGCCACAACTTCATAGAAGTGGTCTTGATGGACCTTTGAGATGAATCTCTCCATCTACCATGACTCAGAGGTCGAAGTAATTGCCTTCCCTTTCCTCTTTCTAGAGGTTTCTCTGGCCTTAGGTGCCATAAATGGTTATGGAAAAACAAAAAGCTATGCTTTTACCACACCAAACTTAAAATGTTTGCTCGTCCCCGAGCAAAAGAAGAAAGAAAGTAGTAGAAGAAGAAGAAAATAGAGGAGATGGGGGAAGAAGATGTATTCGGCCAAGGAGAAGAAGAGAGGGTTGTGTTGTGTGAAAATGAAGAAGGAGTGAGGGGGTGTAGGGTTCGGCTATTAGGTTTGGGTTTGGGAGGGAAATTAGTTTGAATTTTAAAGGTAGGTGGGGTTTATGGGGAAGAGAGGATGGATGGGAGGGGTGAAGAGGTGATGGGAAAGAGGGATTGAGGTGATTGGTAAAGGGTATTTTTGGAAGAGAGTTATGAGAAGGTATGAAGAGGAGAGAAGAAAAAGTTGGGGATCTTGTGGGTCCACAGATCCTGAGGGGATCCTGTGGGGTCCACAGATCAAGTGGGGTCAAGGACTTAATATCCCTGCTTCAATTAGGCGTGTAAAACACCCTTACTGTGCAATCCTGGCATTTAACGCCAGACTGCTGCCTGTTTCTGGCGTTAAACGCCCAGACAGATGCTTGTTTCTGGCGTTTAAATGCCAGACTGCTCTCCTCTAGGGTGTGCTATTTTCAATGCTGTTTTTCATTCTGTTTTTGAATTTTCAGTAGTTTTTGTGACTTCACATGATCATCAACCTAATAAAACACGAAATAACAAAAAGAAAATAAAATAGATATGATTAAATAATATTGGTTTGCCTCCCAACAAGCACTTCTTTAATGTTAATAGCTTGACAGTGAGCTCTCATGAAGCCTCACAGATAATCAGAGCAAGGTTGGAACCTCCCAACACCAAACCTAGAGTTTGAATGTGGGGGAAATAAGATGAATTGAATAGAAAACAGTAGTACTTTGCATTAATCTTTGAGGAACAGCAGAGCTCCACACCTTAATCTATAGAGTGTAGAAAATCTACCGTTAGAAATACATAAGTGAAAGGTCCAGGCATGGCTGAATGGCCAGCCCCTCTGATCTAAGAACCAGGCATCCAAAGATGTCTAATATAATAGTAAAAGGTCCTATTTATAATAAACTAGTCACTAGGGTTTACAGAAATAAGTAATTGATGCATAAATCCACTTTCGGGGCCCACTTGGTGTGTGCTTGGGCTGAGCTTGAGTGTTGCACGTGTAGAGGTCCTTCTTGGAGTTGAACGCCAGCATTTGTGCCAGTTTGGGCGTTCAACTCTGGTTTTGGATCCTTTTCTAGCGCAGGACGCTAGAATTGGACAGAGAGCTGGCGTTGAACGCCATTTTGCGTCGTCTATTCTTAGCCAAAGTATGGACTATTATTTATTTCTGGAAAGCCCTGGATGTCTATTTTCCAACGCAATTGGAAGCACGCCATTTTGAGTTCTGTAGCTCCAGAAAATCCATTTTGAGTACAGGGAGGTCAGAATCCAACAGCATCAGCAGTCCTTCTTCAACCTCTGAATCTGATTTTTGCTCAAGTCCCTCAATTTCAGCCAGAAAATACCTGAAATCACAGAAAAACACACAAACTCATAGTAAAGTCCAGAAATGTGAATTTAACATAAAAACTAATGAAAACATCCCTAAAAGTAACTAGATTCTACTAAAAACATACTAAAAACAATGCCAAAAAGCGTATAAATTATCCGCTCATCACAACACCAAACTTAAATTGTTGCTTGTTCCCAAGCAACTGAATATCAAATAGGATAAAAAGAAGAGTGGGACATGGTGCTTGGGCGTTGTTGCCCAAGTTGTTGTCCAAGTTGTTGCCAAACACTTGCTTGTTCTTCACTTTTTATGCTTGATGTTGCCTGAACTTTGAGCTTCAATCCTTTGCCTCAATATAAACTATTATATATCATTGGAAAGCTCTTGATATCTACTTTCCAATGCAACTAGAATCACCTCATTTGGACCTTCCTAGCTCAAGTTATGCTCCATTAAAGAGGGCAAGGTCAGGCTGCCTTGGTTGGGCGTTTTTGCCAAACACGCCACCAATAACGCGCTCAACAACTCCTCTAGCCCAAATTTCTTGGCCTGGCATTGTTTCTGGAGTTGCCAAGGAACACGCCAGGCCATTTTAGCATTGGCAACGTGTTCGACCCCCCTCTCTTGGCCCATTCATGGTTCCTTGAATTTCAACCTCATTTCATTGTTTTTGGGGCCTAAAGATGACTCTGATTCGAGCTTCCATTTCATGTTTCACTATGGACTATTATATATTGTTGGAAAGCTCTGAGTGTCAGCTTTCAAACGCAACTGAAAGCACTCAAATTGGATCTCTGTAACTCAAGTTATTCATCCTTGAAGGAGGTGAGGTTAGGCTGTCTTGGTTGGAGTTGTTGTTGAAGTTATTGTCAAACACGCCCATGACAACGCCCAATCCTCCCCTGGCCCAAGTTCTTAGCCTTGGCATTGTTGCTAGCATTGTTGATGAACACGCCACTTCAACTTCAAGGCAACAACGCCTTCGAGCTCTCCTTGGGTCAATTTCTTGGCCTTGCGTTGCCAAGGAACACGCACATTCAACTTCAAGTTGGCAACGTCCAAGGTCATTTTCCATAGCCACCTTGCAGGGACCAGCATTGTTGCTGGCATTGTTGATGAACACGCCAGTTCATTCCTCACTGGGCAACGCTCTCGAGCCTTCTCTAGGGGTGCTTGAAGTGGCCAGCGTTGTTGCTGACGTTGCCAAGAAACACGCCCTCTCCAACGTGCTAGTGAGCTCTTCTAGCCAAAATTCTATGTTATGGGCGTTGCCAGGGAACACGCCAGTTCATTCCCTGCCTGGCAACGCCCTCGATACTCACTTGGTGGCTCTGTTTCAAGCTTCCTTCCTTGCTCTGTTTCAAGCTTCTTTCCTTGCTCTGTTTCAAGCTTCTTTCTTCACCACCTAGCATAAACCAAAGAATCTTCCTCAAAGTTTTGCCATCTTATGCAATGAATTTCAAGAACATCACTCAAATCAACTTGTTTATAAACTTCTTAATTCATTTGCATGAAGTGTGCCAAATTTCACCTAGTTCTTGGTTTATGAATGCATGTAGAGAAAACTCACAAAATTGCTTGTTTATTCTAGTAATAATAAATGAAATTAAGCTAAAACCAACTAAACTAACTAGTTAAAATAGCAAATATGCGAATGCATCACAACACCAAACTTAAAATGTTGCTTGTCCTTAAGCAAGAGATAAGAGGATTGGATAACAGAGTTTAAGATGCAAGAATTAACTATCTTAACAGAGAGACATTTCTTTCAACAAAGATTGTTCTCCTCATTTGTGCAATCCTTTGTTCAATGCAAATGATCAAGGCTTTTTCAACTTCTTTAGTGAAATGCTTGCTTCACTACTAAACTAGTTAGCTTCACTAGACCTCTTTTTTTTTTCTTTTCTTCTTTTCTTCTTCTTTTTTTTATTATTTTATTTGAGCTAAAAATCTTGTCTTAAGGCGGCTCTTTAGCATAAGCTTTCAATCAACAATTCCAAACCAGTTGGTTTAAGTTGTTAAGTGTTGAAACACTCTTAAAGATTTACTAACTCAAGCCTCTCTCCTTAACACATTCAATCACAGGCATATAACTTTAAGAGTTTATTTGGATAGTGGTGTCCAGCACCTCTTTGGGTTGCTAAATGTTCTGTTATAGAGCTACTCTTGAAAGTGAGTTTTCAATCGATAATCCCGAGTTAGTTAACTCAAGTTACCAGGTGATGAAGCACCCCTCGGATTTACTAGCCCATGTATGTCTCTTAACATCAATCACCACAGACACATATCCAAATTTTGTCATTGATGCCTAGCTTTTTATTTTATGTTATCTGTTTTCTTTATTCAAGATTTTCTAACTTCTTGGGTCTTATAGCTTTCGACTAACTAGCCTTGTAAGCAAGCATCCTTTTGATTTCTTGAGTCCTAATTCATTCTCAATGAAAGCATGTATATTGACACTTTTGTAGGACAACTTTAATCTCTCTAGGCTAGATTTCTCTCTGTTCTTGCTCAAACTGCATCTTTTATTCCATTATCAAGTAAAAAGGCTTAAAACAAGCATACATTCCAAGCATATGTGGATACATGATATAGACATGAAAATGCATATTATAAACATGAAAGTGCATAAAAGACTACTAGAAGGTATATCATGTTTCAGACACACATCTTCTTTATTTATTAAAATACTAAAAGAACTTCACCACCTTTAAGTTTTGGGTCCCTTTCCTTTGCTTGATTCTCCTTGTTTTCCTTTGTCCTTTGGATCCTCCCTTTTTTTCTTTCTTAGTTCTCCTTGTTGTTTTGTTGTTGATTCCTCTTCCACTTTCCTCCATATCCCTGAGCTTACCATCTTGTCTTTTAACCTTTGAATGTTGAACTTCACTCTTGAGATTTCTTGTTCTTCCAATACCTTTTGTGCTTCATTGAATGTTTGGATTTATGGGTTGAGCGCTGGAAATGTCCCACAAAGGTAGGTGAGCTTCTCTTGAGTGATCATATCATATTCAACTCTATCTAGGTGTCTAGCCTCCTTGAACATTCTGTTTTCATTGAATTCTCTGTAAAGCTTGTCTGTTCTGTCATCCATTCTTTGGAGAAGCTCCCTTTGTTGAGCTTGCTCTTTCCTCAACTGAAACTGTTCTTGTATTACTTTATTCATGGATCTTTCATATTCAGCAGTTGAATTGTTGATGCTTCATACATCTTGGTGTATTGTTCTTGTTGTAGTTCCATCATGTGTGTTTGATATTCACTTTGCTGACCCATCCATTGAACCTGAACTTCTCTTTGCTGATTCATTACCTGCCAAAGGTCCCTTTGTTGTTGTGCTTGTTCCTCTTGGCTTCTTTGAATTTCTGAATATTGCTCAGAAATTCTTTCCAAAGCGGCTTGGAGTTGATTCAAGTTTAAGGCACTTGATTCTTCCATTTCTTTATGCTCTTCCTCTTGTCTCTCTCCTTTCCTTTTCTTTCTTTTTGCTAGAGGTTGCCTTTCCAATTAGACTGTGGTGACGTACTCCAATCTTTTCTTGGTGATGGGCTTCGCTATAGACACTATGTCTGTTTTTTCAAACTCTTCAGAGGTACCCCAGCATCTTCACAAAAGCATAAGATAGTGCTAGGATATCCTAGCCAACTATCTTGTTTGACATTTTCAGCTGTGTCAACGATGTTTTTGGCTATGATTTCTCCCACATTGATCTCTCCTTCTTTCATTATGCAGTGGATCATTATTGCTCTGTTTATTGTCACCTCTGAATTGTTTGAGGTAGGGATTAATGATCTTCTCACTATGTCATGCCATCCTTTTGCTCGAGGTATGAGATCACCTCTTCTAAGTTTGAGTGGTTGTCCTTGTGAATCCAACACCCAGTCCGTGCCTACTTTGCATAGATCACTTAGCACGTCCACACATCTTTGGTCATATTTAACCCTCTCCTCATAGCTAGGTTGCTTAAACCGTTTTGGCTTGATCATTAGCACCCTATTGATGGTGTCTGGGCTGAAGTGGACCACCACTCATCTTACATAGCTCAGATATGGTTCTTCATCCTCATTTTTCTTTATGACATTGGCATAGAACTCATGAATGAAAGGCATGCTTACAACTTGAGGTTGAGTACAGAGAAGCTCCCATCCCCTTTTTCTAATTACCTTTTGTATCTCAGGGTACTCCTTCTTTCTTAGCTTGAAAGGTACCTCCGGAACAATGTCTTTGCTTATCATCCCATTGAAGATGCGCTCATGGTTTTTGGATTTGAACCTTCTCTCATCAAATATGATCTCCTCTTGCATGGGTTGCTTGCATTTCCCCTTCTTAGCTCCTGATGATGAGGCCATTGAATTCCAATTGAGATGGCCGAATCTTCCACACCAAACTTAGAGAAATGCTTGTCCTCAAGCATACAAGAATTGGAAATGAGGGATGCTTATAAGAATAGGCTCATGAGGTAAGAATGGAAGGTTTGAAAATGATTGTAAAGGGGGTGAGGAATGGAGATGGTTCGGTGGTCTATACAGGTGTGAAGGTAAGGTGAGTGTAATTGTTCTTGTTGGGGGGAGGGGTCACGGCATTCTTTAAAGAGTGGAGGAATTGCCTTAATGGTTTGATTGTGTTATGGGAAGCATGAATCTTCTAGCTAATGCATGTTGAGTTGCTCTTTCCAATGCACAAAATTCAAGGCTCATATGGCTTCCTTTTCCTTGTGTGTGTATCCGTGACTCCTCTTCCAAGATTCTCCATCACTTGTTTCTTTCATTTCCTTGCAACAAAATTCCAAAACCTTGAGATTCTTGAAGTTTCTTTACTTATGCTAACAAATTATGATGATATTCTAATGTAAAATTGACTATAATAACAAAAATTAAAATCTAAGGATTGATTTCATATGCTAAAAAAAAAACTACACTCTCTCTCTTTTTCTAGCATTATTTACGTATGTGAGGACACCAAACTTAGTTTATGACTAAGTGTTATAACAGAATTAAAATTTCCCATTTGCTTCAAAGTTGGCCACACCAAACTTAGTGTCTTGGATACACTCCATGCTAATTCAACCCCTTTTCTCTTTTTTTTTGTTTTTTGTTTTTTTAAAAATGAATATGATGCAATCTCTCATTATTGACTACTAAAGCATAAAAGAATAAAAGAAAACTCCTGTGCATGGGTTGCCTCCCATGAAGCGCTTGTTTATTGTCCTTAGCTTGACAATGCAGCTTCCTTGTTCATGCTAAAAGTTGCACACTCTCTTCCTTGCTCCAGGGGCCACCAAGATAAAGTTTCACCCTATGTCCATTGACTGTCAAGGTCTCTTTTGAAGTTTCATCAAGTAATTCTACATAGCCATGAGGGGATACTCTGGTGATGGTGTATGGACTAGTCCATCTAGATCTCAGCTTCCCAGGGAAAATCTTTAGTCTTGAGTTGAATAGCAACACATTTTGGCCTAGTTCAAATGTTCTTGGTGAAATCCTCTTGTCATGCCACCTTTTTGCTCTTTCCTTGTAAATTCTGGCATTTTCATAGGCCTCAAGTCTGAACTCCTCTAATTCATTGAGTTGTAGTAACCTCTTTTCTCCTGCTGCTTGAGCATCTAAATTCAAGAGTTTAGTGGCCCAAAAGGCCTTATGTTCAAGCTCCACAGGGAGATTGCATGCTTTCCCATACACTAGTTGAAATGGAGATTTTTCTATGGGTGTTTTGAATGCTGTCCTGTATGCCCAAAGTGCATCATCCAGCTTCCTAACCCAATCCTTTCTTGTTGCTCCCACAGTTTTCTCCAAAATCCTCTTTAGCTCTCTGTTAGCAAGTTCAGCTTGCCCATTTGTCTGTGGGTGATAGGGTGTGGCCACTTTGTGAGTAACTCCATATTTATGGAGAAGAGAATTTAATTGCTTGTTGCAGAAGTGGCTTCCCCCATCACTTATAAGTCCTTTGGGCACTCCAAATCTAGTGAAGATGTTTCTCTTTAGGAATTGCAAGACCACGTTGGTATCACATGTAGTGGTGGCTATTGCTTCTACCCATTTTGAAACATATTCCACCGCCACCAAAATGTATTTGAATGTGTAGGATGGAGGGAAAGGTCCCATGAAGTCTATTCCCCACAAATCAAAGAGTTCCACTTCCAAAATGAACTTCTGAGGCATCTCATTTCTCCTTGTTAAACCTCCTGTTCTTTGGCATTCATTGCAATGGCTCACAAAGTCTCTAGCATCCTTGAAGATGGAAGGCCAGTAGAAACCACTTTGAAGCACCTTTGCAGCAGTTTTTTCGGCTCCAAAATGGCCACCATAGCTTGAGTTGTGACAATTCCATAGTATGTCCTTCATCTCAACCTCCAGTATACACCTTCTTATCATTCCATCTGGGCACCTTTTGAATAGAAATGGTTCATCCCAAAAGAATAACTTAGCCTCATGTAACAGCTTCTTAACTCGTTGCTTTGTATACTCTTGTGGGATGATCCTGCCTGCTTTGTAGTTGGCCATGTCTGCAAACCAAGGAGTTTGTTGGATTTGCAAGAGGTACTCATCTGGGAAATTCTCATTCACTGGTTGAGAAGTATCTTGACTTGTCCCTTGTGGCAACCTTGATAGATGGTCAGCAACTTGATTCTCACTACCCTTTCTATCCTTCATCTCAATGTCAAACTCTTGTAGAAGCAATATCCATCTAATTAGCCTTGGTTTGGCATCCTGTTTTGACATTAGATACTTGAGAGCAGCATGATCAGTGTAAACTAAGATTTTGGATCCAATCAAATATTGCCTAAATTTATCAAAAGCATACACCACAGCTAGTAGTTCTTTCTCTGTTGTGGTATAATTTCTTTTAGCTTCATTCAATACTTTGCTTGCATAGTAGATGACATTGTGCTTCTTGTCCTTTCTCTGCCCCAGCACAGTATCAATTGCAAGGTCACTTGCATCACACATAAGTTCAAAAGGTAATTCCCAACTTGGGGGTGTGATAATTAGTGCTGTGGTGAGTTTAGCTTTTAGAGTTTCAAAGCCCTGTTTACATTCATCATAAAAGGAAAAGGGTTGCTCACCACAAGCAAGTTGCTTAGTGGTTTTGCTATTTTAGAAAAATCTTTGATGAACCGCCTATAGAACCCAGCATGTCCCAAGAAACTTATAACAGCTTTTACATTTGTTGGCAGTGGAAGCTTTTCTATAATCTCTACTTTTGCCTTCTCCACCTCTATACCCTTTCTTGAAATTTTGTGACCAAGAAAAATTCCTTCGGGTACCATAAAATGGCATTTCTCCCAGTTCAAAACCAAATTGGTTTCTTGGCACCTTTTCAAGACTAAAGTAAGATGGTGTAAGCAATCATTGAAAGAATCACCATAAACAGAGAAATCATCCATAAAGACTTCAATAAATTTTTCTACCATGTCTGAGAAGATTGATAGCATGCATCTCTGAAAGGTAGCTGGGGCATTACACAATCCGAATGGCATTTTCCTGTAAGCAAAAACTCCAAAGGGGCAGGTGAAGGAGGTCTTCTCTTGATCCATGGGGTCAACCACTATTTGATTATACCCAGAATACCCATCAACAAAATAGTAATAAGCATGGCCAGCCAACCTTTCGAGCATCTGGTCAATAAAAGGGAGAGGGAAATGATCCTTTCGTGTGGCATCATTTAGCCTCCTATAGTCAATGCACATCCTCCATCCTGTCACTATTCTTGTTGGAATAAGCTCATTCTTCTTATTGACAATGACAGTCATCCCACCTTTCTTGGGTACTACATGCACTGGGCTGACCCATGGACTGTCAGAGATAGGGTAAATGATCCCAGCTTTACATAGCTTCAGTACTTCCTTTTGAACAACCTCCTTCATTGTGGGATTTGATCTTCTTTGAGGTTGTACTACTGGTTTAGAATTTTCCTCCAAGAGTATTTTGTGCATGCATATGGCAGGGCTTATGCCCTTCAAGTCATGGTCCACCCCAACGCATCTTTGTGAGCTCTCAATACTACAAGGAGTTTTTCTTCTTCCTCTGCACTCAATGTAGAGTTTTTCTTCTTTCTCAATACTACAAGGAAGCTGTCTTTTTCACCAAGGAATGCATATTTAAGGTGAGGGGGTAATGGTTTCAACTCTTGTTGTGGCGCCTCTTCTCTCTTGGCTTTACTTGGTTCTTCTGGTGCTTCCAATTCGTTCTCTTCTTGTTCTTGGATGTCCTGGACTTCCTCCTGTTTCACTTGATGGTTTGTTTCAAATACTTCTTCAACTAAAGAATCCACCACATCAACCCTCATTCAACTCTCTTTCTCAGTGGGGTACTGCATGGCTTTAAAGACATTTATAGTCATTTGCTCATTATGTACTCTGAAGATCATCTCTCCCTTTTCCACATCAATGATTGTTCTAGCTGTGGCCAAAAAGGGTCTACCAAGGATAACTGAGTTGCTCCCCTCTTCATCCATATCTAGGACCACAAAATCGGCTGGGAATATAAAATTTCCCACTTTCACTAAGAGGTTCTTAACTACACCATTTGGTATTTTGATAGATCTGTCAGCAAGCTGGAGTGACATCCTTGTGGGTTTCAGCTCTTCTATCATCATTTTCTTCATCATGGTAAGAGGCATTAAGCTAATGCTTGCTCCCAAGTCACAGAGTGATTTATTAATGGCTATGCTCCCAATCGCGCAAGGTATGAGGAAGCTGCCTGGATCTTTAAGTTTTGGTGGCAGCCCCTATTGAATGATGGCGCTGCACTCTTGAGTGAGAATCACTATTTCTTTCTCTTGCCAACTTCTCTTCTTAGTGATTAATTCTTTAAGAAACTTTGCATATAATGGCATTTGTTCTAAAGCTTCTGCCAATGGAATATTGATCTCAAGTTTCTTAAAGATTTCCAAGAACCTTGGAAATTGTTGTTCCTTCGTCCCTTTGTGTATCCGGGTTGGGTAGGGATGCTTTGGTACATATGCTTTCACTCCTTCATTCTTGCTCTCCTATTGTGGCTTTACATTCTCCTTGTGATTGGGGTGGCTGTCTTGAGTGGATGTCTTGCTTTGTGGCTTTTCATCTTCTTTGCTTTTTTGAGGTGTTGATGTTTTTTCTTCATCTTGCTTGTCCACTGTGTCTTGTTCCTTGAGTTTTGTTGCTTCCTTGTTAGAACTTTCTCCGATTACTTTGCCACTTCTCAACTGCAGAGCTTTACATTCTTCCCTTGGGTTAGGTATTGTATCACTTGGGAGGATGTTGGTTGGGCGTTCAGCTTGTTTGGCCAATTGTCCCACCTGCCATTCAAGGTTCTTCATG
>NC_029785.2:62935967-63011453 GCF_000816755.2 Arachis ipaensis
CCCTTTGATCAAGGTTCGGGTGGACTGAGCAATTGTTTGTATGGCTGCCTCAAGACTTGAAATCCTATTTTTATGATGGCCAATTGGTGATATGATGGGAACTGATTGTTGTTGCTGGAAATTGTTTGAAGGGCTGGTGTGGAAATTTTGTGGGTTGGATGTTGGTGTGGGAAAGTTATTTTGATGAGTTTGTGGATTGTTGTGGGGTGGTTGATATGTGTTTTGGGGTTTCTTGTATTGGTTAGTGTTGTTAGATGAGTGATTTTGGCTGTGTGTATTGCGAGAATGGTTGGAGTTGTTATTTTTCTGCCAATGGTTTTGATTATCACCCCATCTCAGGTTGGGGTGATTCCTCCAGGATGAGTGTATGTGTCACCATGGAAGTCATTTTGGGATGAACTTGAGGTATTTTGCATGTATTGAACCTGTTCTTGTTGCTGCTCAACATTGCCTGCTTCATTTTAACCCCATTCAGTTGAAGCTTGATTTGTTGTGCTCACTGAAGCTAGTTGGAGGCCATCTATTCTCTTTGCCATTATTTCTATTTGTTGCTGGATTTATTGGTGCATCAACTTGTTCTATGCCAAGATTGTGTCCACTCCTTCTAGTTCCAACACACCCTTCTTTTGAACGGGTTGGCATTGCCTCTGATGAGCATAGAAGTATTGGTTATTTGCCACCATGTCTATGAGATTTTGGGCTTCCTCAGCTGTCTTCATCAATTGTAGTGAGCCTCCTGCAGAGTAATCCAAGGACTCTTGAGATTTCAGAGTTAACCCCTCATAGAAATTCTAGAGTTTATCCCATTCACTGAACATTTCAGGTGGACATTTCCTAATCAAAGCTTTGTATCGTTCCCATGCCTCATACAATGATTCCCCATCTAATTGAGTGAATGTTTGCACTTCTGTTTTCAACCTGATGATCCTCTGAGGTGGGTAGAACTTAGATAAGAATTTATTCACCAAATCATCCCAAGTGTTGATGCTTTCTTTGGGGAATGTCTCCAGCCATTGAGATGCCTTGTCTCTCAAAGAAAATGGGAACAACAGCAGCTTGTAAATATCAGGATGCACCCCATTTGTCTTGACAGTTTCACATATTCTTAGGAAGACAGACAAGTGTTGATTTAGATCCTCAAGGGGACCTCCTCCATAAGAACAATTATTCTGCACCAAAGTGATAAGGTAAGGCTTCAATTCAAAGTTGTGTGCATGAACGTTGGGAGTGAGATGCTGCTCCCACAGTGTCTTGGATTGGGGAAAGTGTAAGAAGCTAGAACTCTCCTTTGAGGGGGGTTGTTATTGTTGGCAACTGACTCAGGAGGGTTATGGGAATTGCCCTCCATGACTTGGTCTTCTCCTTCTGAATCCTCCTCACCAATTACTCTTTTTCCTGTTGCTTCTCTTCTTAACCTTCGGAGGGTTCTCTCATCTTCAGGATTAAATCTCCTTGCCTCTGACATACACAAACACACAAACTAACAACACAAATAAAACACTCTATTGCTAGAGTGAAGTTAAAGTTAGCAAAACAAAATATCAAACAGTTAGTGGGCTTTAACAAAGAAAAGAAAAATGCTTAATCTAAACTACCATTCACGTAATCATTGTCAATCTTTTCCAATCCCCGGCAACAGTGCCAAAAACTTGATACGCGAAAATTCATATTTCACGTATAACCGGCAAGTATACTGGGTCCTATCAAGTAATAAAACTCACTAAGAGTGAGGTCGATTCCATGGAGATTGGTAGATTAATCAACTTTAGTTAAATGGTATATTTAGTCAAGCAAACATGGTTTTGATTTCATGAGATTTGTGATTTTTTAACATAATTGCAAAAGCTTAAATGACAAGGAATTTAAAGAACTAAAATAGAGAAAGAAAATGAAAGTGAATAACTGAAACTTAAAGTGCAAGAAACTTAAATGACATGGAAAATAAATTGCAAGAAAGTAAAGGTTGCAGAATTTTAAAGAGCAAAAGAGTAAATTGCAAGAAATAGATAAACAGAATGTAAATGGCAAGAATGATAAATTGCAAAAATATAAAAGGGAGTTGGGTAATGGGTATTCAAAGAACTAAAGAACAAAATAGATGAGAATTAATGATGGAGAGATCATTAGGGATCATAGATGCAAATTCTCATGAATTGATGTTGATCAATTCCTGCTCAATCATGGGTATAGATCCATGGCAAATTGTGGGTAATTGAGTCCCAATCTCTTGGTAACTCAATTTCTCTCAACACAACCAATTGCCACTCTCGTGATCTAATTGTTCATGAGAAGAGATGAAGTTCAATTTCTAATCCAAGCCACACAACTTCCAGAATCTCAACTAAGGGAGGTTACATCTCATATACCAACCCAAAGTGTATTGATCAAAGAAATCAAGAAAGGATGAACTCTAAACTGAATTATGTAGCTCCTTTCTCATGTTCACCACATAATTCATATAGATTCAATCCCTCTCTCGATGGTGATTGAATCTGTGAAGAACAAGAGTTTCCTCTTAGATGAACCACTTGAATTGAGAAGGAAAAGAAAAGTTATCAACCCATTCAAATGAGCAGAGCTCCTCCCCCTAATGAAAATGGGGTTTAGTGAATCATAGCTCTAAATTCAACAACAAATGCCAAAGTAAATATTAAAATTGAGTAGTGAAGAATATTGAGGAATGAAGAAGAAGTTCTTGAAAACTAAAATTCAAAATTTCCAAAAGAAAACAAAATAGAAGATGGGTGAGAAACAGTAAAAACAGAAAAAGTCTGAGTGTAAAAGTAAAAGTGTCTAAGAGTCCCCTAAAGTACAAAACTATTCTCTATTTATACTATTCCTAAAACTCTTTGAAATTCTCCTTTTGGGTTAGCAATTTGGGCCTTGCTCTTGTTGATTTTGCTTCATGAAAGAATTCTTGTCAAATAGAGGAAACAGGACTCATTTTCATTGCTCTGGCCCAATGGCCTGGCGGGTTTGCCAATAATGCCAGCCTTGGTGCACGTTGGCAACGTGCAAGGCATTTTCCTGGGAGTGGGATATGGTGCTTGGGCGTTGTTGCCCAAGTTGTTGCCCAAGTTATTGCCAAACACTTACTTGTTCTTCACTTTTTATGCTTGATGTTGCCTAAATTTTGAGCTTTAATCCTTTGCCTCAATATGAACTATTATATATCATTGGAAATCTCTTGATGTCTACTTTCCAATGCAACTAGAATCACCTCATTTGGACCTTCCTAGCTCAAGTTATGCTCCATTGAAGAGGGCAAGGTCAGGCTGCCTTGGTTGGGCATTTTTGCCAAACACGCCACCAATAACGCGCTCAACAACTCCTCTAGCCCAAATTTCTTGGCCTGGCATTGTTGCTGGAGTTGCCAAGGAACACGCCAGGCCATTTTAGCCTTGGCAACGTGTTTGAACCCCTCTCTTGGCCCATTCATGTTTCCTTGAATTTCAACCTCATTTCCTTGTTTTTAGGGCCTAAAGATGACTCTGATTCGAGCTTCCATTTCATGCTTCACTATGGACTATTATATATCATTGGAAAGCTCTGAGTTTCTGCTTTCCAATGCAACTGGAAGCACTCAAATTGGATCTCTGTAACTCAAGTTATTCATCCTTGAAGGAGGTGAGGTTAGGCTGTCTTGGTTGGAGTTGTTGTTGAAGTTATTGTCAAACACGCCCATGACAACGCCCAATCCTCCCCTGGCCCAAGTTCTTATCCTTGGCGTTGTTGCTGGCATTGTTGATGAACACGCCACTTCAACTTCAAGGCAACAACGCCTTCGAGCTCTCCTTACAGGGACCAGTATTGTTGCTGGCGTTGTTGATGAACACGCCAGTTCATTCCTCACTGGGCAACGCTCTCGAGCCTTCTCTAGGGGTGCTTGAAGTGGCCAGCGTTGTTGCTACTGTTGCCAAGAAACACGCCCTCTCCAACGTGCTAGTGAGCTCTTCTAGCCAAAATTCTATGTTAAGGGCGTTGTTATGGGTGTTGCCAGGGAACACGCCACTTCATTCCCTTCCTGGCAACGCCCTCGATCTTCACTTGGTGGCTCTGTTTCAAGCTTCCTTCTTTGCTCTGTTTCAAGATTCTTTCCTTGCTCTGTTTAAAGCTTCTTTCTTCATCACCTAGCATAAACCAAAGAATCTTCCTCAAAGTTTTGCCATCTTATGCAATGAATTTCAAGAACATCACTCAAATCAACTTGTTTATAAACTTCTTAATTTATTTGCATGAAGTATGCCAAATTTCACCTAGTTCTTGGTTTATGAATGCATTTAGAGAAAACTCACAAAATTGCTTGTTTATTCTTGTAATAATAAATGAAATTAAGCTAAAACCAACTAAACTAACTAGTTAAAATAGCAAATATGCGAATGCATCAGACTCAAATAAGAAACACAAAATTATTTTTGATTTCATGATTATATTAATTTTTTTTCGATATTTCGAAAATTATTTTGGAAAAACGAAAAAGAAGAAAATGTTTTTATATTTTTTTGAAAATAAGAAATAAAAAGCTTAAAATTAAAATAAAATTACCTAATCTGAGTAACACGATCAACCGTCAGTTGTCCAAACTCGAATAATCCCCGGCAACGGCGCCAAAAACTTGGTGCGCAGAAATCATGACGGTTCCATTCCTTGGTAACAGCGCTAAAAACTCAATACGCACGTTCATGATCTTAGTTCTTTGTCACAACTTCGCACAACTAACCAGCAAGTGCATTGGGTCGTCCAAGTAATAAACCTTACGTGAGTAAGGGTCAATCCCATGGAGATTGTCGGCTTGAAGCAAGCTATGGTCACCTTGTAAATCTCAGTCAGGCGGATCAATTGATTATGGAGATTTAATAATTAAAAAGATAAATAAAACGTAAAATAAAGATAGTGATACTTATGTAATTCATTGGTGAGAATTTCAGATAAGCGTATAGAGATGCGTTCGTTCCTCCTGAACCTCTGCTTTTCTATTGTCTTCATCCAATCATTCATACTCCTCTCTATGGCAAGCTATATGTTAGGCATCACCGTTGTCAATGGCTACATCCTGTCTTCTCAGTGAAAATGGTCCAATGCGCCGTCACTGCATCGCTAATCATCTGTCGGTTCTCGATCATACTGGAATAGGATCCATTGATCCTTTTTACGTCTATCACTACGCCCAACACTCGCGAGTTTGAAGCTCCTCGCAGCCATCCCTTCCCAGATCCTACTCGGAATACCACAGACAAGGTTTAGACTTTCCGGATCTCAAGAATGGCCATCCATGGATTCTAACTTATACCATGAAGATTCTGATTAAGGAATCCCAGAGATACTCATTCAATCTAAGATAGAACGGAAGTGGTTGTCAGGCACACGTTCATAGGTTGGGAATGATGATGATTGTCACGATCATCACATTTATATTGAAGTGCGAATGAATATCTTAGAATTGGAATAAGCTTGAATTGAATAGAAAAACAATAGTACTTTGTATTAATTCATGAGGAACAGCAGAGCTCCACACCTTAATCTATGGTGTGTAGAAACTCTATCGTTGAAAATACATAAGTGATAAAAGGTCCAGTCATGGCCGAATGGCCAGCCCCAAAACGTGATCTAAAGATGAAACTAAAGATGTTCCCAAAATATCTGTAAATACAATAGTAAAAAGTCCTATTTATGCTAAACTAGTTACTAGAGTTTACAGAAATGAGTAAATGATGCAGAAATCCACTTCTGGGGCCCACTTGGTGTGTGCTTGGGTTGAGCATTGAGCTTTACACGTGTAGAGGCTTCTTTTGGAGTTGAACGCCAGTTTGTAACCTGTTTCTGGCGTTTAACTCCACTTTCCAACCTGTTTCTGGCGTTTAACTCTAGAATGCAACATGGAACTGGCGTTGAACGCCAGTTTGCGTCGTCTAAACTCAGGCAAAGTATGGACTATTATATATTTTTGGAAATCCCTGGATGTCTACTTTCCAACGCAATTGAGAGCGCACCATTTGGAGTTCTGTAGCCCCAGAAAATCTACTTTGAGTGCAGGGAAGTCAGAATCCAATAGCATCTGCAGTCCTTCTTCAACCTCTGAATCTGATTTTTGCTCAAGTCCCTCAATTTCAGCCAGAAATTACCTGAAATCACAGAAAAACACACAAACTCATGGTAAAGTCCAGAAATGTGATTTTTATTTAAAAACTAATAAAATTATTTTAAAAACTAACTAAATCATACTAAAAACTATGTAAAAATAATGCCAAAAAGCGTATAAATTCTCCGCTCATCACAACACCAAACTTAAATTGTTGCTTGTCCCCAAACAACTGAAAATCAAATAGGATAAAAAGAAGAGAATATACTATAAATCCAAAAATATCAATGAAACTTAGCTCCAATCAGATGAGCGGGACTAGTAGCTTTTTGCCTCTGAACAGTTTTGGCATCTCACTTTATCCTTTGAAGTTTAGAATGATTGGCATCTATAGGAACTCAGAATTCAGATTGTTTACAGACACAGATACATAAAGGCCACAGACACATAACTGGGTGAACCTTTTCAGATTGTGACTCAGCTTTGCTAGAGTCCCCAATTAGAGGTGTCCAGGGTTCTTAAGCACACTCTGTTTTTGCTTTGGACCTCGACTTTAACCGCTCAGTCTCAAGCTTTTTACTTGACACCTTCACGCCACAAGCACATGGTTAGGGATAGCTTGGTTTAGCCGCTTAGGCCAGGATTTTATTCCTTTCGGCCCTCCTATCCACTGATGCTCAAAGCCTTGGATCCTTTTTATTACCCTTGCCTTTTGGTTTTAAGGGCTATTGACTTTTTCTGCTTGCTTTCTCTTTTTTTTTCTTTTTCTTTCTTTTTTTTTTGCCGTCTTTTTTTTTTCTTTGCAAGCTTTTTTCTATTCACTGCTTTTTCTTGCTTCAAGAATCATTTTTATGATTTTTCAGATCATCAAATAACATTTCTCCTTTTTCATCATTCTTTCAAGAGCCAACAATTTTAACATTCATAAACAACAAATTCAAATGACATATGCACTGTTCAAGCATTCATTCAGAAAACAAAAACTATTGTCACCACATCAAAATAATTAAACTAGTTTCAAGGATGAATTCAAAATCATGTACTTCTTGTTCTTTAGTGATTAAAAGCATTTTTCATTTAAGAAAGGTGATGGATTCATAGGACATTCATAGCTTTAAGACATAGACACTTAGACACTAGTGATCATGTGGTAAAGACACAAACATAAATAAACATAAAGCATAGTAAATGAAAAACAGAAAAATAAAGAACAAGAAAATTAAAGAACGGGTCCACCTTAGTGATGGCGTCTAGTTCTTCCTCTTGAAGATCTTATGGAGTGCTTTAGCTCCTTAATGTCTCTTCCTTGCCTTTGTTGCTTGATGAGATATTTTGGTGAGAAACGAATCTCTCACTAAACATCACAATCCAACCGGCAAGTGTACCGGGTCGTATCAAGTAATAAAAACTCACGGGAGTGAGGTCGATCCCACAGGGATTGAAGGATTGAGCAATTTTAGTTTAGTGGTTGATTTAGTCAAGTGCCAACGTTAGCCTCCAAGTTAGGGGGCTAACGTTGGGGCTAACTTCATGCCTCTGGTTCAATTTTCACTTATTCCATTCTTCACTTCTAGCCATTCCTCTTTGCTTCAACCTTTCTCCAAGCTTTCTTCACCTATCATTAATCAACCAAACTCATCAAAGCTATGCTCAAAATCATGAGATCTTCATTCTTTCATAATATGCAACAAATATAACACAAAACCTCATGAAATGGCATGAATTCATATATGGTTGGTTCAATCAAGGGAAACATGAAAATCTACTCAATTAGCTTGCTTGTAGCTCAAGAAAGTGCATAATTCTAATGAAAACTAAAGAAAAAGACTAGCTAAAATAGGCTAGGATGACTTGTCATCATTGCTCCTCCCTCATAGCTCTTTGATCTTCTCTAATTTCATGGAGGAGGATGGAATGCTCTTGGTGCTCCACCCTTAGTTGTCCTATGTTGGAACTTAATTCTCCTAGGGAGATGTTAATTTGCTCCCAATAGTTAGTGCATCCCTTGAGGTATCTCAGGGATTTCATGATGAGGAATTTCCTCATGCTCTTGTTGAGGTCCATGATCTCTTGTTTGCTCCATCCTTTTCTTAGTGATGGACTTGTCCTCATCAACAAGGATATCTCCCTCTATGTCAATTCCAGCCGAATTGCAGAGGTGGCAAATGAGGTGAGGAAAAGCTAACCTTGCCAAAGTGGAAGACTTGTCAGCCACCTTGTAGAGTTCTTGAGGTATAATCTCATGAACTTCCACTTCCTCCCCAATCATGATACTATGGATCATGATGGCCCGGTCTACAGTAACTTCAGACCGGTTGCTAGTAGGAAAAATTGAGCGTTGGATGAACTCCAACCATCCTCTAGCTACAGGCTTAAGGTCCAGTCTTCTCAATTGAATTGGCTTGCCTCTTGAGTCAACTTTCCATTGAGCTCCTTCCACACATATGTCCATGAGGACTTGGTCCAACCTTTGATCAAAGTTGACCCTTCTAGTGTAGGGGCGTGCATTTTCTTGCATCATTGGCAAGATGAACGCTAAACTTACATTTTTCGGACTGAAATCTAAGTATTTCCCCCGAATCATTGTAAGCCAGTTCTTTGGGTTTGGGTTCATACTTTGATCATGGTTCCTTGTGATCCATGCATTTGCATAGATCTCTTGAACCATTAAGATTCCGACCTGTTGAATAGGATTAGAGAGAACTTCCCATCCTCTTCTTCTAATCTCTTGTCGAATCTCTGGATACTCACTCTTTTTGAGCTTAAA
Source organism: Arachis ipaensis (assembly GCF_000816755.2). NCBI lineage: Eukaryota > Viridiplantae > Streptophyta > Magnoliopsida > Fabales > Fabaceae > Arachis > Arachis ipaensis. The sequence goes on from NC_029785.2 coordinate 62,944,814, forward strand.
AGGGACCTCAGGGATCACCTTCTTCTTGGCCACAACTTCGTAGAAGTGGTCTTGACGGACCTTTGAGATGAATCTCTCAATCTTCCATGACTCAGAGGTGGAAGCAATTGCCTTCCCTTTCCTCTTTCTTGAGGTTTCTCTGGCCTTAGGTGCCATTGATGGTTATGGAAAAACAAAAAGCAATGCTTTTACCACACCAAACTTAAAAGGTTTGCTCGTCCTTGAGCAAAAGAAGAAAGAAAGTAGTAGAAGAAGAAGAAAATGGATGAGATGGAGGGAGAAGGTGTATTCGCCCAAGGGAGAAAAGTGGTGGTTGTAATGTGTGAAAATGGAGTAGTGTTGAAGGGTTTATACAGGGGTGGGGGAAATGGTAGGTTTCGACCATTAGGGTTGGGTTTGGGAGGGAAAAAATTTGAATTTTGGAGGTAGGTGGGGTTTATGGGGAAGAGTGGATGGAGGTAAGTGGTTAAGGGTATTTGGGGAAGAGGTATGAAGGTGATTGGTGAAGGGTATTTGGGGAAGAGGGTTATGAAAAGGTGTGAAGAGGAGAGAAGAAGAGGTGGGGTAGGTGGGGATCCTATGGGGTCCACAGATCCAGAGGGGTTAAGGACTTAGCATCCCTGCTCCATTTAGGCATGCAAAACGCCCTTAGAATGCATGTCTGGCGTTAAATGCCAGCTTGCTGCTTGTTTCTGGCGTTTAACGCCAGCTTTTCTCTTATTCTTGGCGTTAAACGCCAATTCCATGCTCTGTTCTGGCGTTAAATGCCATTCTGGTGCTTGTTTCTGGCATTAAACGCCAGTTTGATGCTTCCTACTGGCGTTTAAATGCCAGTAAGCTCTTCCTTCAGGGTGAGCTGTTTTCAATGCTGTTTTTTATTCTGTTTTTTATTTTTCAGTAGTTTTTGTGACTTCACATGATCATCAACCTAAAGAAACATAAAATATCAATGGAAAATGAATAGATATAATTAAATAACATTGGGTTGCCTCCCAACAAGCGCTTCTTTAATGTCAATAGCTTGACAGTGAGCTCTCATGGAGCCTCACAAATATTCAGAGCAAGGTTGGGGCCTTTCAACACCAAACTTAGAGTTTGGTTGTGGCCTCCCAACACCAAACTTAGAGTTTGAATGTGGGGGTTTTGTTTGACTCTGTATTGAGAGAAGCTTTTCATGCTTTCTTTCCATGGTTACAGAAGGAGAACCTTGAGTCTTAAATACAAGGTAGCCCTCATTCAACTGAAGGACCAACTCTCCTCTGTCAACATCAATCACAGCTTTTGCTGTGGCTAGGAACGGTCTACCAAGGATGATGGATTCATCCTTATCCTTCCCAGTGTCTAGGATTATGAAATCAGCAGGGATGTAAAGGCCTTCAACCTTTACTAACACGTCCTCTACTAGTCCATAAGCCTGTTTCATTGATTTGTCTACCATCTCTAATGAGATTCTTGCAGCTTGTACCTCAAAGATTCCCAGTTTCTCCTTTACAGAGAGTGGCATGAGGTTTATCCCTGACCCAAGGTCACACAGAGCTTTCTCAAAGGTCATGGTGCCTATGGTACAAGGTATGAAGAACTTTCCGAGATCTGGTTTCTTCTGAGGCAATGTCTGCCTCATTAGTGCACTCAGTTCATTGGTGAGCAAGGGGGGTTCATCCTCCCAAGTCTCATTACCAAATAAACTGGCATTCAACTTCATGATTGCTCCTAGATACTTAGCAACTTGCTCTGCAATGGTGTCTTCATCCTCTTCAGAGGAAGAGCATTCATCAGAGCTCATGAATGGCAGAAGGAGGTCCAATGGAATCTCTTGGGTCTTTGTATGAGCCTCAGATTCTTTTGGTTCCTCAAAAGGGAACTCCTTTCTGTCCAGAGGATGTCCCAAGAGGTCTTCCTCATTGGGATTCACGTCCTCCTCCTCCTCTGGGCATTCGGCTACACCAAGTAAGGTTATGGCCTTGCACTCTCTCTTGCGATTTTCTTCTGTATTGCTTGGGAGAGTACTGGGAGGAGTTTCAGTAATCTTCTTACTCAGCTGACCCACCTGTGCCTCCAAATTTCTAATGGAGTACCTAGTTTCATTCATAAAACTTAGTGTGGTCTTAGATAGATCAGAGACTATGGTTGCCAGGCCAGAATAGCTCTGTTCAGAATTCTCTGTCTGTTGCTGATAAGATGATGGAAAAGGCTTGCTATTGCTAAACCTATTTCTTCTACCATTATTATTGAAGCCTTGTTGCGGCTTCTTTTGATCCTTTCGTGAGAGATTAGGATGATTTCTCCATGAAGGATTATAGGTATTTCCATAGGGTTCTCCTATGTAATTCACCTCTGCTATTGCAGGGTTCTCAGGATCATAAGCTTCTTCTTCAGAAGATGCCTCTTTAGTACTATTGGATGCAGCTTGCAATCGATTCAGACTCTGAGAAATCATATTGATTTGCTGAGTCAATATTTTGTTCTGAGCCAATATGGCATTCAGAGTATTAATTTCAAGAACTCCCTTTTTCTGAGGTGTCCCATTGTTCACAGGATTCCTCTCAGAGGTGTACATGAACTGGTTATTTGCAACTATTTCAATGAGTTCCTGAGCTTCTGCAGGGGTTTTCACGTGAAGAGATCCTCTTGCAGAATGGTCCAATGGCATTTTTGACAACTCAGACAGACCATCATAGAATATACTTATGATGCTCCATTCTGGAAGCATATCAGTAAGACACCTTTTGATTAGTTGCTTGTATCTTTCCCAAGCTTCATAGAGGGATTCTCCTTCCTTCTGTCTGAAGGTTTAGATTTCCACTCTAAGCTTGCTCATCTTTTGAGGTGGAAAGAATTTGGCCAGAAAAGCACTGACCAGCTTATCCCAAGAGTTCAGGCTATCCTTAGGTTGTGAATCCAACCATGTTCTAGCTCTGTCTCTTACAGAAAAGGGAAAAGTATAAGCCTGTAGACCTCGGGATCAACTCCATTGGTCTTGACAGTGTCACAGATTTGCAAGAATTCAGCTAAAAACTGATGAGGATCTTCCATTGGAAGTCCATGAAACTTGCAGTTCTATTGCATTATAGAAACTAATTGAGGCTTAAGCTCAAAGTTGTTTGCTCCAATTGCAGGAAGTGAGATGCTTCTTCCATAGAAGTTAGAAGAAGGTGCAATAAAGTCACCAAGCATCTTCCTTGCATCTCCACCATTGTTATTAGGTTCGGCCATGTCTCCTTCTTTTTCGAAAATTTCTGTCAGGTCCTCTCCAGAGGGTTATGCTTTAGCTTCTCTTAGTTTTCTCTTCAGAGTCCTTTCAGGTTCAGGGTCAGCTTCAACAAGAATGTTCTTATCCTTGTTCCTGCTCATATGAAAAAGAAGAAAACAGAAAAGAAAATATGGAATCCTCTATGTCACAGTATAGAGATTCCTTTATGTGAGTAGAAGAAGAGAAGAATAGAAGAAGAAAAAGATAAGAATTCGAACACAGAGGAGAAGAATGGGTTCGAATTTTTGAATGGAAGAGGGGTGTTAGTAGATAATTAAATAAATAGAAAGAGATGAAAGGGGGAAGAATTCAAAAATTAAATAAAATAAATAAAAAAAATTTTTGTTTTTATTTTGACTATTAGTTATAATTCAAAATTTAAAAAGAAAAATAAAATAAAATTAAATTAGAATTTAAAACAAATTGTTAATTAAGAAGGAATTTTGAAAAAGTGGGGAAGAGTTTTCAAAAATTAGAGAGGAAAAATTAGTTAGGTGGTTTTGAAAAAGATATGATTGAAATAGAAACTTTTAAAATAAAAAATTCAAGTAGTTAATTGAAAAAGATTTGAAAATCAAATTTGAAAAGATAAGAGGTTAGAAAAGATCTTGAAATTAAGTTTTGAAAAAGATATGATTGAAAATTTAATTTGAAAAAGATTTGAAAAGGAAATTAAAAAGATTTGATTTTGAACATTAAAGTTGATTACTAGACTAACAAGAAACAAAAAGATATGATTCTAAAATTTAAAGATTGAACCTTTCTTAATAGGCAAGTAACAATCTTTAAAATTTTTGAATCAATAACATTAATTGTTAGTAAAGATTTTAAAATTATGAAACAAAATAAGAAAAAGATTTTTGAAAATCAATTTGAACTTTTCGAAAATATGAAGGAAAAAAATGAAAAAGATTTGATTTTTGAAAAAGATAGAATTTTTAAATTAAAAATTTGACTTGACTAATAAGAAACAATTAATTTTTTAAAAATTTTTGAAAAATTCAAACCAAATTTTTGAAATTTATGAGAAGAAAAAGGGAAAGATATTTTTTTGATTTTTGAATTTTTAATGAAGAGAGAGAAAAACAACAAAATGACTCAAAACATGAAAATTATGAATCAAAACACATGATGCATGCAAGAACACTTTGAATATCAAGATGAACACTAAGAACACTTTGAATGTCAATATGAACACCAAGAACTTATTTTTGCAAATTTTTAAGAAAAAAAAACATGCAAGACACCAAACTTAGAAATTTTTAATGTTGAGACACTAACAAATTGAAAATGCATATGAAAAACAAGAAAAGATGCACAACAAGAAAATGCAAAGATCAAACAAAGAAGATCATCAAGAACAACTTGAAGATCATGAAGAACACATATATGAATTTTCAAAAATTTAAAGAAAAATTAAAAGCATGCAATTGACACCAAACTTACAATTTGACACTAGACTCAAACAAGAAACACAAAATTATTTTTGGTTTTATGATTTTATTAAATTTTTTTTTGAAAATTTTTCAAAAATGAAAAGAATAAAATCAAAAACTTAAAATTAAAATAAAATTACTTAATCTGAGCAACAAGATGAACCGTCAGTTGTCCAAACTCAAACAATCCCCGGCAACGGCACCAAAAACTTAGTGCACGAAGTCGTGATTGTTCATTCCCAGCAACGGCGGCAAAAACTCAATACGCACGTTTATAATCTCAATTTTTTTTTCACAATTCCGATACAACTAACCAGCAAGTGCACTGGGTCGTCCAAGTAATAAACCTTACGTGAGTAAGGGTCGATCCCACGGAGATTGTCGGCTTGAAGCAAGCTATGGTCATCTTGTAAATCTCAGTTAGGCAGATTTAAATGGTTATGAGGTTTTTATAAATAAAATATAAATAAAATATAAAATAGGATAGAGATACTTATGTAATTCATTGGTGAGAATTTCAGATAAGCGTATGGAGGTGCTTTGCTCTTTCTGAATCTCTGCTTTCCTACTGCTTTCATCCAATCATTCATACTCCTTTCCATGGCAAGCTGTATGTGGGGCATCACTGTTGTCAATGGCTACATCCCGTCCTCTCAGTGAAAATGGTCCAAATGCGCTGTCACCGCATGGCTAATCATCTGTCGGTTCTCGATCATGTTGGAATAGGATCCAGTGATTCTTTTGCGTTTGTCACTATGTCCAGCACTCGCGAGTTTGAAGCTCGTCATAGCCATCCCTTCCCAGATCCTACTCAGAATACCACAGACAAGGTTTAGACTTTCTGGATCTCAAGAATGGCTGCCAATAATTCTAGCCTATACCACAAAGACTCTGATCGTAAATCAGGAGGCTAAGAGATATGCATTCAAGCTTGCTTTCATGTACAATGGAAGTGTTTGTCAGGCACGCGTTCATAAGTGAGAATGGTGATGAGCGTCACATAATCATCACATTCATCATGTTCTTGTGTGTGATTGAATATCTTAGAGAAGAAATAGGCTTGATTTGAATAGAAAAACAATAGTACTTTGCATTAATTCATGAGGAACAGCAGAGCTCCACACCTTAATCTATGGTGTGTAGAAACTCTACCGTTGAAAATACATAAGTGATAATAGTCCAGGCATGGCCGAATGGCCAGCCTCCCCAAATGGCATATGAATTCGAAAATAGGGAAAAAGACTGATCCCTGATCAAGGATGATCAAAATATTATAAAATAAATCACTAAAAGTAGTTTTTATACTAAACTAGTAGCTAGGGTTACATAAGATAAGTAAATGATGTAGAAATCCAGTTCCGGGCCCACTTGGTGTGTGCTTGGGCTGAGCATTGAGCTTTCATGTGTAGAGACTCTTTTTGGAGTTAAACGCCAGGTTGTAGCATGTTTCTGGCGTTTAACTCTTATTTGCAACCTGTTTCTAGCGTTTAACTCCAGAATAGGGCAGGAAGTTGGCGTTTGAACGCCAGTTTGCATGGTCAAAACTCGGGCAAAGTAGAACTATTATATATTTCTGGAAAGCCCTGGATGTCTACTTTCTAACGCAATTGAGAGCGCGCCAATTTGGATTTTATAGCTCCAGAAAATCCACTTCGAGTGCAGGGAGGTCAGAATCCAACAGCATCTGTAGTCCTTCTTCAGCCTCTGAATCAGATTTTTGCTCAAGTCCCTTAATTTTAGCCAGAAATTACCTGAAATCACAAAAAAAAATACACAAACTCATAGTAAAGTCCAGAAATGTGATTTTTATTTAAAAACTAATAAAATTATATTAAAAACTAACTAAATTATACTAAAAACTATGTAAAAACAATGCCAAAAAGCGTATAAATTATCCGCTCGTCACTTTCACTGCGTCTTTCTTGGTTGACTTATCATCCTGTGTAGAAGTTTCTTGCTCCTGCTTTTTCTCCTTCCCTTCTTCTTTTGAGCCTTCTTTGATGTGCTCTTCTTGAGTGATGGCTTCTTTTTCTACCTTCTTTCCACTTCTCAAAGTGATTGCTTTGCATTCCTCCCATTGATGGCTTTTTCTGTGTTTCTTGGGTTGTCTTTAGTGGTACTAGGGAAGGCATTTGCTCGTTTTGCACTTATCTCTGTGATTTGTTTGGCCATTTATCCCATATGCCTCTCAAGATTTCTCATTGTGGCCTCTTGTCTGGCCATAATGGCATCTAGTCGTTCTTGTCCTTTAACTAGGCTGTCTTGTCCTTTGGTTGGACCTTGTGTAGTATGAGCAAGTGCTTGTGTGGTTTGGTTAAGAGCTTGCAAAATGGCTTCAAAATTTGAGACCTGGCTTCCTGGTGGTCAATAGGTGGTTGATTGGGGTGTGATTGTTGTTGTTGGAAGTTGTGTGGGGCGTTGAAGTTATTCTGGTGGACCTGTGAGTTATTGTGGGGTTGATGATATGTGTTTTGTGGGTTTTTGTATTGGTTAGTGTGATTTTGGTTGTTTGTGTTACGGGAGTTGTTGGAATTGTAATTCCTCTGCCATGAATTTTGATTATCACCCCATCTTAAGTTGGGATGGTTCCTCCAGGATGAATTGTAGATGTCACCATGGAAGCCATTCTGAGAAGAGCCTGAGGAGTTATGCATGTACTGGACTTGCTCTGGTTGTTGCTCATTGTTGCATTTCTCAAAAACTTCTTCACCTTGGCCCCTTCCACTTGAAGGTTGACTTGATGTGTTTACTGCAGCCACTTGAAGTCCATTTATTCTCTGTACCATCATCTCCATTTGCTGTTGGATTTGTTGGTGCATCAATTTATTTTGTGCCAATATGGTGTCCACACCTTCAAGCTCCAACACACTTTTCTTTGGAGCTGGTTGGCGTTTCCTTTGATGAGCATAAAAGTATTGATTGTTGGTCACAGTGTCTATGAGATTCTGAGCTTCTTCAGCTGTCTTCATTAGTTGTACTGAACCTCCTGCAGCGTAATCCAGGGCCTCTTGAGCTTTTAGAGTCAGTCCCTCATAGAAATTCTGAAGTCTGTCCCATTCACTAAACATTTCAGGTGGACATTTCCTGATCAAGGCTTTGTATCTTTCCTATGCCTCATAAAGTGATTCTCCATCCATTTGAGTAAAGGTTTGCACCTTCGTCTTCAACCTGATTATTCTTTGGGGTGGATAGAATTTAGCCAAGAATTTGCTCACCAAATCATCCCAAGTATTGATGCTTTCTTTGGGAAATGTCTCCAGCCATTGAGATGCCTTATCCCTCAAAGAGAATGGAAATAAGAGAAACTTGTAGATATCCGGATGCACACCATTTGTCTTTACTGTTTTACATATCCTTAGGAAGATAGATAAGTGTTGATTTGGGTCTTCAAGAGGACCCCCTCCATAAGAACAATTATTTTGCACCAAAGTGATAAGTTGAGGCTTCAACTCAAAGTTATTGGCATGAACATTTGGAGTGAGTATACTGCTCCCACAGTTTCTTGGGTTAGGGAAGGTGTAAAAGGCTAGAACTCTCCTTGGAGGTAGGCCATTATTGTTGGCCACCTCCTCTGGTGGATTAGGGAGATTATCCTCCATCTCTTGATACGTGAAAATTAATTATTTCACACGTATGAACTACCGGCAAGTATACCGGGTCACATCAAGTAAAAAAACTCACTGAGAGTGAGGTTGATCCCATGAGGATTGATGGATTAAGCAACTTTAGTGAAGTGATATGTCTAGTTAAGCTAACAAGTGATGAATTGTGTGAAATTTTATAAGAAGAAAGTAAATTGCAGGAAATCTAAAGTGTTGAATGTAAATTTCTTGAAACTTAAATGGCAAGAAACTTAAATTGCATGAAAGATAAATTGCAAGAAATTGTAAATGGGCTGAATCTTAAATTACAAGAAAAGTAAATGACTAGAATCTTACATTGCAAGAAATTAAAAGAGTAAAATCTAAATGGTGCTGAAATTTATATTGCAAAGGAATTGAGTGCAGAGAATAAACGAAGGCAGTAAACAATTGCAAATGAAAGTAAATTCAGAGATATCTAATTGAAGAAAATTAAAGAGAATGATTCATCAGGGATTGGAGATATCATAATCCTTCATGAATCAAATGGGTCTCAACTCCTTCCTCAATCATATGAGTAGATCTATGGCGGATTGATAGTGATTGGATCCCAATTTCTTGGTAATCCAGTCTCTCCAATCATAATCAATCTTGCCAAATCCTTGATCTAATTGTCATGAGAGGAGTTAGAGCACTTTCTCTCATCTATAAGCCACACAAATTTTCAAAAACCTTAATTCCTCCCGAATGGTGTTGGTCAAGAGATTTGTGAAGGATAGAGCTCCAATTCTAATGCAAGTGATTCCCCTTCCAAAGCTCACACAAGCATTTAGTTGAATCAAACCCCTTCCAGAGTGAATAATTCACAATTAAAACAGGAGTTATCCTATAGAGTTACCCAAATGAATTGAGAAGAAGAAGAATTTCACTGATTCATTATGATTATAATAGAGCTCCTCCCCCTAATGAAGTGGGGTTTAGTGACTCATAGCTCTCAATTCAAACAAAATTCTAAAACTGGAAATTAAACTGAACATAGAAATGGAAAGGGAAAATAAAACTAGAGATGCATGAAATTTACATCATTCATATCATCAAGTAAAATTTGCATAAAATCTTATGAAGAAGCACATAAACAACCATGTTTAATTGAATCAGGAGATGCATGAAATTCCAATACATTTACTTACTTCTTGCCCAAGAAATGCATGAAAACCAAGTAAAAATGAATGAAAAAGGATTGTGAAACTAGCCTAAGATGACTTGTCATCAAGTTTGTTCATAGTAGGGTTGATTTTGTTTAGATTTTCGTTGAATTGCTCATGAGAAGTTCATTGATAAGTGGTTTGATTGAATTGAGATGTTGAAGAAATGCTTAAAGTTGAGTGTTACATGAAGTTTTGGGTGATTTTGAACCTTTTAGCATGCATTACTACCAATTTGTGCTATAATTGCCCCTTCTCATGTTCAAGCTAAAAAAAAAGGGCATCCACGCGCAACCGTGCTATACGCATACATGTGGACGCGTTTTCACAGCTCTTGGTACTAAAACCAGAGAGTTGTGCCTCCTGTGTGTCTGTTTTATGCCAGGGCACAACTGCAACCCACGTGTGAGCATAAGTGACGCTTACGCGTCCCTTGCCATTTCACACACCCACGCGTAAGCGTGGGCGATGCGTATGCGTCGGTTGCGAATTTTGGAATCTCTGGTACAAAAATCAGAGAGTTGTGCCCAATTGCTGCCTACTTTGTGCCAGGCGACCCACGCGTAAGCGTGACCGATGCGTACGCATCGGTCGCCAATCTCGAAATCCACGTGTATGCGTGATAGACGCGTACGCGTTGCTTGTGCTGCACGCCACTCCTGGTAAAAAAACCATAGAGTTATGCCTACTTCGTGCCAACTTTGTGCCTAAGGCACAACTCTGCCCACGTGTACGCGTCACTTGACGCATACGTGTCCCCTCTCCTTCCTGCAACCCACGTGTATGCGTGGGGGACGCTTACGCGTCACCTTCCTTCTCTATCCATCCACGCGTACGTGTGGAGCGCGCGCACGCATCGCACCCCTGACGCATCTGAATTGCATCGTGCCTCATATTGAATCATTTCTTCATCTTCTTCTTCCATTACTTCCTCCCTTCTTCTCCCACCTTCCACCACCCTTGTCTCCGGCCTCCCCACCGGCGACCCCTTACTTTCTCTCTCATCTCGTTCCTCTCCCTCTCCTCTCATATTTTCCACCTACAGTCCAACTTGCTTTCTTTCTCTTCTCAAGGTTTTGCTCCTACTCCTTCTTTCTTTTTGTCTCTTATTTTAAATTCTTCTCTTATTAGTTGCATTTATTTATTTAGTTTTTATCTTTCTTTTCCTCTTAGTTGCATTTTTTTAATCGATTCTTGCTTGTTTGCTTTCTTCCATTTCATATTTTGCATGAGTGTTGAAATTTGAGTTCTTTCTTGTTTTGATGGTTCATTTTGATATCTCTTGATTTCTTTGTGACTATGTAGTGTTGTTGTGATGATCGGTTTTCTATTTAGGGTTTTACATGTTTGACTTTTTCCTACTTGCTCATTGTTTGAATGTTGCACACCAAGTATTTGTTGAAATGCACCTATACCATTTTGGTTTAATTTGACTCTATGCTCTTAACTTGGTGCCTCTTTCTCATACACTTGCCTTTCCTTTAAGTGCATTGAGCCCACTATGATTCGTGTTTACTTTTCTTATGCTCGTTACCCTTGACTTGCTTCCATGTAGCATATTGAAAAATTGTGAGTCCACCCTCTCTAACTCCAACTTATCCCATTTCATGCTTCATTGTCTTGGAGTTAGACTAGATGCATGACTCGCTTGTACACATTATCCTTCTTACATGTGCTACCTTGTGTGCTTATTGATGCTTGAGTTCATCCTTCTCATGCCTTATTGCATGTTTCACTCACTCTTATATCCCATGCTAAGTGTTATGCCCCTTGATTTTCTTCTTGTCTTGTTCACATGTTACAGCTGTCATGTCCTCAAGACGCACCATTCCTTTTGGGCGTTACCTCTTACTTGCATGCTATTTTCCAAGTGTTGATTATTTGGGTTTTAATGTTTTCTCTTTCCTTTCATTTTTCAGGATGGCCACCAGAAAAGTCAAGGAGAAGGCATTGAAGAAGCCGGCCACAAAAAGGGCACCCCAAAAATCAACCTCCAAGGTGCACCCTACACTAGGAGCTAAGCCCCTTTTAAGGAAGGCAAAGATGACCGTTCATATTGATGAACAAGAGAAGGGTAATCCTGCGAGGGACCCTACAAGGTTTCCCAACCACTTCTATGAGCTCATGTTCCCAGCCATGGTTGAGAGGAACTGTCGTTCTGAGCACCTACTCGCCCCTCCGGACCACGTTGCTCAGTATGTGCTACCCCGCATTGAGCAGCGAGGATGGGGGTTTCTATTGCGGAGACCACAGGAGGCCAACCTCTCCTGGGTGGTGGAGTTTGATAAACCCCGTTTTCGTGGTTTATCTTGTGCTTATTTTAGGAGATTTTACCTATCTTTCCCACATTTATTCAATGAAATAGCATGGTTTTGTAATTCTCCCTTGAATTGTGCTTAAGTGTAAAAACATGCTTTTTAGGCACTTAAATTGGTGATTTTAACTCACTTTAATTCGATTCGATGCCTTGATGTGTTTGTTGAGTGATTTCAAGTTCATAAGGTAAGTATTGGATGGAAGAAATGAGGAGAAAAGCATACAAAGAGGAGAATGCATGAAGAAATAAAGATTGGGAATGCACCAATGGATGCGCACGCGTACAAGGCGCGCGCGTGGAAAAACGGATTCGCATAGAGACGCGCATGCATACATAACGCGTCCGCGCGGGTGAAGAAATAGCCAATCGACGCGCACGCACACATGGCGCGCACGCGCCGATACTCTCACATGGCCCACTTAAAGGCAAAATGCTGGGGGCAATTTCTGAGCTGCCCAGGCCCAAATCCAACTTGTTTCTGAGTGTATTTCATGCAGAATTGAAGTCCAAGCAAAGAAGGAGCAATTAGTTAGTCAAGATGAGCCTTTAGTTAGTTTTCTAGAGAGAGAAGCTCCCTCTTCTCTCTCGAATTAGGTTAGGATTAGGTTAAAATGTCTTGGATCCATGTTTAATTCCTTGCTTCCATCTTGGTTCTTTTACAATTTTTCACTTCTACATCTTGATTTTCTTAGTTGTAATATTAATTTCTCATTTTGCTTCCTTTTGTGATGATGAACATTGTGGAGTCAAAATTCCCTTTAATGTAAATTTCATGTTTCTATATTTCTTTTATGTTGATCTTGCTTGCTATTGTTGAGTTCTTGCTTATGATAGTTATGGTTCTCCTTAATTTTAGCATTTTGTGATGTTTACTTTTATTGCACATTAGGTGTTTGATATAATACTTCCTATAGTTTTTGAGTAGTTCTCTTGACCCTTGACCTAGGCTAAGGGATTGAGTGATCTTGAGTCCTTGGGCTTTGTTGAATTGGTAATTTTAGAACCCTTGGGGATCAATTTGATAACCATTGACTCTAGCCAACTACTAAGTCAATTAGTAGCTAGGTTGAAACTTTTGGATTGATGTTGATCAAGCCATTTGACGTACTACAAGCCTAGGAGTAGATATTACGTACTTAAGGCTTTAGTGAGTAGACCTAATGAGCTCATTTCCGCATAAATATCAATGTTTGAATTGTGTCAAGGATAGTGATTTCAATTACCTAAGTCTTAGCCAAGAGTCCTTTATCTTGCTTCTTTCAATTGCTTGCTTGATTTACTCTTCTTGTCATTTAAATTCTTGCCCCTTTATCTATCAAAACCCCCTTGTATTTTTGTAGCCAATAATTGACCACTTCATTGCAATCCTAGGGAGATGACCCAGAGTCTAAATACTTTGGTTAATTCTTATTTGGGGTTTGTTTTTTGTGACACAAAACTATATCTTAATTTGATGCGAGAGTTGTTTGTTGGTTTGGAGCTATGCTCACAACGAAGTAATTCCTCTCTTTAGGAAGAGAAAATCCAGATCGATACGACAAATCTCGACCATCAAATTAATGGCGCCGTTGCCGGGGATACGCAATGGTGCTATGTTATTGGCTATTGTATATATTGTGAATAGCTTGATTTTTGGTTTGTTTGTTAGTTTTTGCTAGTGTCGAATTTTTCTCTCTTTGTTTCTTGTTAGTCTTTGTTTTTATTTTCTCTTTCACTATGAATTCTCATCATTTTGGTTATGAGCGTGGTTCAAACTATGTTGTAGGAAATGGAAGCTTCAATGAGGATATGCATCAAGGATTTGGAAATCAAGGATGGGAGGAACCCCAAGCTTATGGACAACCTTCTTGGCAACAACCTCCTCCGAATTCTTATGGGTATAATCCTAATCCTAATGCATACCAACCCAATGTGTGTGATGACCCTCATTGTGGTTTCAACCACAATCATCATATGCAATTGAACCCCCTCCTCAATATAGTTCTACACCATACTCATATGCCTCTCACCATCAATCAACCCCATATGACCATAACCCATACCCACCATACCAACCACCATATGAATCACATCTAGAACCACCACCATCCCAATACCAATACTTCCAAGAACCACAAATTTCACACACACCACCTCAAGAATTTCACCAATATGAAACACCTTCCAATTAAAACAACCCTCCCTTAAACAATGAACCCTCTCTCCTACCACCACCTCCCGATGAAGCCTTCATGTTAGAACTAAGAGAACTTGAATCTGATATCTTGAGGCGACAAGAGGAGGATGAAATTAAGTTTAAGGAGCTAAGAGCAAGGATGGCTAGCATAGTAGAGGCCATGAATCACCTAACATCCCACCTAAGCTCATGCACCCTAAGTACTCCCGATGTTGAATGTGGAGAAACAATCAAGGAACCTAGTGAAGGAGTGAACTTGAAGCTCCATGGTGAGGAAGAGGAGTTAAAGCAAGAAGTTCAACAGAAGGAGAAGGTAGAGATTAGTGAACAAAACGAAGTAGTGGGTGGATGTTTAGGATATGTTGAGAACATAAGGAAATCTCAAGTTGAAGATCACTCTTCCAAGGAGTATGGAAGGGATGTTAAAGAGGAATGTAATGTTGCAGAAGTAGACAGAAAGTTAAAGGAAATTGATCGAGAAGTGGATTCCATCATTAGTGATTTTTTGCCCACATTGATCAACCCCCTTGACGATCTTGTTGAGCCTTCTCCTGGTAGACTAGAATGCAATGTTGATGAGGATGTCCAAACTCCAAGGCCTATTGTGAGAGAAGAACTGGAAGAATTGTCCCAAGCAACAAGCCCTCCTATATATCATGATTCCGCATCAACATATGACCTTTTCGAATTTGAAGAGTCCCTTCCCAAAATGCTTAAAATTGATGATGAGGTAGACTTCACTAGGCCTCCTATCTATGATGAGAGTGATGGGGAAAAGATAGAAGAAATTGGTGAAGAAGAATGTAAACTTGAGGAAAGTTGGCAAGAGGAGGAACTTGAAAAATCTTGCCAAGTGGGGGAAACCTCTGGAAGAGGGTGGACGGGAGTAGAGCATGCTTTATCAAGATCTTTGGGAACTCCTCCACCTTGGTTGTCATCCAATACTTCATTTGAGTGGGTAAAGCTTCTAACTCTCAGCTTTATTCCCCCACTTGAATATGGTTTGCTTGAGACGGATGACCAACTTAGGGCGCTTTGTGGAATTAAGCGAAAGAGGAAGATGTTTTGTGGTTGGCATTGTAAATCTAGACTCATTATGGTTGGAAGCTCAAAATTGAAGAGTATGGACTGGTGTAATGCTCAACTAAATGGGTCTAGAAGGATAGTTTGGTGCGTTCATGAGAATTCAGCTTTCTTATCACCCGGACAGAATCAAGGTGATCAACTAGAAGACGGGTGCGAAGATAAGATATGGGATCCTGGATCACTCCATGAAAATTAATTTTGGGAGCTCATATCTTGGAGAGAACGTTGCCAATGCTTAGTGAAGATGGTTAGAACTTCTGACGACTGATTGAAGGACAAGCACTCTTGGAGGTTCAAGGATGGATACAAGCATAAGCCACCTTGACATGGAGCCTCCCAAATGTCCAACTTAAGGACTTAAACTAAAAGTGCTTGGTGGGAGACATCCCACCATGGTAAACTCTTTCCATTCTTTTGTAGATATAATGAATGAATAAATTGGGTTCCAGAGTATATAATTCCCTTACTTCGTAGTATATTTTGTTTTGCTTGCCAAGGTGTTTATACATTCTGTGCCTTAATTAGGGATGATTCTTTAAACTTGAGTTTTTGATTGGATTGCAAGTTTCCTTAATTTATTTGAAAATTTCCAAAAATTCAAAAATATGGTTGGTTTTGCACCTTACCTAGTTTTTGAGTCTTAGAGAAGGCTAGGAGAATTATGAGCTCTTCTTGGTGCTCTTAAAAAAAAAAAAAAAAAGAAAGAGCAGCCACGCGCAAGCGCATAGCGCGCACGCGTAGGCTACGCATTTGAGCTTTCTAGGCCAAGGACCAGAGAGTTGTGCCACTTTTGGGCCAACTCTGTGCCTTAACCCAAGCGCACAGTGCACGCACGCGTCTATGCATTTTTGCATCACCTAGGCTAAAAGGCCCGAGAGTTATGCCAACTCTGGGCCAGTTTTATGCCTCTGGCCCAGCTCACCCGCGCGGACGCGCACTGTACGTGTCTGCACCCATTCTAAATTATCCCATCTACGCGCAAGCGCGGATGGCGCTTCCGTGCCGATCCCTAATTCTCCCACCCACGCGGACGCGCACGGTGCGCGCTCGCGTGTATTTAAATTTCCTCTGTGTCTGTGTTTTGTTTTCTTGTATTTTTTTGTTTGTGTTTTACTTTTTGTTTTTTCTATTTTCTTTATTTATCTGTTTCTTCTATCTACTGCTTCTCGGTATTCTGCTATTTATCTGCTAAACAACACAGAATTAATGAACGTAACTAATAACCTTGGCCCTACTAAGAACTCCCCAGTTTTTACCCCTTCTCTCTCCCTTTCCCCTTCAGATAGAAGCATGAGTACCCTTCCATAATTCACTAACGACCGTTCGCAAAGAGGATTCCGCTCTAGGTAGTCTTCTGAGTCTAGGGTGAATCTCGTTCTCTGTTTATATGTATATACTGTAAGACCAGCCAACGTCTGCACCCCGTTTGTACGTGAACCTTAACCTAAGTCCTGTGCACGAGACTCTTGCTATCTGGCTACTTGATAAGGTACCAGAAAGACGTCATATGGCAATGACTGATCGTGGAGAGGAGTAGTAGATGGTGCCCCACCTTTTGATGATGTTCTACCTGACTTGAGTCTTGAAGACCTAGAACATACTTTCCCTTGCTTTAGTAGTTTAGAGGGACTAAGTGAGTATAGAGTCTAGGCTAGCCTGGGTGCCAGCTTAGGGACTTCTTGAACAGGTCAGGACCTGGGATGTTGTATGTATATATATGTAGATAGTTATTATCTAGCTATATCTTGGGGTGTTCTAACTAAAGATCTTTACTTTAATAAAGGCTGGATAACCGAATGTTATTAACTGTTGAGATGTATATAAGTGTGGTTGTTTATAACTGTTTTATCTGTTATTATTTGTGAATTGATTATGAATGATTCTGTTTATTAATCCAAACGTTTTAAAAAAATACCTTGCAAAATAACTACGTTTTTAACAACGAATCAGGCTCATATAATAAATAATAGATAATAATTAGGTAGACAAGTTGGTAGCGCTCAGTTTCTAGTATGATCATGACGTACCAGAAATTGGTTCGTTACAATTTGGTATCAGAGCAGTTCGTTCCCAGTAGAGCCTGGGGAGTGGACTGACTATGCTTCGTTGCATACTCTGCTTGTGTGTCTCATGCCGTTAGGGTATCTTTAAGATACATTTGGCATGAATGTCTATGAGCACTCATTTTGGGAATGTTCGTGCTTAATTTGAGATATTAAGACTGATCACCTTAATGTTGATTGTTTGGTGCGGATAAGACCTCAATGACTATGTTAGATTTGGATGCTGTAAAGAACGGACCTACCTCTTCGTCAGGATGGCTTGAAGAAAGTAGATCACTTGAAGATGGATTTTGCACGTGGCTGAAGTTTTGAGGGCAAAATTTTCTTTTAGGAGGGTAGAATGTAACAACCCTGATTTTCGAGTACGTGAGATCTTTTTTCTGAAAGTACGGATTTCTCCGAAAGATTAGTAGGGGAAGAACCTCTGCTATATCATCAAGCATTTCAATCCTCATTGTCATTATGTCATCTTTAAGATAGAACATTTTCTGAGGCATGCTCGATAACGTAGTCACGAAAAATCCAGTTTTTGAACCGTATCGGTTAAGAGTTTTGATTCTGTTTTTCGTAAATAGTCTCAGTTTGACGAACCGGACTCGATTCATGAGAGAAGAGAGATAATAGGATAATATTATCATTATATTAGTATTAGAAGCTTCTTGAATGATATTATAAGGTTACCTGGTCTGTTTTAGTTAAAAAATAGGAAATCGATTTAACCGGGTTCACAGTTTATTGGTGCAGCTTAGCACCGGCACTCTCTGATGACTTTAGCAATGCTAAGGCCTCATTATACATGTTTTATTATCATATTAAATATGTTACTAGTGTCTTTTATGCTAGTAGCTCAGAAAAGAATTTCTAGAGATGTTTTTACGTGTGTTCCGATACACCTAGTTTTAGTAGTTATACACACCGGAGATATTTTAATATTATTTTAATCCACCTTCAAGCCAACCAATCAAAACTCACCCTACACCCTCAAGACACTCCAATGCTGTCTCATTTCTTCATTTTGGCCGAAAATAACAAGAGAGAAAAGAGAGAAACTTTCATGAACACTTAATCTTTAAAGCTTGATTTCTTCTGAACTAAAACTCAAATCAAAACTCCGATTTCACCAAAATGATCCTCTCTTCTTTCTCTACATAACCATATAACATATCAAGGCTAGAAATAAGGCAAGATGGCTGTCTCCCTCCCTCTTCAATTCAATTTTCAAGGAAAACCATGCAAAACATGTGTTTTCTTGATGTTTTTCCTTAGGAATCATGCTTAACTTGACTTGAGGGCCAAGAAACGTGAATTTACAGCAAGTCTAAGGTTAGAAATTATTTCCTAACATGCTGAGTGAGATTTGGTTAGTTGAGGGTTTTTGGATTTAAAGTTGTTCTTGATGTGATTTAGGAGGAAAAAGTGCTTAAGGACCACCTGAAACTATAACCAAATTAGGAGCAGCAAAACCAGGTAGGGTTTGACGAATTTAATCTTGATTGATTTTGTTTGAGTTGTGTAATGATGATATGGTTTGTTTGTGCTTGAAATTGATTGTTTATATGAGTGATTCTTGTTGAAAATTTGGTGAAATTTTGATGAAATTTGATGAAATTCAAGCTATGAACTTGTGTTCTTGTGGCTGCTGGAAAACGAAACCCTAACCCTTAAATTGGGGTTGAATTTGTGTTGAAATCAAGTAGGAAATAAGGGGCTTTAGTGGCTGCAATTTTATTTTGAATTATGGTAAAAATCGTTTGCTGAAAAGATTGAAAAACGGGTAAAAACAGAGAAAGAATTTGAAGAATTTACGAAGAACATGAAGAACACTTTGAGTGTGGTAAAGAACAATGAAGAACACATTTTTGATCCATAAAAGGGCAAGGAAGTAAATATTTTGGTGTTTGGGGGTTATTTAGTAATTTCTTAAAGTTAGGGTGGTTAAAGTAGAAATATTAAAAGTTAGCGGGGTAAAATGTTAATTTTGAAAGTGAAAAGGTAAAGGCAAGGTAATTTTCGAAAATTTAATGATAAAATAATAAATAATAATAAAATATTAAATAATAATATTTAATTAAAAATAATATTTTAATAAAAATAATAAAATAATGCGAAAAAGGCAGTTTTCTGTAAAAGCCTTAGAAAGACAACTTTAAGCGCAGAATCTCATAATTACCTTCATAAAACACTTAGGGAGTGATAATAACATGTTAGTGAGGCAAAGATAAAAGAAAGACAAAAAGTTGAAGAAAAGATAAAAGTCGAAGAAAAAGTCTGTAAAGTTTTAATGACAGAAAAACAGACAGAGATTAGTGAACGAACTAGGGCAACATAGTTAGTTCTTGAGTTCCGACTAGGGTTAGGTATAATATGAAAAGTTAAACTGTTTCAGTATAGACTTAATGAACCTATACTTGGAACAGACTAACTATTCATACCGAAATTTACATAAGCTTTAAATACATATGTTAAGCAGAGAAATCGAAGCAGAGTAAAGAAACACAGAGAACAAAGTAACCAAAGAAGAATAAAGGGATACAGAGAAAAGAGTAATCAGAGCAAAGTAAAAAGACAAAGAGAAAAGAGTAATGTGATAAAGAGAAATGGTTTGAGTTAAGAATGTGAAAGTGATGATGAATAATGAGAATGTTAATGAATGATGATAATGAGAATGATTATGTAAGAATCTGCTGCAGAGAGGCAGTCAGATAGATGGTGGTATGACCACTGAGAACGTTTTCCTGTGATACCTTGCTATAATGCTTTGTTGTAAGCCAGAGGTTGCTTACAGAGGTATCGAGATGAGTGTGCTCCTGTAAGACAGAGGTTGCTTACAGTGAGTGTGTTGTTGCTCCTGTAAGACA
Source organism: Arachis ipaensis (assembly GCF_000816755.2). Classification (NCBI taxonomy): domain Eukaryota; kingdom Viridiplantae; phylum Streptophyta; class Magnoliopsida; order Fabales; family Fabaceae; genus Arachis; species Arachis ipaensis. Next base: position 62,964,786 of record NC_029785.2, read on the forward strand.
GAGGTTGCTTACAGTGAGTGTGTTGTTGCTCCTGTAAGACAGAGGTTGCTTACAATGAGTATGTTGTTGCTCCTGTAAGACAAAGGTTGCTTATAGTGAGTCTGTTGGGCGTATATCGGCTAATAAGTGCCGCCCTGCAAGACAAAGGTTGCTTGCAGTGGATACCCTACAAGACAAAGGTTGCTTGCAGTGGATATTGCCAACAAGAAAGCCTTATCCAGACAGAGGTTGCTGGGTAACGTCGGGAGCGGGTATGTAACCGACAGATGAGCTCATTACCTGCACTAGGGCTAGACATGCACCATATTTGGTTGCGCATTTCCTCTGTTATGATTGTTGTTTGAATGTATGCCTTCTTTGTTTTCATTCTATTCTCTGTGTCTGTGTTTTGTTTTCTTGTATTTTTTTTGTTTGTGTTTTGCTTTTTGTTTTTTCTATTTTCTTTATTTATCTGTTTCTTCTATCTACTGCTTCTCGGTATTTTGCTATTTATCTGCTAAACAACACAGAATTAATGAACGTAACTAATAACCCTGGCCCTACTAAGAACTCCCCAGTTCTTACCCCTTCTCTCTCCCTTTCCCCTTCAGATAGAAGCATGAGTACGCTTCCGTAATTCACTAACGACCGTTCGTAAAGAGGATTCCGCTCTAGGTAGTCTTCTGAGTCTAGGGTGAATCTCGTTCTCTGTTTTTATGTATATACTGTAAGACCAGCCAACGTCTGCACCCCGTTTGTACGTGAACCTTAACCTAAGTCCTGTGTACGAGACTCTTGCTATCTGGCTACTTGATAAGGTACCAGAAAGACGTCATATGGCAATGACTGATCGTGCAGAGGAGTAGTAGATGGTGCCCCCACCTTTTGATGATGTTCTACCTGACTTGAGTCTTGAAGACCTAGAACGTACTTTCCCTTGCTTTGGTAGTTTAGAGGGACTAAGTGAGTATAGAGTCTAGGCTAGCCTGGGTGCCAGCTTAGGGACTTCTTGAACAGGTCAGGACCTGTGATGTTGTATGTATATATATGTATATAGTTATTATCTAGCTATATCTAGGGGTGTTCTAACTAAAGATCTTTACTTTAATAAAGGCTGGATAACTGAATGTTATTAACTGTTGAGATGTATATAAGTGTGGTTGTTTATAACTGTTTTATCTGTTATTATTTGTGAATTGATTATGAATGATTCTGTTTATTAATCCAAATGTTTTAAAAAAATACCTCGCAAAATAACTACGCTTTTAACAACGAATCAGGCTCATATAATAAATAATAGATAATAATTAGGTAGACAAGTTGGTAGCGCTCAGTTTCTAGTATGATCATGACGTACCAGAAATTGGGTTGTTACAGTTACCAAGAGATCCTACGTTAGTGGAATGAATTTGGGTTTGATTGGGACTCGATCCTTCGAGTCATTACCGAACCAGAAAATCATTGGACCCAAGGGAGACTCAGGATGCAGCCTAAGTGCCTTGACGCATGTGCGTATACAGTGGAGGCCCGAGCATGGGCCCAAATCTTATCTCACTACGTGCTTCTTAGCACGCGTAAGTCATCCATCACGGTGGACCTCGCCCTCCTTGTTTGGTGCATACTCATGGAGAGGCCAGTCAACATCCCTCTCCTTATTCGACAAACGATGGGTCGAGTCGATGCCAAGGGTAATCTACCATTTCCGGCCTTGGTATCCGATTTGGTTGCTGCTGCTGGTGTCCCTTGCGAGGCTACGGACATGACGGCTACAATTCCACAAAGGGCGATATCGTCCCGAGCATAAAATATCTTCAGCCTCCCATGGACACCACAAACCTTGATATAGCTCCTCCTTCCACCATTCCTACCACTTCATCCGCACCACCAAAGTCAACCCATCGATTGCTTGTAGAGCTCCATGAGAAGATAGATCGGTATGAGCGGCAAAACAAACACTAATTTGCTTATATGAAGAGGCTTTGGGGTTGTGTCAACCCGCCTATGGGAGAGCCGGACATTTCTACATCCGCTTCGGACCACAGTGAAGCAAGCACTCAAGGCACGGATGGTAGAGGTGGTGATCTCAATCCCATTTTGCGTATCACCCAAGGCACAGAGGACCGTGCAAACTTCTAAGTGTGGGGAGGTCGGTTACCGATTTCCTTAGGTATTCTTTTCTTTTCAATACCTATGATTTTGATTTTTCTTTCATTATTTAGAATAGATTGCATGGGTGGTTTTTGTATTTGAACACTTCTTGTATGTTAGGACTACTTGGTTAGGGTAATAACTTCTTTTCTAAGAAATCATCTTTGGGGCACCCTACCAATTTAGAAAAATTTTAGAAATATTTTTATGTTAATCTTGCTTGAAGAGTGTATTTTGGAGCATGGGTTTTGAGCTAAGAACATAAGCATGTGAGATTTAAGCCTAATTGTGTGGTTACATCTTATAACCACTTATTTTCATTCTTGTGTGCATTGTTCTCTTTCTATGATTGTGATCTTTGATTTGTTTAATTCTTTATGTCCATTATTCCATGTAGACATGCATTTATATGATTGAGACCATCATTCCATTTAGCTCACTTACCCAAATGGCCTACCCTTCATCAACCATTGTTAGCCAACTTTGAGCTTATGATAAACCACTTTGTTCTTAATATTAGCACATTACAAGCCTTTAAACGAAAAATAATAAATGTCCTTATTTAGATCTTTGATTAGCTTAGGCTAGTGAGTGTGTGTCATTCAAGTGTTAGGAAACTTGGGGCATTGGTTGAGGTAAAAGGGTAGTTTTGTATCTCTATTGAAAACATTAAGAAATGGGTACATGCTCATGTGTTAATTAAATGTAAAATCATATGCATTGATGCTCTTGTGTATAGTTTATTGCAAATATATAGCTACAAAATAAAGAAAAAAATATGTAGAAAAATAAAAAAAATAGAAAGAAAAGAAAAAGAAAAAGAAAAGCAATAAAAAGGGGACAAAATGCCCCAAAGTGAAGTCCAATAATAATCCATGCATATGGGTTATCATCAAGAAAAGAATGCATGAGTAGGTGATGGGTGGAAATTAGATTTTCACACAAACTCACCGGCAAGTGTACCGGGTCGCATCAAGTAGTAATAACTCACAAGAGTGAGGTCGATCCCACAGGGATTGATGGATCAAGCAACTTTAGTGAGTGATAAGTTTAGTCAAGCTAATAGTATTGAATGGAGTGAAAATTTGATAACAGAATGTAAATTGTAGTGAATTTAAAGTTGCAGAATGTAAATGAGCAGAAACATAAAGAGCAATGAATGTAAATTGACCGAATCTTAAATGACAAGAAAGGTAAATTGCATGAAATGTAAAAAGGATTGGGTGCTAGAAATTAAATAAAGCAGTAGATCAAAGCTCAGAATAATTGCAGAGGAATTAAATTACAGGAAAAGTAAATTCAGATCACAACAAACTCAAATGTAAAGTTGCAGAAAGTAGAATTGCAGAAAAGGAAATTGTAGCAGAGAAGGAAATTGAAATTTGTATAGGCCAAATTGAATTCAATACTTGAAATATAAAAGTGAAGAAAAATTAAAGTGTTTCAACGAGAACTTTCTATTCTACTCCTACTCCTACTCCTATTGTTCTCTAACAGAGCCATCCTTCTTTTTGAAATGAAATTGATGCCTTTATATAGGCTTTACAAAATGAAAATGAAATTGAAATTGAAAACAAATTACAATTTAAATGGAATTCCTATTCTAACTATTTCTTATGCCTTTGAGTGATGATATTGGGCTCTGCTTGCTTTGGGGCTTTTGTTGGTTTGGCCTTGAATAAGTGTGGGTTAGGGTGGTTTGGTGTAGCTTGGTTCAAGTGGATCAGGATGCATTTGGTTGTGCTCCCAGTGGAGTGTTAAGTTCACTTTGTGAACTCCAGGTTCACTTTGCCAAGTGTGCTTCCTCACGTGCCAATTTCCCCTCTTAGCATTCACTTAGTGAATGTCACGTTCACTTGTTGAACGTTGCTCCTTGGTTGATCACTCTTCCTTGTTGAAAGTCATGAAAACGTTAAGAAAGTGAACGCTACGTTTGCTTCTTTGAACTCTATCCAAGTGTGGTTTTTGGGCCTTAAAGATATCTTTTACTTGTGCTTCAATTGCATTCCAAATATAGATTATTATATATCGTTGGAAAGCTCTGAATGTCAGCTTTCCAACGCAATTAGAAGCACATCAATTAGACATTTGTAGCTCAAGTTATGGTCCTTTGAAGAAGGCATGGTCATGCTGTCAGCGCCAAGTTAACAAAGTGAACGCCCAGTTAACAAAGTGAACATTCCCCTTGCTTCCAAGCTGAAATTCACGAGAAAGTTAACAAAGTGAATGCCCAGTAACAAAGTGAACGCTGATGGTGAACATGGAGCACACTTTCTTGATTTAGTTATGGGCCACGCTTTTAAAAGCGTGGCCTAAGGCTCCAAAGTGTGCCTCAACTCCAAAATGTGCCCAAAATTCCTCTTTTCTTCTTTTTAGCTTATTTTGTGCTTTTTTTGCTTCTTTTTCTTCTTATTTCCTACAAAATTTATAAAATCAAAAGATCAAAAAAATATACCATTTAAGCACAAAAGCATTCAATATTTAAGCACTAATCATAAATTTCTTGTATGAGAAAGCATAGAAAAACATGACATGATGACATGTCATCACAATACCAAACTTAAACCTTGCTTGTCCCCAAGCAAGAAAAGAATCATGCATCACATTTTGACAAACCAAGGTGAGAATAATAGCAAGTTAATGTTGATAGTAGGCTAGTTTTCTATGCATGCTACAATCACAAAAGAAATGTAAATGATTGATGCTTCTATCTAGCCCATTTTATGAGATCTTTTCCTTATGTTTCTTCCTTGAAACAAGCTTTTAATTTTCTTATAAGATTCTCCTTTTGGGTGCTTTACCTCATGAGTTGATAACAAAGCTACGATTCTACATGCTTTGTTTTCAAGTATTACCACTTGATACATAAGCACCACAAGCATTGAATTAGAGGACTTCATTAAGCTCATTTGTTTTTTTTCTTGACTCTCTAGTCATTGATGCTCATAACCTTGAGCTTTGAGGGAGTACTTTTGCACTTGAGCCTAGTCTTGACTCTAAGTGTTTTGTTTTCAAGCTTTTTGCTTGATACATAAACACCACAAGTACTTAACAATTGAATTGCAATTGGTACTCAGAGCCTTCAACTTTCTCATTCTTTCCCTTTTTCTTTCTTGCCTTATTTGCATTTGCTTCTTTCAAGGTTTTTATGATTTCCAAAGATTTCACAAAATGCCCTAGATGAAAACTTTAATTAAATAAAATCTAATTCAATTGAGCAACAATTAATCATACTAGCCTTCCAATACTTGTATGCACATGCTAAGTTCTTCTTTAATTCCTTGTTTGTTTATGATCATGATACTTTACTGCTTTGAACTTTACAAAACTCAAGTTGGTAGTCATAATGGCATAGCAACATGTTACAGATCAAAATTCAGGCTATGCTTATTCATACACACATGTAAACAGAGAAGTTAAAGACAATCATGCAATTTAAAGTGCTGAAAACAAATGAAAGGAAAATGAACTTTACAACCTTGTAATTCATCTTCTCTATTGTTGTCATTTTCCTCCCATTATTTCCCTTCCCCTACCAACTTCAGAATGCTTGCTCATCCTCAAGCAACAATTAGAACATTGGTGATGGGGCTAAGATGGATAGTGCACGAAATCACAATCACACTTTTGCAATTCCGCACAACTAACCAGCAAGTGCACTAGATCGTCCAAGTAATACCTTACGTGAGTAAGAGTCGATCCCACGGAGATTGTCGGCTTGAAGCAAGCTATGGTTATCTTGTAACTCTTAGTCAGGATATCAATAATGATTCATAGTATTAATTGGAATGAGTAAAAGAACATGGATTAAATAATATTTGTTCTGTAATAATGGAGAACTGGTTGAGGTTTTGGAGATGCTCTGTCTTCTGAATCTCTGCTTTCCTACTGTATTCTTCTTCACGCACGCAAGGCTCCTTCCATGGCAAGCTGTATATTGATGGATCACCGTTGTCAATGGCTACCATCCATCCTCTCAGTGAAAATGGTCCAAATGCACTGTCACCGCATAACTAATCATCTGTCGGCTCTCACTCATGTTGGAATAGGATCCATTGATCCTTTTGCGTCTGTCACTATGCCCAGCACTCGCGAGTTTGAAGCTCGTCACAGTCATCCCATCCCAGATCCTACTTGGAATACCACAGACAAGGTTTAGACTTTCCGGATCCCAAGAATGGCCGCCAATAATTCTAGCCTATACCACGAAGGTTCTAATCTTATATTAGAAACCCAAGAGATATGCACTCAAGCTATTACAGATAGAACGGAGGTGGTTGTCAGGCACGCGTTCATAGGTGAGAATGATGATGAGTGTCACGGATCATCACATTCATCAGATTGAAGTGCGAGTGAATGTCTTAGAATAGAAACAAGTGTGATTGAATGGAAAACAGTAGTAATTGCATTAATCTATCGAAACACAGCAGAGCTCCTCACCCCCAACCATGGAGTTTAGAGACTCATACCGTAGGAGATACAAAATTCAAATGTAAAAATATTATGAGGTACAAAATGAATCTCTAAAAGTAGTTTTTATGATGAACTAGTGACCTAGGGTTACAGAAAATGAGTAAGCTAGAATAGTTAGTGTAGAAATCTACTTCCGGGGCCCACTTGGTGTGTGCTTGGGCTGAGCATTGAAGCTTTCACATGTAAAGACTTTTTTTGGAGTTAAACGCCAGCTTTTGTGCTAGTTTGGGCGTTTAACTCCAGCTTTTATGCCAGTTCTGGCGTTTAACGCCAAAATAGGGTAGAAAGTGGGCGTTTAAATGCCAGTTTGCATTATCAAAACTCGGGAAAAGTATAGACTATTATATATTTCTGGAAAGCCCCGGATGTCTACTTTCCAACGCAATTGAGAGCGTGCCAATTGGGCTTCTATAGCTCCAAATATCCTATTTCGAGTGCAGGGAGGTCAGAATCCAACAGCATCTGCAGTCCTTTTTCAGCATCTGAATCAGATTTTTGCTCAGGTCCCTCAATTTTAGCCAGAAAATACCTAAAATTACAGAAAAATACACAAACTCATAGTAAAGTCCAGAAATGTGATTTTTAAAAAAAACTAATAAAAATATAATAAAAAGTAACGAAAATATACTAAAAACATACTAAAAACAATGCCAAAAAGTATATAAATTATCCGCTCATCACAACACCAAACTTAAATTGTTGCTTGTCCCCAAGCAACTGAAAACAAAATAGGATAAAAAAAAGAGAATATACTATAAATCCCATAATATCAATGAAGCTTAGTTCAAATTAGATGAGCGAGGCTAGTAGCTTTTTGCTTCTGAATAGTTTTGGCATCTCACTTTTTCCTTTGAAGTTCAAAATGATTGGCATCTATAGGAACTCAGGATTCAGATAGTGTTATTGATTCTCCTAGTACAGTATGTTGATTTTTGAACACAGTTACTTTATGAGTCTTGGCCGTGGCCCTAAGCACTTTGTTTTCCAGTATTACCACCGGATACATAAATGCCACAGACACATAACTAAGTGAACCTTTTCAGATTCTGACTTAGCTTTGCTAAAGTCCCCAATTAGAGGTGTCCAGAGTTCTTAAGCACACTCGTTTTGCTTTGGATCACGACTTTAACCACTCAGTCTCAAGCTTTTCACTTGGACCTTCATGCCACAAGCACATGGTTAGGGAAAGCTTGATTTAGTCGCTTAGGCCAGGATTTTATTCCTTTGAGCCCTCTTATCCACTGATGCTCAAAGCCTTGGATCCTTTTTATTTTACCCTTGCCTTTTGGTTTAAAGGGCTATTGGCTTTTTCTGCTTGCTTTTTCTTTTATTATTATTTTTTTTTCGCAAGCTTTTCACTGCTTTTTCTTGCTTCAAGAATCAATTTTATGATTTTTCAGATTATCAATAACATTTCTCCTTTTCCATCATTCTTTCAAGAGCCAACAATTTTAACATTCATAAAGAACGAATTCAAAAATATGCACTGTTCAAACATTCATTTAGAAGACAAGAAATATTGCCACCACATCAAAATAATTAAACTAATTTCAAGATAAAATCTAAAATTCATGTACTTCTTATTCTTTTGTAATTAGGCACATTTTTCATTTTAAGAGAGGTGAAGGATTTATGGGACATTCATAACTTTAAGGCATAGACTCTAATTTTTATTTATTATTTAATAGAAATAATATAGAAAATAGGCATAGAAGCAGACAAATAGTAATAAAAGAAAGAGAATTAAAGACATAAAGACAAATGACTCTAATACTAATACTCATGTACTCTTAAAATAGATAAAAGGTTATCACAGAGTTAGGACTCAATAACCTGCATTGGGGGAGGCGAGTACTCCTTCAAGTTGTGGGACGCTTGGCTCTTCAAGGGAGAGCTTTTGGCGCTTCAGCTCCTGTAGCTCACACTCTTGCATCTCCTGTTCCTTAAGCAGCTTGCAAAGCATGCTATTTTGATTTTTTTGTTCTTCTTTAAGTTGATGCATAGCTTCTTGCAACTTGGTGATAGATGCTTCTAGGCGGGTCCAGTAGTCAATCTGAGGGATTTCTGGGAGGAATTCCTGCGCCCTCCTTTTGATGGAGTTATCTTGCACTTGTTGTCCTTCCATTGACTTCTTGGTGATTGGGTGCTCAACTGGGATGAAGTCATCTACTCCCATCTTCACTCCAGCATCTTTACACAGCAGAGAGATTAAGCTTGGGTAAGCCAATTTGGCTTCAGTGGAGTTCTTATTTGTAATTGTGTAAATTTCACAAGCAATCAGATGATTAATCTCCACTTCGTTTCCCAGCATAATACAATGAATCATCACTGCTCTTTTGACAGTGACCTCAGAGCGGTTGCTAGTGGACAGTATAGAATGCCCAATGAAGTCCAACCAGCCCCTTGCGACTGGTTTGAGATCTCCTCTCTTGAGTTGGTTTGGGACACCCTTTGAGTTGGTTATCCACTTAGTTCCAAGGAGGCATATGTCCTCTAGAACTTGGTCCAACCCCTTATCTACTCTCACCATTCTCCTATTAAAGGATTCTAGATCATCTTGTAGTTGAGGCAGTTTGAAGACCTCTCTTATTTTGTCCAGGTGGAAGTAAATAATTTTCCCTCTACCCATAGTTCGGAAGGTATGAAAGGCAGTTCCAGTTATTCTCCACTTATCTGTCAGCCACAGATTTGAGTAGAATTCCTGAACCATGTTTCTTTCCACCTTTGTCTCAGGATTAGCTAGAATTTCCCATCCTCTGTTTCAAATATTCTCTTGGATCTCCGGATATTCGTCTTCTTTCAGATCGAATTTGACTTCCGCGATCACTGACCTCAGACCTATTATTTTGTGGTAATGGTCTGCATGTTCTTTGGTTAAGAACCTCTCTTGATTCCAAAGACTCTTTGGAGTATTCTCTTTCTTGCCTCTTGAATTGGTTTGTTTTCCCTTAGGAGCCATGATCTTAATGAGTATTAGCTCGGTTATCACAGAAAAACACACCAAAATTAGAGGTTTACTTGCCCTCAAGAAAAAGAAAGGAAAGGAGAGAGATAGGAGAAGAGTCAAATTCGAATGGTGGAGAGATGGGGATGGCCGAATGTGTATTTATTAGTGGAAGGGAGGGATTTCGAAAATTTGAAAAAGATATGATATAAAGATATGACTGGTGAAAATAAATAGAATCATGATATGAAAAAGATGAGATTTTAAAATGGAAAAGATATAAAGTAGTTAAATCTAAAAATTTGTTGATGCATCTAAGAATTAAAAGATGATATGATGAGTTGGAAAAGATTTGGAAAGAAATTTAGAAGATAATTGAGTATTTAAAGAAGATTTGGAAAGGATTTGAAAGAAAATTTAAAAGGAATTTAGAAAATTATTGAATTTTTGAAAATTGAAGGTGAATGATGAAAATTGGTAACATGTTTATGTAGAAAATTATGAATTAAAACATGAAAGTTTGAAAAATTTTGAAGTGGAAAACAAAATCTTCTCCCCCTGCCTTTCTGGCATTAAACACCCAGAATGGTATCCGTTCTGGCGTTTAACACCCATATATTGGCCATTGTGGGCGTTAAACGCCCAGACAGGTACCCTGGCTGGCATTAAACGCCAGAAATCTTTTGTCACTCGGCATTTTTCTGAACACCCAGGATGCTGCAATTCTAGCATTAAACGCCTAGAATGGTACCCATTCTGGCGTTTAACACCCAAAATGGTATCTTTTCTGGCGTTAAATGCCCAGAATGGTATCCATTCTGGCGTTTAACGCCCAAAATACCCCTTACTGGCGTTTTCTTGCCAGTGAGCTCCTTTTCTCTGCTTTTTACACTAAATCCTTCTGTAACTCTGTGAATTCCTACAATTTGAAGATTAATCTTGAAGACAATTTATATCAAACTCCTATAAATATTAATTTAAAAGGTAAATAACTTGTTAATGGTTGGGTTGCCTCCCAGCAAGCACTTCTTTATTGTCTTTAGCTAGACCTTGACTGAGCTTTATTCTAGTCTCAGTTTTGAGCATTCTTGCTCAAAATTACTTTCAAGATAATGTTTGATTCTCTGTCCATTAACAATGAACTTTTTGTCAGAGTCAATATCCTAAAGCTCAACATATGCATATGGTGACACACTTGTAATAACATATGGTCCCCTCCACCGGGATTTTAATTTCCCGGAGAATAATCTGAGCCTAGAGTTAAACAGCAGAACCTTCTATCCTAGTTCAAAGACTCTAGATGACAGTTTCTTGTCATGCCACCTTTTTGCTTTTTCCTTATAAATATTTGCATTTTCAAAAGCATTGAGTCTGAATTCCTCTAGCTCATTCAGCTGGAGCAATCTTTTCTCTCCAGCTAACTTAGTATCCAGGTTTAGGAATCTGGTTGCCCAGTAGGCCTTATGTTCTAGTTCCACGGGCAGATGACAGGCCTTGCCATATACAAGCTGGTATGGAGAGGTTCCTATAGGAGTCTTGAATGCTGTTCTGTATGCCCACAGAGCATCATCCAAGCTTTTTGCCCAATCCCTTCTACGGGTAATTACAGTCCATTCCAGGATTCTTTTTAGTTCTCTATTAGAGACTTCAGCCTACCCATTTGTCTGTGGATGATATGGAGTTGCTACTTTGTGGCTAATTTCATATCGGACCATAGCAGAGTAAAGTTGTTTATTGCAGAAATGAGTGCCCCCGTCACTGATTAGTACTCTGGGGACACCAAATCTGCTGAAGATATGTTTCTGGAGGAACTTTAGCACTATTTTAGTATTATTAGTGGGTGTGGCAATTGCTTCTACCCATTTAGATACGTAGTTTACTGCCACCAGAATGTAAGTGTTTGAGTATGATGGTGGGAAAGGACCCATGAAGTCAATACCCCATACATCAAATAACTCAATCTCTAAGATCCGTTGTTGGGGCATGGCATAACCATGAGGCAAGTTGCCAGCTCTTTGGCAACTATCACAGTTACGCACAAACTCTCGGGTATCTCTATAGAGAGTAGGCCAGTAGAAGCCACATTGGAGGACCTTAGTAGCTGTTCACTCACCTCTGAAATGTCCTCCATACTGTGATCCATGGCAATGCCATAGGTTCTTCTGTACTTCTTCTGTAGGTACGCATCTGCAGATCATTCCGTCTGCACATCTCTTAAAGAGATATGGTTCATCCCAAAAGTAGTACTTTGCATCAGAAATTAGTTTTCTCGTTTGCTGCCTGCTGTACTCCTTGGGTATGAACCTCACAGCTTTATAATTTGCAATGTCTGTAAACCATGGTGCTTCCTGGATGCCGAAGAGTTACTCATCTGGAAAGGTCTCAGAGATCTCAGTAGAAGGGAGGGACGCCCCTGCTTCTGGTTCTATCCGGGACAGGTGATCAGCTACCTGGTTCTCTGTCCCTTTTCTATCTCTTATTTCTATATCAAACTCTTGCAGAAGCAACACCCATCTTATGAGCCTGGGTTTTGAATCCTGCTTTGTGAGTAGATATTTCAAAGCAGCATGGTCAGTATACACAATCACCTTTGAACCTACTAAATAGGATCTAAACTTGTCAATGGCATAAACCACTGCAAGCAACTCTTTTTCTATGGTTGTGTATTTTTTTGTGCGTCATTTAGAACACGGCTGGCATAGTAAATGACGTGCAGAAGCTTGTTATGCCTCTGTCCAGCACTGTACCAGTGGCATGGTCACTGGCATCACATATTAGTTCGAATGGTAATGTCCAGTCTGGTGCAGAAATAACTGGTGTTGTGACCAACTTAGCTTTCAGAGTTTCAAACGCCTGCAGACACTCTGTGTCAAACACAAATGGCGTGTCAGCAGCTAGCAGGTTGCTCAGAGGTTTTGCAATTTTCGAAAAATCCTTTATAAACCTCCTATAGAATCCTGCATGCCCCAGAAAACTTCTGATTGCCTTAACATTGGCAGGTGGTGGTAATTTTTCAATTACCTCCATCTTAGCTTGATCTACTTCTATTCCCTTGTTTGAAATTTTATGCCCAAGGACAATTCCTTCAGTCACCATAAAGTGACATTTTTCCCAGTTTCAAACTAGGTTGGTCTCTTGGCATCCTTTCAGAACAAGTGATAAATGGTCAAGGCAGGAGCTGAATGAGTCTCCAAATACTAAAAAGTCATCCATGAAGACTTCTAGAAATTTCTCTACCATATCAGAGAAGATAGAAAGCATGCACCTCTGAGAGGTTGCAGGTGCATTGCACAGACCAAAAGGCATCCTTCTGTAGGAAAATACTCCAGAAGGACATGTGAATGCTGTTTTCTCTTGGTCCTGAGGATCCACTGCAATTTAGTTGTAACCTGAATAGCCATCCAAAAAGTAGTAATATTCATGACCTGCTAGTCTCTCTAGCATCTGGTCTATGAATGGTAAAGGAAAGTGATCCTTCCTGGTGGCTGTATTGAGCCTTCTATAATCAATACACATACGCCACCATGTAACTGTTCTTGTAGGAACCAGTTCATTCTTTTCATTATGAACCACTGTCATGCCTCCCTTCTTTGGGACAACTTGGACAAGGCTCACCCAAGGGCTATTAGAAATAGGATAAATGATCCCAGCCTCCAGTAACTTGGTGACCTCTTTCTGCACCACCTCCTTCATGGGTGGGTTTAGCCGCCTCTGTGGTTGAACCACTGGCTTAGCATCATCCTCCAATAGGATCTTGTGCATGCATCTTGCTGGGCTAATGCCCTTAAGATCACTTATGGACCACCCAAGAGCTGTCTTGTGTGTCCTTAGCACTTGAATTAGTGCTTTCTCTTCCTGTGGATTTAAAGCGGAGCTTATGATCACTGGAAAAGTGTCACCTTCTCCCAGAAATGCATATTTCAGTGATGGTGGTAGTGGTTTGAGCTCGGGTTTAGGAGGCTTATCCTCTTCCTGAGGAATTCTCAGAGGTTCTTTTATTTCCTCTGGCTCCTCCAGATAAGGTTGAACATCTTTAAAGATGTCCTCTAGCTCTGATTCGAGACTCTCAGTCATATTGATCTCTTCTAGCAAAGAGTCAATAATATCAGCGCTCATGTAGTCATTTGATGTGTCTGGATGCTGCATAGCTTTGACAGCATTTAACTTGAACTCATCTTCATTGACTCTCAGGGTCACTTCCCCTTTTTGTACATCAATAAGAGTTCGTCCAGTTGCTAGGAAAGGTCTTCCTAGAATGAGAGTTGCATCCTTGTGCTCCTCCATTTCCAGCACTACAAAGTCAGTGGGAAAGGCAAATGGCCCAACCTTGACAATCATGTCCTCAATTATGCCTAATAGATATTTAATGGAGCCATCAGCAAGTTGGAGGCATATGTCTTGGTACAAGCACCCTCTAATGTGCATGGTATCATAAAGCTTCTGGGATCTTTAAGGTTCTCTGGTATGCTTTTTAGAATGATTGCACTGCATTTTTCAGTGAGGAAAACTTTTTCAGTTTCTCTCCAATCCTTCTTATGACTTAAGATCTCTTTCATGAACTTAGCATAAGAGGGTATTTGCTCAAGTGCCTCTACAAATGGGATCTTTATTTCAAGAGTCCTGAGGTAGTCTGCAAAGTGGGCAAATTTTTTATCTTGTTCCGCTTGGTGGAGTTTCTGAGGATAAGGCATCTTGGCTTTGTATTCCTCAACCTTAGTTGCTGCAGGTTTATTTCTTACAGAGGCAGGTTGAGAAGCCTTCTTACGAGGGTTACAATCAGCACTTGTAGGTGTCTGATCCCTCACTGGCGTTTAAACACCAGGAGTAGAGGTTGGATGGGCATTTAACGCCAATTTTTCTCCGTTTTCTGGCAGTTGAACGCCAGAAGTGGGCATCCACTAGGCGTTTGACGCCAGTTTTTCACCCTTTTCTGGCATTTAAATGCCAGAATTATTCCTCTCTGGGCTCTTGCTGTCCTCACTGGGATTTTGGACAGTGGTTTGGTCATCCTCTGTCAGTTGTTCCTTTCTTGGCTTTCTGCTACTTTGAGCTGAATTATTCAATGTCTTCCCGCTCCTCAGTTGAACAGCTTGGCATTCTTCTGTTATCTGTTTAGACAGCTGTGGTCTTTTCTGATTCAATTGTGCTTCCATATTCTTGTTAGCATTTTTAGTGTCTTGGAGCATCTCTTTAAATTCTGCTAATTATTTTGTCATAAGGAGCAATTGCTGATTAAGTTCAACAATCTATTCTTGAGGATTAGGATCAGTAGTTACTACCATAGCCTCTTCTTTTATGGAGGACTCACTGCTTGAGTACAGATGTTGATTTCTATGAGTTCTTGAGCCTCTTCAATCGTCTTTCTCATGTGTATAGATCCACCAGCTGAGTAGTCTAGAGACATTTGAGCTTTTTCTGTAAGCCCATAATAGAAGATGTCTAACTGTACCCACTCTGAAAATATTTCAGAGGGGCATTTCCTTAGCATCCCTATGTACCTCTCCCAGGAATTATAAAGGGATTCATGATCCTCTTGTTTAAAGCCTTGGATGTCCAACCTCAACTGTGTCATCCTTTTTGGAGGGTAAAAATGATTTAGGAATTTGTCTGATAACTGTTTCCATGTTTTTATGCTTAATGTGGGTTGGTTATTTAACCACCTCTTAGCTTGATCTTTTACAGCAAATGGAAACAATAATAATCTATAGACATCCTGATCCACTTCTTTATCACGTACTGTGTCAGCAATTTGTAAAAACTGTGCCAGAAACTCAGTAGGTTCTTCCTGTGGAAGACCGGAATACTGGCAATTTGGCTGCACTATGATAATGAGCTGAGGATTTAGCTCAAAACTGCTTGCTTTGATGGGAGGTATGCAGATGCTACTCCCATATGCAGTTGTAATGGGGTTAGCATATGACCCCACAGTCCTTCTGCACAGTTCATTTCCACTTAAGTCCATGATGGAGAAAGGGAGATGATGTGGATTGCAATTAAAATATATATATATATATAAAAATTTTTTTTATTTTATTTTATTTAATTAAAGATAAACCGAATTAAAAGCAAGAAATAAAATAAAATAATTGGAAAATAAAATATAAGTTTCGAAAATTAAGAGAAAAAGTAAAATAAATAAAGATAAATAAAAATTTGAATGCTAAAATGGTTAATTAATTAAAAAGATTTGAAAAATTTTGGATATGATTTTTGCAAATTGAAGAGAGAGAGAGAGTGGTTAGGGAGTTTTGAAAAAGATATGTCTTAAAATTAAGGATACTTGAATATAAAAAACCAAATAGATAAAAGAAAAGATTTGAAAAAGATATGATTTTAAGATTTTAAAGACTGAAACTTTCTTAACAAGGAAACACCAAACTTAAAATTTTTCAATCAAAATAGAAAAATAGGACAAAAATTTCGAAAATTATGTCTAAAAGGAAAAAGATTTTGAAAAATTTTATAAAAAATTTTCAAATTTTGAAAATTAAAATTTGAAATAAAATAAGATAAGATTTTGAAAAAGATATGATTTTTTTGAAAAAGATTTGAATTTTTTTGAAATTTTAAAACTAAGATAAGATAGAATAAAAAAAATAAAAAAAAATCTGAATTTTTAAAAGTAAAAATCGAAAATTCAATTAAAATAAAGAAAAAAGATATTTTGAATTTAATGAGGAAAGAGAAAAATAATAAAAGACACCAAACTTAGGATTTTTAGATCAAAACAAAGAAAACAAACAAGAAAACTTTGAAGATCAAGATGAACACCAAGAACAAATTTTGAAAATTTTTAAGGAAATAAGGACACAAAGGACACCAAACTTAAAAATTTTTTATACTTTGGATACTAATAATTCGAAAATGTACAAGAAAAACAAGAAAAGACACAAAACAAGAAAGACTAAAGATCAAACAAGGAAAATAAACTAGAACAACTTGAAGATCAATGAAGAACTAAGAACATGTAATTCAAAAAATTGAAAGAAAAATAAAAACATGCAATTGAAACCAAACTTAAAATATAAAACTAAACTCAAATAAAAGACTCAAATTTAGTAACTCTAAACCAACAAAAATAAATTATTCCTAATCTAAGTAACAAAATAAACCGTCAGTTGTCCAAACTCGAACAATCCCCGGCAACGGCGCCAAAAACTTGGTGCACGAAATCACAATCACACTTTTGCAATTCCACACAACTAACCAGCAAGTGCACTGGGTCGTCCAAGTAATACCTTACGTGAGTAAGGGTCGATCCCACGGAGATTGTCGGCTTGAAGCAAGTTATGGTTATCTTGTAACTCTTAGTCATGATATCAATAATAATTCGCAGTTTTAATTGGAATGAGTAAAAGAACATGGATTAAATAATACTTGTTATGCAATAATGGAGAACATGTTGAGGTTTTGGAGATGCTCTGTCTTCTGAATCTCTGGTTTCCTAATGTCTTCTTCTTCATGCACGCAAGGCTCCTTCCATGGCAAGCTGTATGTTGATGGATCACCGTTGTCAATGGCTACCATCCATCCTCTCAGTGAAAATGGTCCAAATGCACTGTCACCGCACGACTAATCATCTGTCAGCTCTCACTCATGTTGGAATAGGATCCATTGATCCTTTTGCGTCTGTCACTACGCCCAGCACTCGCGAGTTTGAAGCTCGTCACAGTCATCCCATCTCAGATCCTACTCAAAATACCACAGGCAAGGTTTAGACTTTCCGGATCTCAAGAATGGCCGCCAATAATTCTATCCTATACCACGAAGGTTCTAATCTTAGATTAGAAACCCAAGAGATATGCACTCAAGCTATTGCAGATAGAACGGAGGTGGTTGTCAGGCACGCGTTCATAGGTGAGAATGATGATGAGTGTCAGGGATCATCACATTCATCAGATTAAAGTGCGAGTGAATATCTTATAATAGAAACAAGCGTGATTGAATGGAAAACGGTAGTAATTGCATTAATCCATCGAAACACAGCAGAGCTCCTCACCCCAACCATGGAGTTTAGAGACTCATGCCGTAGGAGATACAAAATTCAGATGTAAAATTGTTATGAGGTACAAAATGAATCTCTAAAAGTTGTTTTTATAATGAACTAGTGACTAGGGTTACAGAAAATGAGTAAGCTAGAATAGTTAGTGTAGAAATCCACTTCTGAGACCCACTTGGTGTGTGCTTGGGCTGAGAATTGAAGCTTTCACATGTAGAGATTTTTCTAGCTTTTGTGCCAGTTTGGGTGTTTAACTCCAGCTTTTATGCCAGTTCTGGCGTTTAACGCCAGAATAGGGTAGAAAGTGGGCGTTTAAACGCCAGTTTGCGTTATCAAAACTCGAGCAAAATATGGACTATTATATATTTCTGGAAATCCCAGGATATCTACTTTCCAACGCAATTGAGAGAGCGCCAATTGAGCTTCTGTAGCTCCAGAAAATCCATTTCGAGTGCAGGGAGGTCAGAATCCAACAGCATCTGCAGTCCTTTTTCAGCCTCTGAATCAGATTTTTGCTCAGGTCCCTCAATTTCAGCCAGAAAATACCTAAAATTATAGAAAAACACACAAACTCATAGTAATGTCCAAAAATATGATTTTAAATAAAAACTAATAAAAATATAATAAAAAGTAACTAAAATATACTAAAAACATACTAAAAATAATGCCAAAAAGCGTATAAATTATCCGCTCATCAATGGATCATGAGTGTTTTACACAATGAAATGTTAGTAGTACATGTGTTTAAGCAAGCAAAATTAAGAATAACCATGAAGGCACAGGAAACAGAGACAATGTGATTGCAAAAATAAGAGGGTGTGCACAATACATTGCATAAAAGATAAGTGGGACACCAAACTTAGTGTGACACTTTCACCTAAAATTGATGCAAGTATCCAGTAAAGATTGGAAGCAAATTTTGTTGCATAGCAACACCAAACTTAGAATCCAATCATATGTCAATTTATTTGAACTAAAACTAAACAAAGGAAACTGTTACATGTTTAAATACAATCACCAAGCAAAGAATTTGTCATGAATAAGGATTTCTTGGTGAGGTATTTGACAAAAAACAGTTAATAAAAGCATTAAAAATAGGGAAATAACTAAAACAAAGAGAAAAATAAAATTGTCTAACTAAAAGAAAGATAACACTGCAAAGGCATTATGATTATGCAGACAAGTGGTGTTGCTGGATAAATTGCATAGAAAAATAAGTGGCACACCAAACTTAGAATCTTAGTGTGACACTTTCACTTTTTTAATTTGATGCAATCATCCAGAAAGATTGAAAATGAATTGTTTCAGGGCAACACCAAACTTAGAAGGTAATCATATGCCAATTTATTGAATTTTAAACAAAGCAGACAGAGAAAATAAACAAAGTAAAGGAATAAAATGTTACCTAAGGTTCGGTTTCCTCCCAACGAGCGCTCTTTTAGTGTCATTAGCTTGACATGTTGTTCTTCACTTTCTTTCTCTTCTTCAAGTTTGTTAAGAGGAATGACCTCAAGGGGGGAAAGGATTCAGCTATTGTCCGCTGTCTTGGTTTCTCCTCAGCAAGCTTCCTTTTGTTAATGGCTTGATTGAGCTTGCTTGCTGGATCAGGGGTAAGATTGGTGCTCTTGTTAGTTGCCTTCACTTCGTGGATGTCAAGATTTGGTGGTTGTATGATTGTTGGAGTGTTTTCTTCATCAAGAACCTCTTGAATTGGTCGTTCCATGAGCCCTTCCTCTATGGACTTATCTGCTTCAATTGAATGTGAATCTCCTTGATTGTCTTCCTCTATTTCTTCTTCATGATTTCCCATTAAGTCCTTTGGGAGGAAATCTTCATGTTCCATTGTCACTTCAATTAGTCTCTGTGGACATGGAATCGTTGGCTCATACACCTCCACCTCTTCATCCTTCATTGAAATTTCATTTGATGCAGGGGCCTCTTCTTGCACTTCCTTCTCCAATTCTACCGATTGGTCTTCATCTTCCTTACTTGACAGTTCTGAGTTTCTCCTTATTTGCTCTAAGTGCCCATCCATCTTCTTGAGGAGGATTTCTTGCTCTGTCCAGAATTGTTTTTGTTCTTCCAGGAATTGTTCTTGTTTTTCCAATAATTCTCTGGAATTTTGAAGGGGATCCTCAGCCACTAGCTCAAAATATGAAGGTTGAGAGAAATTTTGTGGATATGGATGTGTTGTGGTGAGGTTGTTTTGAGGGATATGGAAGGATCTTTGTGTTGAGGTGTATTCAAGTGATGGAAAATTCTGACATGAGAAATCAGGAGGTGAGGTTTTACTTAGTTTAGGAGCCTCTTCATTTTGCTCTTCCACCTCCTCCCTTGCACTTAACATTTGGTTTACCAGCACTTCCATATTTTTTAAGGAGTTCTCTTGTTCGTTCCAGGATATCTGTGCCTCCTCCTCATATCTTTCAAGCATGGTCTCAAATTTTGAGAGGCTTTGGTTCATAAAAGTTTGTGTGGACTGTGAGTTTTGGAAGAGATTTTGTGTCAAGGGGTAGTTAAGTGATGAAGAATTTTTAGATGAAAAACTGGGAGGTGACGTTTGACAACTTTCCATGAATGAATTGATGGTTTGCTCAAGTGATGATGGCTCTTGATAAGTGGAGTATGAACTGTCAAATGCTTTCTGGTTTTGATCCTCCCATCCACAATGTGAATCATTGTAGAATTGATCATTTTGTGGCTCTGGGGAGAAATCATCCATATATGTATCGACAGCATAATCAAGTGATAATGTCTTTGAGTGATTAGAATATACAGCATTAAAATTCCATTCCCAGCCATAGTTTGTGTTAGTGTCATAACAGTATGAGTCACTTTGTGGTTCTGGGAGGAAATTCATTTCACTTGATTGTTCACATTCTTGTTGATATGCCCAAACACCATGAGGATAATGACATAAATAATTTTGTGGTTCTGGACAATATCTCATGTGATTTGCTTGATCAAATTATGATTCTGAAGCATATCTCCATTGATTAGAGTGCTTAGAATTTGTATTTTCTTAGTGATATTCCCAGTGGTATAAGAAATTGTGATCATCAACAATGGCGCCAAAGGACTTGGAGCTCTTAAACGTGAATCACACTTTGTCACAATTCCACACAACTAACCAGCAAGTGCACTGGGTCGTCCAAGTAATAAACCTTACGTGAGTAAGGGTCGATCCCACGGAGACTGTCGGCTTGAAGCAAGCTATGGTCACCTTGTAAATCTCAGTCAGGCTAATTCAGATGGTGATGGAGAATTGATAATTAAAAGATAAATAAAACATAAAATAAAGATAGAGATACTTATGTAATTCTTTGGTTGGAATTTCAGATAAGCGTATGAAGATGCTTTGTTCCTCCTGAACCTCTGCTTTCCTATTGCCTTCTTCCAATCATTCATACTCCTTTCCATGGCAAGCTTTATGTTGGCCATCACTGTTGTCAATGGCTACTTCCCGTCCTCTCAGTGAAAACGTTCCAAATGCGCTGTCACCGCACGGCTAATCATCTGTCGGTTCTCGATCATGTCGGAATAGGATCCATTGATCCTTTTGCGTCTGTCACATGCCCTACAATCGCGAGTTTGAAGCTCGTCACAGTCATCCCTTCCCAGATCCTACTCAAAATATTATAGACAAGGTTTAGACATTCTGGATCTCAGGAATGGCCGCCAATAATTCTAGCCTATACCACGAAGGTTCCAATCTGAGATTAGAAACCCAAGAGATATGCATTCGAGCCATTGCTAGTAGAACAGAGGTGGTTGTCAGGCACATGTTCATATGTGAGAATGATGATGAGTGTCACAGATCATCACATTCATCAAGTTGAAGAACGAATGAATATCTTAGAGAAGAAATAGACTTGAGTTGAATAGAAAAACAATAGTACTTTGTATTAATTCATGAAGAACAGTAGAGCTCCACACCTTAATCTATGGTGTGTAGAAACTCCACCGTTGAGAATACATAAGAACAAGGTTTAGGCATGGCCGTGAGGCCAGCCTCCCAAAACGTGATCAAGTGTATGAAAGTATGAAAATACAATAGCAAAAGGTCCTATTTATAGAAAACTAGTAGCCTAGGGTTACAAAAATAAGTAATTAATGCTGAAATCTTCTTCCGGGTCCACTTGGTGTGTGCTTGGGCTGAGCATTGAAGCTTCCATGTGTAGAGACTTTTCTTGGAGTTAAACGCCAGCTCTTGTGCCAGTTTGGGCGTTTAACTCCAGCTTTTGTGCCAGTTTGGGAGTTAAACGCCAAAATTCTTGATCTGACTTGGAACGCCAGTTTGAGCCATCAAATCTCGGGAAACTTATGGACTATTATATATTGCTGGAAAGCCCAGGATATCTACTTTCCAACGCAATTGAGGGCGCGCCAATTGGGCTTCTGTAGCGCTAGATAATCCACTTTGAGTGTAAGGAGGTCAGAATCCAACAGCATCTGCAGTCCTTTTTCAGCCTCTGAATCAGATTTTTGCTCAGGTCCCTCAATTTCAGCCAGAAAATACCTGAAATCACAGAAAAATATACAAACTCATAGTAAAGTCCAGAATTGTGATTTTTATTTAAAATAAAAATATAATAAAAAGTAACTAAAATATATTAAAAACATACTAAAAATAATGCCAAAAAGCGTATAAATTATCCGCTCATCACAACAACAATCTTAAATTGTTGCTTGTCCCCAAGCAACTGAAAATCAAATAGGATAAAAAGAAGAGAATATACAACGAATTCCAAAAACATCTATGAAGATCAGTATTAATTAGATGAGCGGGGCTTTTAGCTTTTTGCTTCTGAACAGTTTTGGCATCTCACTTTATTTCTTGAAGTTCAGAATGATTGGCATCTATAGGAACTCAGAATCCAGATAGTGTTATTAATTCTCCTAGTTAAGTATGTTGATTCTTGAACACAGCTACTTTATGAGTCTTGGCCGTGGCCCTAAGCGCTTTGTTTTCCAGTATTACCACTGGATACATAAATGCCACAGACACATAACTGGGTGAACCTTTTCAGATTGTGACTCAGCTTTGCTAGAGTCCCCAATTAGAGGTGTCCAGAGTTCTTAAGCACACTCTTCTTTTTGCTTTGGACCTCGACTTTAACCGCTCAGTCTCAAGTTTTCACTTGACACCTTCACGCCACAAGCACATGGTTAGGGACAGCTTGGTTGAGCCGCTTAGGCCAGGATTTTATTCCTGTGGGCCCTCCTATCCACTGATGCTCAAAGCCTTGGATCCTTTATATCACCCTTGCCTTTTGGTTTAAAGGGGTATTGGCTTTTTCTGCTTGCTTTTCTTTTTTCTTTCTTTTTCTTTTCTCTTTTTTTTTCACATACATCCTTTTTTTTCTGCATGCTTTTCACTGCTTTTTCTTGCTTCAAGAATCAATTTTTTATGATTTTTCAGATCATCACATAACATTTCTCCTTTTCCCATCATTCTTTCAAGAGCTAACAATTTTAACATTCATAAACAATCAAATTAAAAAATATGCACTATTCAAGCATTCATTCAAAAAGACAATAGTCTTGCCACCACATCAAAATAATTAAACTGTTTTAAAATTCGAAATTCATGCACTTCTTTTTCTTTTTCAATTAAAAACATTTTTCATTTAAGAAGGGTGATGGATTTATTTTCATAGCTTCAAGGTATAGCCACTAAGACACTAATGATCATGTAATAAAGACACAAACATAAACATAAAGCACAATTTTCGAAAAACAGAAAATAAAGAACAAGGAAATTAAATAACGGGTCCACCTTAGTGATGGCAGCTTGTTCTTCCTCTTGAAGATCTTATGGAGTGCTTGAGCTCCTCAATGTCTCTTCCTTGCCTTTGTTGCTCCTCTCTCATGGTTCTTTGGTCTTCTCTAATTTCATGGAGGAGGATGGAATGCTCTTGGTGCTCCACCCTTAGTTGTCCCATGTTGGAACTTAATTCTCCTAGGGAGGTGTTGATTTGCTCCCAATAGTTTTGTGGAGGAAATTGCATCCCTTGAGGCATCTCAGGGATTTCATGATGAGGAGTTTCCTCATGCTCTTGGTGAGGTTCTCTAACTTGCTCCATCCTTTTCTTAGTGATGGGCTTGTCCTCATTAATGGGGATGTCTTCCTCTATGTCAATTCCAGCTGAATTGCAGAGGTGAAAAATGAGATGAGGGAAGGCTAACCTTGCCACAGTGGAGGACTTGTTTGCCACCTTGTAGAGTTCTTGGGATATAACCTCATGAACTTCTACTTCCTCTCTAATCATGATGCTATGAATCATGATAGCCTGTTCTATAGTAACTTCAGATCGGTTGCTAGTAGGAATGATTGAGCGTTGGATGAACTCCAACCATCCCTTAGCCTCGGGCTTGAGGTCATGCCTTCTTAGTTGAACCGGCTTCCCTCTTGAATCTCTCTTCCATTGAGCGCCCTCTTCACAGATGTCCATGAGGACTTGGTCCAACCTTTGATCAAAGTTGACCCTTCTAGTGTAGGGGTGTGCATCTCCTTGCATCATGGGCAAGTTGAACGCCAACCTTACATTTTTTGGACTGAAATCTAAGTATTTCCCTCGGACCATTGTAAGCCAATTCTTAGGATCTGGGTTCACACTTTGATCATGGTTCTTGGTGATTCATGCATTGGCATAGAACTCTTGAACCATTAAGATTCCGACTTGTTGAATAGGGTTGGTGAGAACTTCCCAACCTCTTCTTCGGATCTCATGTCGGATCTCCAGATATTCGCCCTTTTTGAGCTTAAAAGGGACCTCGGGGATCACCTTCTTCTTGGCCACAACTTCATAGAAGTGGTCTTGATGCACCCTTGAGAGGAATCTCTCCATCTCCCATGTCTCAGAGGTGGAAGCTTTTGCCTTCCCTTTCCTCTTTCTAGAGGTTTCTCCGGCCTTTGGTGCCATTAATGGTTATGGAAAAACAAAAAAAACTTTAGCTTTTACCACACCAAACTTAGAAGGTTGCTCGTCCTCGAGCAAAAGAAGAAAGAAGAGAGTAGAAGAAGAAGAAATAGAGGAGATGGAGGGGCTTAGTGTTTCGGCCAAGGGGGAGAAGTAGTGTTTAGGTTGTGTGAAAATGAAGGAGTGAAGATGGGTTTATAGGAGTGGAGAGGGGGATAAGGTTCGGCCATTATGGGTGGGTTTGGGTGGGAAAGTGGTTTGAATTTGAATGGTGAGGTAGGTGAGGTTTTATGATGGATGGATGTGAACTGGTGAAGGGTTTATGGAGAAGAAGGTTGGATTTGATAGGTGAGGGGTTTTTAGGGAAGAGGTATTGAGGTGATTGGTGAATGGGTGAAGAAGGAGAGAGGTGGGGTAGGTGGGGATCCTGTGGGGTCCACAGATCCTGAGGTGTCAAGGATTTCTCATCCCTGCACCATGTGGCATGCAAAACGCCCCTTGCTGTCATTCCTGGCGTTAAACTCCAGGCTGCTACCCATTTCTGGCGTTTAACGCCAGCTTCTTGCCCATTCCTGGCGTTAAACGCTAGTCTGGTGCCCATTTCTGGCGTTTAAACGCCAGTAAGTTTTTCCTCTAGGGTGTTTTGTTTTTCATTCTGTTTTTCCTTCTGTTTTTTCTTTTTCAATTATTTTTGTGACTTTTCATGATCATCAACCTACAGAAAACATAAAATAACAAAAGAAAATAGAAATTTAACATAGATAAGTAAAAATTGGGTTGCCTCCCAAGAAGCGCTTCTTTAATGTCAATAGCTTGACAGTGGCTCTCATGAAGCCTCACAGATGTTTAGAGCAATGTTGGAACCTCCCAACACCAAACTTAGAGTTTGAATGTGGGGGTTCAACACCAAACTTAAAGTTTGGTTGTGGCCTCCCAACACCAAATTTAGAGTTTGACTGTGGGGGCTCTGTTTGACTCTGTATTGAGAGAAGTTCTTCATGCTTCCTCTCCATGGTGACAGAGGGATATCCTTGAGCTTTAAAGACAAGGGAGTTTTCATTCACTTGAATGTTCAATTCTCCTCTGTCAACATCAATCACAACTTTTTCTGTGGCTAGGAAGGGTCTGCCAAGGATGATGGATTCGTCCATACACTTCCCAGTCTTTAGGATTATGAATATCAGTAGGGATATAATGGCCTTCAACTTTTACCAAGACATCTGATGAGCGGATAATTTATACGCTTTTTGGCATTGTTTTTAGTATGTTTTTAGTAGAATCTAGTTACTTTTAGGGATGTTTTCATTAGTTTTTATGTTAAATTCACATTTCTAGACTTTACTATGAGTTTGTGTGTTTTTCTGTGATTTCAGGTATTTTCTGGCTGAAATTGAGGGACTTGAGAAAAAATCAGATTCAGAGGTTGAAGAAGGACTACTGATAATGTTGGATTCTGACCTCCCTGCACTCAAAATGGATTTTCTGGAGCTACAGAACTCAAACTGGCGCGCTTCCAATTGCGTTGGAAAGTAGACATCCAGGGCTTTCCAGAAATATATAATAGTCCATACTTTGGCCGAGTTTAGATGACGTAAAAGGGTGTTGAACGCCAGTTCTACGCTGCTGTCTGGAGTTGAACGCCAGAAACACGTTACAACCTGGCGTTCAACTCTAGAAAGAGCCTCTACACGTGTAACATTCAAGCTCAGCCCAAGCACACACCAAGTGGGCCCCGGAAGTGGATTTATTCATCAATTACTTACTTCTGTAAACCCTAGTGACTAGTTTAGTATAAATAGAACTTTTTATCATTGTATTCGCAGTCTTGGTTACTCCGGTTCCCCTCTGGGGCCGAGACCAATGAACTCCATTATCACTTATGTTATTTCAACGGTAGAGTTTCTACACTCCATAGATTAAGGTGTGGAGCTCTGCTGTTCCTCAAAGATTAATGCAAAGTACTACTGTTTTTCTATTCAATTCAACTTATTCCGCTTCTAAGATATTCATTTGCACTTCAACCTGAATATGATGAACGTGACAATCATCATCATTCCCTATGAACGCGTGCCTGACAACCACTTCCGTTCTACCTTATATTGAATGAGTATCTCTTAGATCTCTTAATCAGAATCTTCGTGGTGTAAGCTAGATTGATGGCGGCATTCATGAGAATCCAGAAAGTCTAAACCTTGTCTGTGGTATTCCGAGTAGGATTCTGGGATTGAATGACTGTGACGAGCTTCAAACTCGCGAGTGCTGGGCGTAGTGACAGACGCAAAAGGAGGGTGAATCCTATTCCAGCATGATCGGGAACCTCAGATGATTAGCCGTGCTGTGACAGAGCATTTGAACCATTTTCACAAGAGGAGGGGAAGTAACCATTGACAACGGTGATGCCCTTGCATAAAGCCAGCCATGGAAAGGAGTAGGACTGATTGGATGAAGACAGCAGGAAAGCAGAGGTTCAGAGGAACGAAAGCATCTCTATGCGCTTATCTGAAATTCTCACCAATGATTTACATAAGTGTTTCTATCCTTATTTTATGTTTACTTATTATTTAATTTCGAAAACTCCATAATCAATTATTATCCGCCTGACTGAGATTTACAAGGTTACCATAGCTTGCTTCATACTAACAATCTCCGTGGGATCGACCCTTACTCACGTAAGGTTTATTACTTGGACAACCCAGTGCACTTGCTGGTTAGTTGTATCGAAGTTGTGACAAATTATGAATTGAAATTAGAGCACCAAGTATTTGGAGCCATTACCAGAGATCACAATTTCGTGCACCAAATTGAGGTATTTTCAGATTTGTGATTTATATTTAGCTTTTTACATTCTTGGTTTTGGTTAAGAAATTAGTAACTCAGGAGTTATCCAATTCAACAGCATAATTGATAATTGTTATCTTCCCAATTGAGTTGAACTTCAATAATCCTAATCTTTTCTTAGGAAATAAATAGGATTCGAAGATCAAACTAATTAATCCCTTGACTTTCCTTTACTTTAGTAAAGGTTGACTAAGTGGAATTAAGATTCAACTTTCATTATTATTGATAAGGATAACTATGTCTGGACTTCCAATTTCTAATACCTTGCCAAGAGTTTATTTTATTATTATTATTTATTTTTCTTATCATTCAACATACTGCTTCCTTGCTTTCAAAACCCCCAATTTACAAGACTCATAACCAATAATAAGAACACCTCCCTGCAATTCCTTGAGAAGACGACCCGAGGTTTGAATACTTCGGTTATCAATTTATTTAGGGGTTTGTTACTTGTGACAACCAAAAATGTTTGTACGAAGGGATTTCTGTCGGTTTTGAGACTATATCTACAACGCGACTGTTTTTATGAAATTCTTTACTGGCAAAAATTCTAACGTCAAATGGCAAAAGTAAATTCAATGGGATCTCTATGGTCTCAGTGTGAGCCTAAGATTCCCATGGTTCCTCTTTAGGGAACTCCATGGAGGTCAGTGGACGTCCATTGAGGTCTTCCTCAGTGGAGATCACTGCCTCTTCCTCCTCTCCAGGTTCGGCCATGTGAGACGTGTTTATGGCCTTGCACTCTCTCATTGGATTCTCTTCTGTATTGCTTGGGAGAGTGCTAGGAGGGAGTTCAGTAATTTTCTTACTTAGCTGACCCACTTGTGCCTCTAAATTTCTAATGGAGGACCTTGTTTCAGTCATGAAACTTTGAGTGGTTTTGATTAGATCAGAGACAATGGTTGGTAAGTCAGAGTGGCTTTGCTTAGAATTCTCTGTCTGTTGCTGAGAAGATGATGGAAAAGGCTTGCTATTGCTAAACCTGTTTCTTCCACCATTATTGTTGTTGAAACCTTGTTGGGGTCTCTGTTGATCTTTCCATGAGAGATTTGGATGATTTCTCCACGAAGGATTATAGGTGTTTCCATAGGGTTCTCCCATGTAATTCACTTCTTCCATTGCTGGGTTCTCAGGATCATAAGCTTCTTCATCAGAGGAAGCTTCCTTAGTACTGCCTGTTGCTGCTTGCATTCCAAACAGACTCTGAGAAATCATATTGACTTGTTGGGTCAATATTTTATTCTGAGCCAATATGGCATTCAGAGTATCAATCTCAAGAACTCCTTTTTTCTGAGCTATCCCATTATTCACAGGATTCCTTTCAGAAGTGTACATGAATTGGTCATTTGCAACCATTTCAATGAGTTCCTGAGCTTCTGCAGGCGTCTTCTTCATATGAAGAGATCCTCTAGCAAAGCTATCCAACGACATCTTGGATAGTTCAGATAGACCATCATAGAAAATACCTATGATGCTCCATTCTAAAAGCATGTCAGAAGGGCACCTTCTGATCAATTGCTTGTATCTTTCCCAAGCTTCATAGAGGGATTCTCCTTCCTTCTGTCTGAAGGTTTGGACTTCGACTCTAAGCTTGCTCAATTTTTGAGGTGGAAAGAACTTTTCCAAGAAGGCATTGACTAGCTTTTCCCAAGAGTTCAGGCTTTCTTTAGGTTGTGAATCCAACCATGTCCTAGCTCTGTCTCTGACAGCAAAAGGAAAAAGTATAAGTCTGTAGACTTCAGGGTCAACCCCATTGGTCTTGACAGTGTCACAGATTTGCAAGAATTCAGCTAAGAACTGATGAGGATCTTCCAATGAAAGTCCATGAAACTTGTAATTCTGTTGCATTAGAGAAATTAATTGAGGCTTAAGCTCAAAGTTTTTTGCTCCAATGGTAGGGATTGAGATGCTTCTCCCATAGAAGTCGGGAGTAGGTGCAGTATAGTCACCAAGCACCTTCCTTGCATTGTTGGCATTGTTGTTTTCAGCTGCCATGGCTTCTTCTTCCTTGAAAAGCTCTGTTAGGCCCTCTAGAGAGAATTGTGCTTTAGCTTCTCTTATCTTTCTCTTCAAGGTCCTTTCAGGTTCAGGATCAGCTTGAACAAGTATGCCTTTATCTTTGCTCCTGCTCATATGAAAGAGAAGAGAACAAGAAAGTATGGAATCCTCTATGTCACAGTATAGAGATTCCTTGAAGTGTCAGAAGAAAAGAAGAATAGAAGGAGGAGGTGGAGAAGATGGAATTCGAACTTATCAAGAGGGACAGAGTTCGAATTGCACCTTGATGAGGAGTCTTAGTCCCTTAAATAGAAGGATGTGAGAAGAGGGGAAGAAATTTTCGAAATTAAATTAAAAAGATTTTAAAATAATAAAAAGAAATTTGAAAATTTGATTGAGATTTTCGAAAATTAAGATTGGGAAAGAAATTAAGTGATTTTTGAAAAAGATTTTGAAATTAGAAATCAAAAAGATATGATTGAGAGTTAATTTTGAAAAAGATGTGATTGAAAAGATATGATTGAGAAGATATGATTGAAAATCAAACTAAAAAAGAAAGTTTTAAAATTAAAGTTGATTACTTGACTAACAAGAAATTAGAAGATATGATTCCAGAATTAAAACTTTTGATCCTTTCTTAATAGGCAAGTAACAACTAGAAAATTTTGAAGTAAATCTTGAATTGAAGCAAGGATTTTTGAGAATAGTAAAAATAAATATAAAATGGAAAGAAATTGATTTTAAAAGGGATATGATTGAAAAGATATGATTTGAAAGAGATTTGATTTTGAAAAATTATGAAAACTTGAAAAAAATGTGAATTAAAAACAAAATCTTCCCTCTAGTGTCATCCTGGCGTTAAACGCCCAGAATGGCATCCATTCTGGCGTTTAACGCCCAAAATCCTACCTTTTTGGGCGTTAAACGCCCAGCCAGGTACCCTGACAGGCGTTTAAACACCAATTTTCCTTCTTCACTGGGCGTTTTGAACGCCCAGCTTTTTCTGTTTGATTCCTCTGCTGAATATTCTGAATCTTCAATTCTCTGTATTTTTGACTTGAAAAGACATAGTTTTAAAAAATATTTTTGAATTTTTGATGATGGGAATCAATAAAAATGCAACTAAGATCAAATAAACAATGCATGTAAGACACCAAACTTAAAAGTTTGTATACTAAGGACTATAACAATGTAAAAATGCATGTAAGAAACAACCAAACATACAAAATAAGAGAATTTGAAGATCAGAGCAATGAAATCATCAAGAACAACTTGAAGATCATTGAAGAACAATATGTATAAATTTTCAAAAATTAGAAGGATAAAGACATGCAATTGACACCAAACTTAAAATTAGACAATAGACTCAAACAAGAAACATAAAATATTTTTGGTTTTATGATTTTAAAATTTTTTTTGTATTTTTTTTTGAAAATTATATAGAAAAGAAAATAAAGAGAATCAAAACTTTTAATAAGAATTCTAGGAATCATGCAATGTTAGTCTAAAGCTTCAGTTTAAAAAGATTAGACATGTTTGGCCAAGCTTCAGCCGGACATTACATTCAACAGCTAAATTGATGAGAATCAATCAGCTTTTGTGATGATAAGAACATCACCTTGAAACTCTAGAATTCATTCTTAAAAATTCTGAAAAGTACCTAATCTAAGCAACAAGATGAACCGTTAGTTGTCCAAACTCGAACAATCCCAGGCAACGGTGCCAAAAACTTGTTATGCGAAATTGTGATCATCAACAATGGCGCCAAAGGACTTGGAGCTCTTAAACATGAATCACACTTTGTCACAAATCCGCACAGCTAACCAGCAAGTGCACTGGGTCGTCCAAGTAATAAACCTTACGTGAGTAAGGGTCGATCCCACGGAGACTGTCAGCTTAAAGCAAGCTATGGTCACCTTGTAAATCTCAGTCAGGCTAATTCAGATGGTGATGGAGAATTGATAATTAAAAGATAAATAAAACACAAAATAAAGATAGAGATACTTATGTAATTCATTGGTGGATTTCAGATAAGCGGATCTCAGGAATGGCCGCCAATAATTCTAGCCTATACCACGAAGGTTCCAATCTGAGATTAGAAACCCAAGAGATACGCATTCGAGCCATTGCTAGTAGAACAGAGGTGGTTGTCAGGCACATGTTCATAGTTGAAAATGATTATGAGTGTCACAGATCATCACATTCATCAAGTTGAAGAACGAATGAATATCTTAGAGAAGAAATAGACTTGAGTTGAATAGAAAAACAATAGTATTTTGTATTAATTCATGAAGAACAGCAGAGCTCCACACCTTAATCTATGGTGTGTAGAAACTCCACCGTTGAAAATACATAAGAACAAGGTTCAGGCATGGCCGTGAGGCCAGCCTCCCAAAACGTGATCAAGTGTATGAAAGTATGAAAATACAATAGCAAAAGGTCTTATTTATAGAAAACTAGTAGCCTAGGGTTACAGAAATAAGTAATTAATGCAGAAATCTTCTTCCAGGCCCACTTGGTGTGTGCTTGGGCTGAGCATTGAAGCTTCCATGTGTAGAGACTTTTCTTGGAGTTAAACGCCAGCTTTTGTGCCAGTTTGGGCGTTTAACTCCAGCTTTTGTGCCAGTTTTGGAGTTAAACGCTAGAATTCTTGAGCTGACTTGGAACGCCGGTTTGGGCCATCAAATCTCGGGCAAAGTTTGGACTATTATATATTGCTGGAAAGCCCAGGATGTCTACTTTCCAACGCAATTAAGAGAGCACCAATTGGGTTTCTGTAGCTCCAGATAATCCACTTTGAGTGCAGGGAGGTCAGAATCCAACAGCATCTGCAGTCCTTTTTCAGCCTCTGAATAAGATTTTTGCTCAGGTCCCTCAATTTCAGCTAGAAAATATCTAAAATCACAGAAAAATACACAAACTCATAGTAAAGTCCAGAATTGTGATTTTTATTTAAAAACTAATAAAAATATAATAAAAACTAACTAAAATATATTAAAAACATACTAAAAACAATGCCAAAAAGCGTAAAAATTATCCGCTCATCACCCAGCCACCATTAGAATAATGACTTGAATCATATTGTGATGGTGGGTAATATCCCATGAAATTTGTTTGATCACAAGATGAGTTGAACTCCATTTGAATTTTGTAAAACATCACCAATGAAAATTGAAATTTACGTTACAGAGAGGAATTTCTTAGTGCGGCAATAACTCAAACACCTTGGTGTCAGTTTAAAACAGAAAAAAAAAACAAAGAAAATTCTTAATCTAGACTTCTCACCCACTTAATCATTGTCGATCTATATCAATCCCCGGCAACGGCGACAAAAACTTGATGGGTGGAAATTAGATTTCCACACAAACTCACCGACAAGTGTACCGGGTCGCATCAAGTAGTAATAACTCACAAGAGTGAGGTCGATCCAACAGGGATTGATGGATCAAGCAACTTTAGTGAGTGATAAGTTTAGTCAAGCTAACAGTATTAAATGGAGTGAAAATTTGATAACAGAATATAAATTGCAGTGAATTTAAAGTTGCAGAATGTAAATGAGCAGAAACATAAAGAGCAATGAATGTAAATTGACCGAATCTTAAATGACAAGAAAGGTAAATTGCATGAAATGTAAAAAGGATTGGGTGCTAGAAATTAAATAAAAAAGTAGATCAAAGCTCAAAACAATTGCAGAGGAATTAAATTGCAGGAAAAGTAAATTCAGATCACAACAAACTCAAATGTAAAGTTGCAGAAAGTAGAATTGCAGAAAAGGAAATTGTAGCAGAGAAGGAAATTGAAATTTGCATAAGCCAAATTGAATTGAATACTTGAAATGTAAAAGTGCAGAAAAATTAAAGTGTTTCAACAAGAACTTTCTATTCTACTCCTACTCCTACTCCTATTGCTCTCTAGCAGAGCCAGCCTTCTTTTTGAAATGAAATTGATGCCTTTATATAGACTTTACCAAATGAAAATGAAATTGAAATTTAAAACAAATTATAATTTCAATGAAATTCCTATTCTAACTATTTCTTGTGCCTTTGAGTGATGATATTGGGCTCTGCTTGCTTTGGGGCTTTTGTTGGTTTGGCCTTGAATAAGTGTGGGTTAGGGTGGTTCGGTGCAGCTTGTTTCAAGTGGATCAGGATGCATTTGGTTGTGCTCCCAGTGGAGCGTTAAGTTCACTTTGTGAACTCCACGTTCACCTTGCCAAGTGTGCTTCCTCATATGCCAATTTCCCCTCTTAGCGTTCACTTAGTGAACGTCACGTTCACTTGTTGAACGTTGCTCTTTGGTTGAGCACTCTTCCTTGTTGAAAGTCACGAAAATGTTAAGAAAGTGAACGCTACGTTTGCTTCTTTGTACTCTCGCCAAGTGTGGTTTTTGGGCCTTAAAGATGCCTTTTACTTGTGCTTCAATTGCATGCCAAATATAGATTGTTATATATCGTTGGAAAGCTCTGAATGTCAGCTTTCCAACGCAATTAGAAGCACATCAATTGGACATTTGTAGCTCAAGTTATGGTCATTTGAAGAAGGCATAGTCATGCTATCAGCACCAAGTTAACAAAGTGAACGCCCAGTTAACAAAGTGAACGCTCCCCTTGCTTCCAAGCTGAAATTCACGAGAAAGTTAACAAAGTGAACGCCCAGTTAACAAAGTGAACGCTGATTGTGAACATGGAGCACGCTTTCTTGATTTAGTTATGGGCCACGCTTTTAAAAGCGTGGCCTAAGGCTCCAAAGTGTGCCTCAACTCCAAAATGTGTCCAAAATTCCTCTTTTCTTCTTTTTAGCTTATTTTGTGCTTTTTTTTATTCTTTTTGTTCTTATTTCCTACAAAATTTATAAAATCAAAAGATCAAAGAAATATACCATTTAAGCACAAAAGCATTCAATATTTAAGCACTAATCATCAATTTCTTGTATGAGAAAGCATAGAAAAACATGACATGATGACATGTCATCAGTATGTAAAGAAGAGAAGAATGGGTAGTTAGGCTTGTATTAGATTTTTATAGGTTGTTATATAGGTTAGGTGGGAAGCTTATGTTTATCAAAGATTCAAATTTTGAGCTCACTTAGCTATATATAACCTTATCTTGATCCTAGCCCCATTACAACCTATGAAAAGACTTCATGATAGGTGTATGCATGCATTAAATAATTGTTGATTGTTAGATGACAAACAAATCTTGGAAAGCATGATTAGAGGAGAATTGAGTGGTCAACCCTAAACACTAGAGAGGATAGAGTGCAAACACTTCCGGTGAGGGTTTGACGCTCAATTCCTTGTTCCCGGCTTTCACGAGCTTTATTCATGCAAGCTATATACACTCCACTTTGATGCTTTGAATTGGAAGATGTAACAACCCTGGTTTTCGAGTACGCGAGATCTTTTCTGAAAGTATGGAGAACTCCGGAGGATCAGTAAGGGGAGAAGCTCTGATATATCATCAAGTATCTCGATCCTCATTGTCATTACGTCATCTTTAAGTTAGAACCATTTTTGAGGCAAGCTCGATAACACAGTCACGAAGAACCTAGTTTTTGAACCATATCGGTTAGGAGATTTGATCATATTTTTCGTAAATAATCTCAGTTTGACGAACCGGACTCGATTCATGAGAGAAGAGAGATAATAGGATAATATTATCATTATATGAGTAATAGAAGCTTCTTGAATAATATTATAAGGTTACCTGGTCAGTTTTGGTTAAAAATAGAAAATCGGTTTAACCGGGTTCATAGTTAACTGGTGCAGCTTAGCACCGGCACTCCCTGATGACTTTAGCAATGCTAAGGCCTCATCATACATGTTTTATTCTCATAATAAATATGTTACTAGTGTCATTTATACTAGTATCTTAGAAAATAATTTGTGTTTGAGTTGTGTGAATGTTGTATGATTTGGCTGTGCTAAAAATTGGTTGCATATATGATTGATTCTTGGTGAAAATTTGGTGAAATTTTAATAAAATTTGATGAAATTCAAGCTTTGAATTCATGTTCTTGGAGCTACTGGAAAAACGAAACCCTAGGCTTAAATTGAGGTTCAATTTGTGTTAAAATCATGTGAGAAAGATAGGGTTTTAGTGGCTGGGAATTTATTATGAATTATGATAAAAATCGGTTGCTGAAAAGACTGAAAAACGGGTAAAAACAGAAAAAGAATCTGAAGAATTTATGAAGACCATGAAGAACACTTTGAGTATGATGAAGAATGATAAAGAACAGGCTTTAGATCCTTAAAAGGGCAAGGAAATAAAATTTTTGGTGGAAAGACAACTTTAAGCACAGAATCTCATAATTACCTTCATAAAACACTTAGGGAGTGGTAATAACATGTTAGTGAGGCAAAAATAAAGGAACGATAAAAAGTTAAAGAAAAGATAACCAAAGAAAAGTCTATAAAGTTTTAGTAACAGAAAAACAGACAGAGATTAGTGAACGAATTAGGGCAACATAGTTAGTCCTTAAGTTGCGACTAGGGTTAGGTATTATA
This sequence comes from Arachis ipaensis, assembly GCF_000816755.2. Classification (NCBI taxonomy): domain Eukaryota; kingdom Viridiplantae; phylum Streptophyta; class Magnoliopsida; order Fabales; family Fabaceae; genus Arachis; species Arachis ipaensis. The sequence continues at coordinate 63,000,595 of NC_029785.2, forward strand.
TGAAAAGTTAAACTGTTTCAGTATAGACTTAATGAACCTATACCTGGGATAGGCTAACTATTCATACAGAAATTTACATAAGCTTTAAATGCTAACGTTAAACAGAGTAATCAGAGCAGAGTAAAGAGATACCCAAGAAAAAAAGGTAATCAGAGTAGAGTAAAGAGTATAAGAATAGAGGACCTATTGAAAAGTTATTCATTAGTTGCATTAAGTCAACCCTAGAAATATCTATATGTTCATCCGCTGCATTGAGGCAGTCAGATAGATGGTGGTGCGACCACTGAGAACGCTTTCCTGCGGTACAGATTCATATTCTATTTCTGTAAGGCAGAGGGGTTATTTCCTGCTACAGAAGTACCGTGACCACCTGTTCCATTTTTGTAGTGGAGAGTGGTTATTTCCTGTATACATAAGGTGTGTCGGCATACATCCCTGCAGTGGCAGACGTGTTATTTCCTGCGTGCAGAAGACCCTGTGGTGGCAGAGGGGTTATTTTCTGTACACAGGGGTATAGCTAACAGGAAAGCTATATCCAGCTGGTAATGCTGGGTTATGTCGGGAGCGGGTAGAAACCGACAAATAAGCTCATTACCTGCACTAGGACAAGACATGCATCATTCTTGTCTGCACATTATTCTCTATTGCTTTTCTTCTTGTGTGTATGATCGATTGCTATATGTTGGTTTGCGTGTATGCTATATCTGTGTTTTATTTTTTTGTATTCTTCTGTTTGTATTCTACTTTCTGTTTTCTCCACTTTCTCTATCTATCTTTATCTTCTATTTACTGCTTTGCTATATCCCATTATTCGCCTGCTAATCGATGCCGAATAAATGAATGTAACTAATAATCCTGACCCTACTAAGGACTTCCCAGTTCTTACACCCTTCTCTCCCTTCCTCCCCTTCTGATGGAAACGGGCGTGATATTCTATGAGTTCGAGGACCCTTATGTTTACGAGGACCCAGTACATCACAGTTACCTCATTATGGGATTGGAGCCTCGTATTAGACAACATGCGTTACCGAATTGAGCTTTTAAACATCCTCTATCTAGCCCACATTTTGACCCCGATGCCCCTAATGACTTCCCCTTATCCTGGTTACACCCTGACGCACCTGGACATCCTTTTCCTGAAGATACCAGACACTCTATACCAGCTCAACCCTTGAATGAGGCGGTACCTAAGCCTATCATTCCTGATGAGCCTGAGTTAGCTGGTGACTACGTACCTATGATTCCACCAGAGTGGGACTTTCCTCCTGGGCTGATCCTTGACTTTCCACAGCCTGATGAGCTGGCACTTCCGGACGATGGGGTAGTACCTATTTACGCGAACGGACCTGTGCTCACGAATGGTTTTGTACATAGTGACAGCAGTGCTTCTGGTGGGTCTGGGGGTATAGTTGTAGCTGCGGATGACGAGGAGGAGGAGGATCCTGAGATAAAGATAGAGTAGGATGAGGAGATGGGTGAGCCTCATGACGATCTTCTGAACGGCCATGTGTAGATATAGTCTGACAGCAGTAGAGGCATTCTTTTGATGACACTCTAGTCTGACATTATCTTTTAGTTAGTCTCTCACTTGTGTTAGTACACCCGAGAGCTAGGAGCTATATAGTGGTTAGGCTAGTCTGGGTGCCAGTTTAGTAGCTTTTTGTATGGGCCAAGCCTTGGGAGTGTCGTGTATATATTAGCTACGTAGGTTGACGAGGATGTAAACTGACATGATCTTGTGTAAATGCTACACGTTTTGTTATAGTGTACATTATGTATATTATCTGCTATATTTCTATATTTCTCTATGCTTCCTTTTATTGCTCTCAGTGTATGCTTGTTTATTTTACCTAGTCACCGCAACGACATAAGTTGAATAAAAAAAAAAGTTACTCGTAAAATTGGCAACGTTCTAACAAGGAACAGGCTCATATATTAAGTAATAGTTAATAATTAGGAAGAACAAGTTGGTAACGCTTGGCTTTTTGTATGACCATGGCATACTGGGAGTCGGGTCGTTACAATTTGGTATCAGAGTAGTTCGTTCCCAATAGAGCCTGGGAGTGGACTGACTGTGCTTCATTGCATACTCTGTTGTGTGTCTCATGCTTATAGGATATCTATGTGATATGTGTTGCATGATTGTCTCTATATTTTCATTTTGGGAATGTTCACACTTGACTTGAAGTGTTAAGACTGATCACCTTAACAATGATTGTTTGGTGTGAACAGGACCACGATGGGTTCACGAAGATGAGGCGTACGGGAAGGAATTCCTAATATTAACCACGAGAGGGAACAGGAAACGTTTATGGCTATCATGAACGCTGTGGATGAGGCAGTGCGTGAGGCTGCAGTAGCAGCGGCTAGGGCTGTTGACCATCTTGGAGTGAGAAACGGGAATGAGAATGAACATGGAGAAGATAGTGGGAATGATGAGAATAAATTGGGGCATCTCGAAAGACCTATGACCCTTGCGACCTTTCTGAAGGTTAAACCACCTAAGTTTAGAGGTACACTCGTTGCGACCGATGCTGATAATTAGTTTCGAGGTATCAAACGATCACTGCGAGCGCAGCATGTTCCAGAAGGCCAACACGTGGAGTTCGCTACTTATATGCTGGAAGGAGAAGCGGAGCATTGGTGGCAGGGGATACAGTGACTGTTGCAACAAGATGAAGGCGATATTCCTTGGGATACTTTTAAGGATGAATTTTATAAGAAGTATTTTCCAAGGGCAGCTCATGACGCTAAGGAGATAGAACTTATGCAACTGAAACAGAGTAACACAACTGTTGCAGAATATGCCCGTAAGTTTGATGACTTGTGCCGTTTCTCCAAGATTTGTCAAGGGAATCCTACTGACTTTGAAGAATGGAAGTGGTTGAAGTTCGAAGGGGGTCTTCGTGAGGATCTGATGAGTTCGGTAGTTCCATTGGAGATACAAAATTTTGCTGAACTTGTTAATAAGTGTAAGTTAGTGGAAGAATGTGCTAAGAAGGTAAGTGCATCTAAAGCAAGTCGTCAAGAATTTCCACCAAGGAACTACAATAGTTATAATTGGCAACCACGAAGGACAAATTTCAAGACATCCGGTGTGCCACAGCGAAGAAACCCACAAGCTGGTAACGTTCCTGCTCGCCCTATGGGTGGAAACGAACGTAGACCAAGGCAGGATAATGGTAAACGACCTCAACAGGCATAGGTGAATACTGCATGTAGGCAGTGTGGAAAGGATCATGGTACCAGGCCTTGCCAAATCAGAACATTTACTTGTTACAATTGTAGGAAACCTGGACACTTGGCGAGGAGTCGCCCAAAAGGACTTGTTCGAAATCCAGTACGAACCCAGCAACAAGGTCGAGTGTTTGCTATGACTGCTGATGATGCCATGCACTTAAACGCCCTGATCCAAGGTTAGTGTTATGTCAAGGATCGGTTTCTGACTGTACTGTATGATTCGGGTGCATCGCATTCTTTTATTTCTTTAACTGTGGCTCGTGAGTTGGGATTAGATTTCTCTGAATTAAACTTTGATTTAATTGTCCATACACCTGCATCCTAAAATGCTTTGACCAGTTTAGTGTGCCTACAAGTACCATTCACTATTAGGAATAGGACTTTTATACATGATCTAATCTGTTTGCCTCTATGTGGTTTAGAAGTTATTCTAGGATTAGATTGGTTATCCAAGTATCATGTTTTCCTTGATTGCTTTGAAAGGACTGCTGTTATTCCATCTGATAGTTTAGATATTAAACCATTTCTGTTCCATACTTTATATCTGAATTCTATAAGACTTACCTTAGACGGGAGTGATTGTGAGGGATACGTTCTGTTAGCGGCTAGCTCGAATGATAGTGAATTAAGCTTAGAACGAATCTGAGTGGTGAAGGAATTTCCTAATGTTTTTCCCGAAGACATACCTAAGTTTCCTCCTCAGCGAGAGATGGAATTCAGCATTGAACTAGTACCTGGAACTAGACCGATTTCCATAGCATTGTACCGAATGTCACCACTGGAACTTGCAGAGTTGAAGAAGCAGTTGGATGAGCTACTTGGAAAGAAATTTATTCATCCCAGTGCATTACCTTGGGGAGCTCCAGTTTTGCTGGTAAAGAAGAAGGACGGTGGAATGAGACTTTGTGTAGATTACCGACAGCTAAATAAAGTCACTATCAAGAACAAGTATCCACTTCCACAGATAGATAATTTGATGGATCAGTTAAAAGGTGCAACTATGTTCTCAAAGATTGATTTGCGATTAGGCTATCACCGGATTCGAGTGAAAGAGTCAGATATACCGAAGACTGCATTTAGTACTTGATATGGTCACTATGAGTATACGGTTATGTCGTTTAGACTAACTAATGCTCTTGTGATTTTCATGGATTACATGAATCATATTTTTCGTCCGTACCTTAATCAGTTCATAGTAGTTTTCATAGACAATATTCTCGTCTATTCGAAGACAAAAAGAGAGCATGAAGAGCATCTAAGGACTGTATTACAGATACTGAGGACTCGGAAGTTATATGCTAAACTATCAAAGTGTGAATTCTCGACAGAGAAGGTGGCATTTTTGGGGCATGTTATAGCACAGGGAGGAATTGTAGTGGATCCTTCAAAAATTGAAGCAGTAGTGCAATGAGAAAAATTGAAGCATTTTTCTCGAACTTGCTGGATATTACCGGAGGTTCATCAAAGAATTTTCGTAGATAGCCTTACCTTTGACTTACCTTACACGAAAGGAAGTTCCGTTTGTCTGGACGACTGAGTGTGATAGAAGTTTCAAGATGTTCAAGGAAAAGCTAACAACTGCACCTGTATTAGTACTACCAGACCCGTAGAAACCTTTTGAAGTATACTGTGACGCCTCTCATAAAGGACTTTGTTGTGTGTTGATGCAAGACAAAAATATGGTGGCTTATGCTTCCCGGCAGTTAAGACCTCATGAACAAAATTATCCGACGCATGACTTGGAGTTAGCTGCAGTGGTATTTGCTCTAAAGATCTGGAGGCACTATCTATATGGTGCTCAATTAGAAGTTTTCTCCGATCACAAAAGTTTAAAGTACATCTTTGACCCGAAGGATCTTAATATGCGACAGCGAAGGTGGATGAAATTTTTAAAGGACTATGAGTTTAAGTTAAGTTATCACCCAGGGAAAGCGAACATTCTGGCGGATGCCTTAAGCAGGAAGAATTTGAATATCTCTTGGATGATGAGAAAGGAAGAAAAGCTACTCACGGAATTTGAGAACCTTAGGTTGGCTAAGACTCAGATGTCAAGTGGAGTTCATTTGGCGCAGTTGCATATAACACCAGATTTCAAGATTAGTATTTGGCAAGCACAAGCACAGGATTCAGAAATGATGACGATGCTGAGACGGATGGGGGCAGAGAAACCAGAAGCTGTAAGACAAGATCGTAGCGGTCTCTGGAGATACAAGAATAGAATTTGTGTGCCTAATTCTAAAGAATTGCGACAAAGGATTCTTGTAGAAGCTCATCAAAGCAGATTTTCTATGCATCCTGGAGTGACAAAGATGTATCAAGATATGAAACAAATGTTCTGGTGGCCGGGCTTAAAGAAAGAAGTAGCTGACTATGTCTCAAAATGTTTAACCTGCCAGAAGGTGAAGGTGGAACATCAAAAGCCGTCTGGAACCCTGCAACCCTTGGAGATACCGCAATGGAAATGGGAGCAGATCACCATGGATTTTTGATGACATGTAATGATGTCATGTTTTTCTATGCTTTTTCATACAAAAAATGATGATTAGTGCTTAAATATTGAATGCTTTTGTGCTTAAATGATATATTTCTTTGATCTTTTGGTTTTATAAACTTTGTAGGAAATAAGAAGAAAAAGAAGCAAAAAAAGTACAAAATAAGCTAAAAAGGAGAAAAGAGGATTTTTGGGGCACATTTTGGAGTTTTGGCACACTCTGGAGCTTTAGGCCACGCTTTTGAAAGCGTGGCCCATGATTTAAACAAGAAAGCGTGCTCTATTTTCACAGTCAGCGCTCAAATGCAAAGAGAGCGCTAAGTTAACTAAGCTATCATTTTCGGGCAGGTTAAAATTTGGAGACAAAGTTTTGCAAACGACGCACACGCATGCTTGATGCGCACGCGTCGATTGTGCATCTGAGACAAATCACGCACACGCGAGGCTGGTGCTGAAACGTGAATTGGGATTTTTGCTACCCACGTGCACACGTACATGGCACGCATGCGTGGGGCAGCGCTCACTAAGCTAACGTAGCGCTCACTAAGTTAACGCTGCAAGGAATGCGTGCGCGCAAGTGACGCGTACGCGTCGATAAGCCAAAACACCAGGGACGCTGATAAACCACTATTTTATGGTTTATATTGTGTTTAATTGTGTGGTTTTATCATGATCCTTACCCACTTATTCGTTAATTTAGCATGCATTTATATTTCCTTCCTGAAATTATTACATAACTGAAAACTACTTCCTAGAGACTTTTAATTATGCATTTTAATTCTCCTTTATTCCATTTGATGCCGTGATCTGTGTGTTAAGCGTTTCAGGCTTTATAGGGCATGAATGAGTTGGAGATTGGAAAGGAAGCTAGCAAAAATGAAAGGAACCCAAGAAATTGAGGAGATAACCAGTGAGAAGTGACGCGGCCGCATGGCTCATGCGACCGCGCGAAAAAGGAGAAATCGCAGAGATGCGGAAGCGTGGCTCACACGACCGCGCAGACTGGAAAAGCACGAGCGACGCGGAGGCGTGGATGACGCGAACGCGTGGCGAGGAAAAGCGCGAATGACGCGTCCGCATGGATGACGCGATCGCGTGACATGCGCGATCTGCATAATCTGCAGGATTCGCTGGGAGCAATTTTGGACCCTATTTTGACCGAGTTTTCGGCCCAGAACAGCAGACTAGAGCCAGAAACAAAAGAAAACATTCATTCTACACAGTTTTAGTTTTTAGATCTAGTTTTACTCCTCCCCTAGGTTTTCTCTAGAGACATTGATAGTTCTTAGGATTTTATTTTCTCTAGCTTTTTGCATTGGGATATTGAGAAGAGTTATTACCTCATCAAGACTTCGTCATTCTAGTTCGTTTTCTTTACTTGGCTTACTCTTCCATGTTCTTTGCTTTGTTTAATTTTACCATTGGAATATTTTTAGGATTATTTAATACAAGGATCATTTTTATTTTTAATTGACTATTTTAATTTTTATTTACAATGTCTTTCTTTAATTCCTTCTCATCTGCTATGAATTTTACCTTTACAATGAGTGAGTAATTCCCTAACTTGATGGGGAGTTGATTGAAAGGAACCCTTGAGTTGGAAGATTCAAGAGAAAGATTGTAATTGGGTTATTGTTGGTTTGCTCTCTAGTTCCTGACACCAATTTCTGCCCGCATCATTTTGGCGCCGTTGCCGGGGAGTTGCAATAGAGTGCTAAAGTTATTAATTAGAATTTATTTATTTGCATTTTATTTTATTTTGCTACTATGAGCTGCATGTTTCTTTCGCTAGATGACGCGTTCACTTCCTGATCCACGCTTGCCAGTATTCGATCCTGAGATTGAAAGAACCATCTCACGAATAAGGCAAGCTCGGCGTCGGTTAGTCCTCTCTGATGGCGGATTTGAAATGCCATCTGAGGAAGAAACCAGCCCCCGTTCTACTGATTCGGTTGATTTACGTACAGGTAACATGGCGGCAGCCAGAAGAGTTACCATCCAGGAGGAAGGAGCCCCTGCTTTTACAATGCAACCATTTCAAGCGCATCACCCAGCGGTGGCTATAGATTTCGAAATAAAGACCGCACTACTCAATTTAATGCCCAAGTTTCATGGCTTACCTGCTCAAGAGCCTATCAAGTACCTGAGAGATTTCCAGGCAGCCTGTTCTACTGTCAGGCGAGATGGTACAGATGAAACTTCAATTCTGCTGAAAGCTTTCCCGTTTTCTCTTGAGGGAAAAGTAAGAGAGTGGTACTATACTCAACCCCTAGCAAATGTATCCAACTGGGATACGCTCAGAAAAGAGTTTTTGGAGAAATTCTTTCCATCTGAAGTTACTGATAAACTGAGGAAAGACATTTCCACGATTGTTCAAGATGACAACGAGACTCTCTTTGAATACTGGGAGCGCTTCAATAGTCTTCTGGAAGCATGCCCCCACCACATGATCGACAATATAGTGTTACTCAGCTACATCACACAAGGTATGAGGCCCCAAGATAAGACCACATTGGAAAGTGCTAGCAATGGGTCTATGAAAAAGTACAAGACCACTGATGAGGCATGGCAATTGATCAGTGACTTAGCTGAATCTACTAGGAACCACAGGCAGAAGCAAGGCTGTTCAAAAGCCTATGCAGAAGTATCCTCTAGCAGAGAGACTGCTGCTCTAACTCAGAGTATCTGTGAAATGACCAACTTGCTGAAGCAAATACAATTGAATCAACAACAAGTTCAGCAAGCTCAACCTCCGTCACCACAGCAAAACCAACAATTAGTCCCACAGAGAGTCTGCGGAATTTGTGCTGATTATAGCCATTATACTGATGAATGCCCGCAACTCCAGTAGGAAGACAACATGGTGGCATCCACTCATAACTTCTATGACCGCCCCACCAAGGGTACAATCAAGATGGAAATAATAACCATAGATGGCTGAAAGAACTGAAGATTGATGGTTTAGAGGTTATAGTAAACTCTCGTTGTGAGTATAGTTACTAAACCAAACAATCAACCTTTCTTACAAACGTTTTGGTTATCACAAGTAACAAACCCCTTAAAAATTGATAACCGAAGTATTCAAACCTCGGGTCGTCTTCTCAAGGAACTACAGGGAAGTATGTTCTTATTATTGGTTATGGAGATTGTAAATTTGGGGTTTCAAGAATGAGGAACAAATATGACAAATAATTTAAATGGCAATTAAAAATAAATAAATACTGTAAAGCAAACTTTTGGTAAGGTATGAGAAATTAGAGGTCCTATCCTAGCTATCCTTATCAATGATGATGATGGTTGAATCTTAATTCCACTTTGTTAACTTTTACTAAGATAAAGGAAGGTAAAGGGATTAATTGGTTTGATCTTCAAATCCTATTTATTTCCTAAGAAAAGATTGGGATTATAGAAGTTCAATTCAATTAACAAAGATAACAATTATCAATCACGTTTGAGTTTGATAACTCCTGAGTTACTGATTTCTTAACCAAGACCAAAAAGAGAAAAATAAATCTACTTGGAATAAAAATGACTTCAGAGTAAAAGCAACAATAGCATAAATAAGAGAAATCAATATTAAACTGAAATACCTCAAATAACATTAATAAAAGAGTAATCTGTAACAAGAAAGGATTCATAAAGTAGCTTGCAAAGGTAAATAAAAGGAATATTGAACCTGATCAAAAGAGATAATCCTGAAAGTGAGTAAAAATCCTAAATCTAAATCCTAATCCTAAAGAGAGAGGAGAGAACCTCTCTCCAAACTAAATCTAAATCATGGAAAGTAAAAATTGGCGAGCTCCCCTATGAATGGATGGATTCCCCCACTTTATAGCCTCTAATCTGTGTGTTCTGGGCTGAAAACTGGGTCAAAAGAAGCCCAGAAATCGCTCCCTGCGATTTCTGTTACGTCCAGGTCGTGGGCAAGTGACGCGGAGGCATCGTCCATGCGGCTGCGCGGGTTGAGGTTCGCAGATGCATCGCGGACGCGTTATTCACGCGTTCGCGTCGCCTAACTTTGTGGCAACTATGGCAAATTATATATCAAATCGAAGCCCCGGATGTTAGCTTTCCAACACAACTGGAACCGTGTTGTTTGGACCTCTGTAGCTAAAGTTATTGCCGTTTCAGTGCGAAGAGGTCAGGCTGGACAGCTTAGCAATTTCTCCAACTTCTTGTATTCCTTCCACTTTTGCATGCTTCCTTTCCATCCTCTGAGCCATTCCTTCCCTGTAATCTCTGAAAACACTTAACACACATATCAATGCATCTAATGGTAATAAGATAGGATTAATAATAAGCAGATATAAGATTAAAGAAGCATATTTTCAATCATAGCACAAAACCAGGAAGGAAAATATAAAACATGCAAATAGTATGAATAAGTGGGTAAAGAGTTGATAAAAACCACTCAATTGAGTACAAGATAAACCATAAAATAGTAGTTTATCAACCTCCCCACACTTAAACAATAGCATGTCCTCATACTAAGCTTAAGAGAAGCTGTAAAGATGAAGAGGAATGGTAGGATGTATGAAATGCAATCCTATCTATATGAATGCAACTACATGCAAAATGTTTCTACCTACTTGGTTTAAAAGTAAACATGTTCTCCAAGACAAATACAAACCAATTTCCACTAATTCAAATCGTACAATAAAAAGCAAGTAAACTTGTAAGAAGACAGCTCATGAAAGCAGGGAACATAGAATCAAGCATTGAACCCTCACTGGTAGTGTATATCACTCTAATCTCTCAAGTGTATAGGGTTATTCACTCTACTCTTCTCTAGTCATGCTTTCTAAACCTTGTTCTTCATCTAACCAATCAACAAATATTTAATGTACTAATGCAAACATCATGAGGTCTTTTCAAGGTTGTAATGGGGCTCAGGTAAAGGTAAGGATGTATGTATGGCCAAATGAGCTATAATATGAATCTTTAATTAACCTAAGCTCTCACCTAATATACATATACTCTATATACTTTTAAATTCATGCCTAGCTACCCATAATTCCCACTTTTGTATAATTCCCATACTCATGTACAAAAATTTTTTTTTCTTTAATTTTTATCACATGTACATTGATCTTTTTTCATTAACTTAACATTGGGGTAATTTTGTCCC
>NC_029785.2:63011469-63080903 GCF_000816755.2 Arachis ipaensis
ATCCAGCATCACTCTCGCACAGAATGTTACTGTGCACCCTTTTACGTCGAAAACTCGAGCGATGCGGCCGCGTGGGGCACGCGGCCGCGTGGGGCACGCGGTCGCGCGAATTGCGCTTAAACTGATTGACTCGGTCACGCGGTCGCGTGACCCATTTTATGCGACTAGCGCGAGGGCAGTCTCGCACTCGCACAACTCTCTGTTCAAAATAATTAATTGCCAAATTTTAAGTGACGCGATCGCGTGGGGTATACGATCGCGTGAGTGGGCTTTAGAAGGATATGACGCGGTCGCGTGGGTCACGCGACCGCATGGGAAGGATTATGCGTTCAGCACCAATCCAGCACCTCTCTCGCACAACTTTCGGGTGTGCCCCACTTTGATGTCAAAATCCTGGTCACGCGGTCGTGTGGGACGATTTGTGCCATTGGCATGCCTCCAGCGCTGCTCCTGCGTAACTTTCTGTTCATTATTTTCTCCCAATACCTGCGATTTTTTTTTTGTAGAATCCAGAATGCAGTATGCAGAATGCAATGCTTAATGTGAATGCTATGCGTGATTCCAGGTTCAATAAAATAAAAATAAAATTCAAAAACAAACAAAACTAAATAAAATTAAAATTGCAAAAGGAAGGATCATACCATGGTGGGTTGTCTCCCACCTAGCACTTTTAGTTAAAGTCCTTAAGTTGGACATTGGAAGAGCTTCCTGCTATGGCGGCTTATGCTTAAATTCATCCAGAAATCTCCACCAATGCTTGGAATGCCAATAGCCTCCGGGGTCCTAAACTAGGCATGTAAAGCTTCTGAGCAACTTCAAACAGAGTCTCAGGCTCCTGGGGTGACGAATGTCAGAATATAATCCATGATCCCAAGCCTTGTTTTTATATCCGCCTCCGTCTTGATCTATATTTTTCCATCCGGGCGGTTTAGAAAGTAGATTCTCACCATGGTGACCAGACATTCTTCGAGATCCATTCGATTGAGCATGATACCAATCCGCGCACTTCGAGTTGAAGCGTGGAGCGTTATTGAACCTTGTGCACCAGCTCTGAGTGCGAGCCATTTCCCTCTTACTCTTAAAGCCGCAGAGAGCTCTAAGCTGGCCATCTATTTCAAGTAAACCATATTCAAGTGAATAAGTAAAGTTAAAGGTTAAGGATTGTACCCACTTGAAGCTTGTATTGGGCGGTAATGGCCTTGGGGTAGGTGTTTCTAGTGGTTCTGTAAGTTCTTCTCCCTTGTGTTCTTTTGTGAATTCCTCTACTTCTTTGCAAGAATCTTCAAATGCATCTGTGTCCTGACCAAAGTCTTCTATGTCTTCCTCATCACTTGAGTCATAGACTGGAGGTTGAGAGAAGTCTACCTCCGCATCATCTTCGTATTCACTTGGGGAAGATTCTTCGATCTCAGAGAATTCACTTGTGGATGCAAGTTCATTACTAAGAGAGCTAGACTTGTGACTGTCATCATCAAGGGAATTTGTGTCCTGGTGATGCACGGAAAACTTGTCTCGTAACAAATTTCCTTCGGCAAGTGTACCGAATTTGTCGTCAAGTAAAAACTCACAATAGAGTAAGGTCGAATCCCACAGGGATTGATTGATCAAGCAAATTTAATTAGAGGAATGTTCTAGTTGAGCGAATCCAGAATTTGAGTTGAGAATTGTAGAAAATAAAATGGCGGGAAGGTAAATGACAGAAAAAGTAAAATGCTAGAATTAAAGAACTGAAAATAAATGACTGAAAGTAAATTGCTGAATTGTAAATAGGAATGGGGTATTGCTCATAAATGTAAATGGCAGAAATTAAAGAGAATGGGTAAGATCAGAAATGGGAGTTCATTGGGCTCAGGAGATGTTGCATTCTCCGGATCAATTTCATTTTCAACTCTTCCTCAATCAATGCACTCATTGATCTCCTTGGCAATCTTAAGTGATCGAATCACAATTTCTTGTAATTTAATCTCTCAAATCTTGATCAATAGCCAATTCCTTGGTCAATTGCTCATGAGAAGAGATGAAGTATGGTCACCGATTATACCACATGCATTTCCCAAATCAAGTTTTGAGAGGATTATAGTCACATATCCATCCAAACCTAATTTGGTCCAGCATGAGAAAGCATTTCTAGCATGATCTCTTCATTCCTCTTTCAAGGTTCAGAAGAGATCCAAGTATGAATAGCTTCTTTTCCAAGATAACTATCCAATTGGATGAAGATCGAAAGCTTTCAAGTAAAATCAAGAGAAAGATAAAAGAAGAATAATGAAAACTAGTATTGATCCATCAAATTACAACAGAGCTCCCTAACCCAATGAAAGGGGTTTAGTTGTTCATAGCTCTGGAAAATGAAAACAAAGATGGAGAATACATTATGAAACTAGAAGTGCAGAGAAAGTAAAATACAGAGAGTATTTCTATGCCCAGAGGCTCCCTATAATTTCCAACTCTCCTCAAAATAATTCAAAGCTACTCTTATATATACTACTCTTCTGATCTTCTAGTTGGTTCTTCAAGTCTTGGGTATGGGCCTTTGGATCTTGAGTTTGAAGCAGTAGAACGTTAGTGACACTTACTATTGTCACTAACGTTCCAATGTGCCCCTATTTCTCACGTTAGAGTCCACATTAACTAGGTTAACGTGGCTTCTAACGTGGCCATGCTAGCCATCTCCAACGTTAGTGACAAAGTTGAGTGTCACTAACGTTGGCTCACCATTCCCTTATCCACATTAGCTTCCACGTTAACTAAGTTAACTTGGGAGTTAACGTGGCTCATAGTGGCTTGTGTGGGCTCATTCCAAATTTAGTGACAATGTTGGGTGTCACTAACGTTGGTGATCACCTCCCTTCTTCATGTTAACTTCCACGTTAACTAAGTTAACGTGGGAGTTAACGTGGCTTATTGGGGCTTGTGTGGGTTCCTTCCAACGTTAGTGACAATGTTTGGTGTCACTAACGTTGTCGACCACCTTGTTTCTTCACGTTAGCTGCCACGTTAACTAGGTTAACGTGGGAGTTAACGTGGTTTTTTGTGACTTGGCCAACGTTAGTGATAAAGTTGAATGTCACTAACGTTGGTTTCCCCTTTACTTCTTTACGTTAGAGGCCACGTTAACTAAGTTAACGTGGCAACTAACGTGGCCACTTATGAGCTTGGTCCAACGTTAGTGATAATGTTAAGTGTTACTAACGTTGGCTCCATTTTCTTTCTTCCATGTTAGAATTCACGTTAACTTAGTTAAGGTGACTCTTAACGTGGGCAATGATGGCTTCGAGAGCGTTATTGGCAATTACTTTTCTCATTAACTTTGCAAGTTACACCCATTCCACGTTAGTGTTAATGTTAGTGTAACTAACGTACCCACTAATGTGGTTCTTCTCTGCTTCCTGTGTCCTGAAATCAAGATCAAGGGATTAATTGGTTTGATCTTCGAATCCTATTTATTTCCTAAGAAAAGATTGGGATTATGGAAGTTCAATTTAATTAACAAAGATAACAATTATCAATCACGTTTGAGTTTGATAACTCCTGAGTTACTGATTTCTTAACCAAGACCAAAAGGAGAAAAATAAATCTACTTGGAATAAAAATGTCTTCAGAGTAAAAGCAACAATAGCATAAATAAGAGAAATCAATATTAAACTAAAATACCTCAAATAACATTAATAAAAAAGTAATCTGTAACATGAAAGGATTCATAAAGTAGCTTGCAAAGGTAAATAAAAGGAATATTGAACCTGATCAAAAGAGATAATCCTGAAAGTGAGTAAAAATCCTAAATCTAAATCCTATTCCTAAAGAGAGAGGAGAGAACCTCTCTCCAAACTAAATCGAAATCATGGAAAGTAAAAATTGGCGAGCTCCCCTATAAATGGATGCATTCCCCCACTTTATAACCTCTAATCTGTGTGTTCTGGGTTGAAAACTGGGTCAAAAGCAGCCCAGAAATCGCCCCTTGCGATTTCTGTTACGTCCAGGTCGCGGGCAAGTGACGCGGAAGCGTCGTCCATGCGGCCGCGCGGGTTGAGGTTCGCAGATGCGATGCAGACGCGTCATTCACACGCTTGCGTCGCCTAACTTTGGGGAAGCTATGGTAAATTATATATCAAATAGAAGCCTCGGACGTTAGCTTTCCAACACAACTAGAACTGCGTCGTTTGGACCTCTGTAGCTAAAGTTATAGCCGTTTGAGTGCGAAGAGGTCAGGCTGGATAACTTAGCAATTTCTCCAACTTCTTGTATTCCTTCCACTTTTGCATTCTTCCTTTCCATCTTCTGAGCCATTCCTTCCCTGTAATATCTGAAAACACTTAACACACATATCAAGGCATCCAATGGTAATAAGAGAGGATTAATAATAAGCAGATATAAGATCAAAGAAGTATGTTTTCAATCATAGCACAAAACCAGGAAGGAAAATGTAAAACATGCAAATAGTATGAATAAGTGGGTAAAGAGTTGATAAAAACCACTCAATTGAGTACAAGATAAACCATAAAATAGTTGTTTATCAACCTCCCCACACTTAAACAATAGCATGTCCTCATGCTAAGCTCAAGAGAAGCTGTAAAGATGAAGAGGAATGGTAGGATGTACGAAATGCAATCCTATCTATATGAAACATCATGAGGTCTTTTCAAGGTTGTAATGGGGCTGAGGTAAAGGTAAGGATGTATGTATGGCCAAATGAGCTATAATATGAATCTTTAATTAACCTAAGCTCTCACCTAATATACATATACTCTATATACTTTTAAATTCATGACTAGCTACCCATAATTCCCACTTTTGTATAATTCCTATACTCATGTACCAATTTTTTTTTAATTTTTATCACATGTGCATTGATCTTTTATTAAACTTAATATTGGGGTAATTTTGTCCCCTTATTTATTTACTTATATTATATATATTTTTTTCTTTTTTTCTTTTTTTTTCTCTTTTTTTTTTAAAGCTGAAAAATAAACATAACTTATCAATGCACATGGATTTTTAATTTTTCTGGTCTCACATGAGTAGGTACCCAAATTCCCAATATTTTATCAAAGTAAAAACTTAACACATTCCCTTATGAACCCATGTTACCATAATTTCCCCACACTTAATTGATACACAATCTCTATCTTAAGCTAACCAAAGATTCAATTGGGATATTTAATTGTTTTTCTGCTTAAGGCTAGTGATGTGGTTATAGAACAGAATAAATAGGGATAAAAAGGCTCAAGGTGGCTAACAAGGGTGATGTAAAAGGTAGGCTTATTTGGGATAAGTGAGCTAATAACAAGTAATGGCCTCAATCATATGCAAGCATGTAAATACACTAAATAATGGACATATAGAATGGAACAAAGCAAAGATTGCAATTATAGAGAAGAAAACACACAAGAATAAAAATTTATGGTTAAATAATGTAACCATGTAAATAAGCTCAAAATCTCACAGGTTGTATGTTCTTTGGCTTAAAAACCATGTTCCAAATACAACTTCAAACAAGTTTTATCATAAAAATTTTTCAATTAGTGAAATACTATAAAAATTTCTTGAAAAAGAAAATATTACTTCAACCAAGTAGTAACTGAATGCATAAAATCAAATAAATACGCAATCAAACATGCAAATGCAACAACTAACAAGGAAAATAAAATATTGGTGTTGATAAGAAAATACTAACCCATGGAGATCGGTATCGACCTCCCCACACTTAAAGATTGCACCGTGCTCGGTGCATGCTGAGATGTGTAGGTGGACGGGTTGTTCCAACTGATGCTTTCCTTAAAGGTTTGTGCAGATGAACTTGTTTGTCTCCCCTTTTAGAAGTTTTCCCTTTCCCTTCTTTGGTGGCCATCCTGAAGAAGAGAAAAAAAGAAGATAAGTAACCCAAAATTAAAGATAGAAAATAAATAAAATATGGGTATTAATGCCAGATAATAAGGGTCTCAATTACATGGAAGCTTCAACATGTACGTGAGAAAAACAATAGAAGCACATGGCATACCAATGGTGCAAAATTTGCAACAATGGGGGAGAGAATGAGGAAGGAGAGATAATATAAATTCATGTCAATGCAAAAGTAATACAGATATAAAAAATTGGCATTGATTTAAATAATATTACTCAATCAGAATTAAACAAGTCACTAAGCACCAAGAAAATACCAGAAAAGATGTAACAGTGGAATAGAAACATTTGAACACCAATGGTAAAATAATAAAAATATGCAATGAATGAAAGTATGAAAATAAATTAAATAAAATAGAATGGAAGAGAGAAAAAAATAATAAGAAAGGAAGAAGAAAGAAATAAGAAAAGAGAAAAAATAAGGATTTGGAAAAGAAAGATATAAGATATTTTGAATGAGTTGTGCGGCGTGAGCGACGCGGCCGCGTGGGGCACGCGGTCGCGCGAATTGCGCTTAAACTGATTGACGCGGTCGCGTTGGTCACGCGGTCGCGTGACCCATTCTATACGACTGGCGCGAGGGCAGCCTCGCACTCGCACAACTCTCTGTTCAAAATCATTAATTGCCAAATTTTAAGTGACGCGATCGCGTGGGGCATGCGATCGCGTGAGTGGGCTTTAGAAGGATTTGACGCGGTTGCGTGGGTCACGCGACCGCATGGGAAGGATTATGCGTTCAGCACCAATCCAGCACCTCTCTCGCACAACTTTCGGGTGTGCACCACTTTGATGTCGAAATCCTGGTCACGCGGCCGCGTGGAGCACGCGGTCGCGTGGGAGGCCATTATTCCTATATGACGCGGTCGCGTGGGACGATTTGTGCCATTGGCACGCCTCCAGCGCTGCTCCTGCGTAACTTTCTGTTCATTATTCTCTCCCAATACCTACGATTTTTTTTTATGTAGAATCCAGAATGCAGTATGCTGAATGCAATGCTTAATGTGAATGCTATGCATGATTCCAGGTTTAATAAAATAAAAATAAAATTCAAAAACAAACAAAACTAAATAAAATTAAAATTACAAAAGGAACGATCATACCATGGTGGGTTGTCTCCCACCTAGCACTTTTAGTTAAAGTCCTTAAGTTGGACATTGGAAGAGCTTCCTGCTATGGCGGCTTATGCTTAAATTCATCTAGAAATCTCCACCAATGCTTGGAATGCCAATAGCCTCCGGGGTCCCAAACTAGGCATGTAAAGCTTATGAGCAACTTCAAACAGAGTCTCAGGCTCCCGGGATGACAAATGTCAGAATAGAATCCATGATCCCAAGCCTTGTTTTTAAATCCGCCTCCGTCTTGGTCTATATTTTTCCATCCGGGCGGTTTAGAAAGTAGATTCTCACCATGGTGACCAGACGTTCTCCGAGATCTATTCGATTGAGCATGATACCAATCCGCGCACTTCGAGTTGAAGCATGGAGCGTTATTGAACCTTGTGCACCAGCACTGAGTGCGAGCCATTTTCCTCTTACTCTTAAAGCCGCAGAGTGCTCTAAGCTGGCCATCTGTTTTAAGTAAACCATATTCAAGTGAATAAGTAAATTTAAAGGTTAAGGATTGTACCCACTTGAAGCTTGTATTGGGCGGTAATGGCCTTGGGGTAGGTGTTTCTGGTGGTTCTGTAAGTTCTTCTCCCTTGTGCTCTTCTGTGAATTCCTCCACTTCTTTGCAAGAATCTTCAAATGCATCTGTGTCCTAACCAAAGTCTTCTATGTCTTCCTCATCACTTGAGTCATAGACTGGAGATTGAGAGAAGTCTACCTCCGCATCATCTTCGTATTCACTTGGGGAAGATTCTTCGATCTCAGAGAATTTACTTGCGGATGCAAGTTCATTACTAAGAGAGCTAGACTTGTGACTGTCATCATCAAGGGAATTTGTGTCCTGGGTTATTCTGTCTAGTTCTTCATAAACGACTTGCCTTGGGGATTGTGCAATATCCTCCTTAGCATCAACTGTAATGTCTTTGACAGTGTTCTCCTCAACTCTAGATTCCCATGGAGGTTCAGCATCTCCTAGATCTTCAACCAACTCTTCTTCTTGCATAATGACAGCTTCTTCTACATGTTCTAGTACGAATTTATTCTCTGTCTCGTCCACTGGAGTCTCTAGTATTTCCTTAATTCCACTTTGTTAACCTTTACTAAGATAAAGGAAGGTCAAGGGATTAATTGGTTTGATCTTCGAATCCTATTTATTTCCTAAGAAAATATTGGGATTATGGAAGTTCAATTCAATTAACAAAGATAACAATTATCAATCACGTTTGAGTTTGATAACTCCTAAGTTACTGATTTCTTAACCAAGACCAAAAGGAGAAAAATAAATCTACTTGGAATAAAAATGTCTTCAGAGTAAAAGCAACAATAGCATAAATAAGAGAAATCAATATTAAACTGAAATACCTCAAATAACATTAATAAAAGAGTAATCTGTAACATGAAAGGATTCATAAAGTAGCTTGCAAAGGTAAATAAAAGGAATATTGAACCTGATCAAAAGAGATAATCCTGAAAGTGAGTAAAAATCCTAAATCTAAATCCTAATCCTAAAGAGAGAGGAGAGAACCTCTCTCCAAACTAAATCTAAATCATGGAAAGTAAAAATTGGCGAGCTCCCCTATGAATGGATGCATTCCCCCACTATATAGCCTCTAATCTATGTGTTCTTGGCTGAAAACTGGGTCAAAAGCAGCCCAGAAATCGCCCCCCGTGATTTCTGTTACGTCCAGGTCGCGGGCAAGTGACGCGGAGGCGTCGTCCATGCGGCCGCGCGGGTTGAGGTTCGCAGATGCAACGCAGACGCGTCATTCACGAGTTTGCATCGCCTAACTTCGTAGCAGCTATAGCAAATTATATATCAAATCGAAGCCCCGGACGTTAGCTTTCTAACACAACTGGAACCGCATCGTTTGGACCTCTGTAGCTAAAGTTATAGCCGTTTGAGTGCGAAGAGGTCAGGCTAGACAGCTTAGCAATTTCTCCAACTTCTTGTATTCCTTCCACTTTTGCATGCTTCCTTTCCATCCTCTGAGCCATTCCTGCCCTATAATCTCTAAAAACACTTAACACACATAACAAGGCATCTAATGGTAATAAGAGAGGATTAATAATAAGCAGATATAAGATCAAAGAAGCATGTTTTCAATCATAGCACAAAACCAGGAAGGAAAATGTAAAACATGCAAATAGTATGAATAAGTGGGTAAAGAGTTATTAAAAACCACTCAATTGAGTACAAGATAAACCATAAAATAGTAGTTTATTAATGGCAGGACAATTCTAACCAGAATTGGAGGGACAACAATAACAGAGGAGGCAGAGATAATTAGGAAAATCAGAGGTGGAATAATAACAACAACAGGAAGCAGAACCAACCTTACAGAGCACCTCACCTGAGGCAGTCCCAAGGACCACAGAATACCCAACAGCAGACGTCTCAATTTACTCACCCTTACTAAAATTTTTTTAGCGAAGTCAACAGACCTTGGAAAATAACATTAATGCCAGTCTGAATGGTCTAACCGCTACTTTGCAAGCTCTTGTCTCACAGATTGGATCAATGCAAAATTCCAGTAACCAAACTTCGAGCTCCACTGGAATCTCCTCTCAACCATTACCAAATCCAAAGGGAGGCATTAATGCCATCACCCTGAGGTTCGGAACCACACTGCAGGAGAGGAATTAGGAGGAGCCAAGCCCACCAGAACACGCCTCAGCTGAAGAGGTTGTAGAAATAGAAGATGTTGAAGAGGAAGAGGACATACAGAACATAACTGAAAAAGAAGAAGCCCAACCATAGGAGGAAGCACCAAAAGGTGCAGACACTACAGAAAACACCACTCCCATTCCATTTCCACAACTTGCAAGGAAGCCCAGGAAGCAGCTGGAACCCGATCCCAAAATGGTAGAAATATTCAAAAAGGTTGAGGTAACCGTTCCTCTTTTTGATGTTATTCAACAAGTACCTAAATATGCAAAGTTTCTAAAAGATTTATGTATACATAAGGACAAAATTCATGAATTAGAAACTATTCCTTTATGTAGTTCCATATTTGCTTTAATGGGAGGATTACCTGAGAAGTGTAGTGACCCAGGTCCTTGTATAGTTAGTTGTACTATTGGTGGAGTAGTAATTTATGATTGCATGTGTGATTTAGGAGACTGTGTTAGTATAATACCTTTGTCTATATATGATATTTTGAGGCTCCCTCCCTTAAAAAGCTCGGCAGCTCGTTTTGTGTTAGCAGATAAAAGCATTATTACAGTGGCTGGAGTTGCTGAAGATGTTTTAGTGAACATTAAAGGGCTTACATTTTCCACTGATTTTTATATCTTGGAGATGCCCCATAATGACTCAGATAAGCCATCATCAATCCTACTTGGAAGACCATTCCTGAAGACATCAAAATTCAAATTGGATGCTTTTTCAGGAACATACTCTTTTGAAATAGATGGCCGAATAGTAATCTTCAATCTGAATGGAGTCATAAACAACCCTTCAGAAAATCATTCTATCTTCCAGTGTGATGTCATAGATGAAACTGTAGCTGCATTTCACAAGGAAGAATTAGAAGAGAGGCACACTGGACAAGGTCCAAGTATGGGGATCCTCTTGATTGACAATGAGGGCACTTCAGCATTTTCACAAGTTCCAGACAATCTAGAGCCTGCCCATGATCAGAAGCTGGAATTAAAACCTCTTCCTCCACATCTCAAATATGCTTATCTCGAAGATGAGCATAAGTTTCCAGTTATCATTGCAAGGGAACTTACTTCTCAACAAGAAGAGCAGCTACTTGATATACTGAGGAGGCACAAGAAGGCAATTGGGTGGAGTTTGGCAGACATAGTAGGCATCAACCCTCAAGTATGTGAGCACAAAATATTTTTAGAAGAGGGAGCAAGACCTGTCCGTCAACCCCAAAGAAGATTGAATCCAACTATCTTTGAAGTTGTCAAAAAGGAAGTGACCAGACTGTTGGAGGCAGGTATCATCTATCCCATTTCAGACAGTGAATGGGTTAGCCTAGTACAAGTGGTGCCCAAGAAGTTTGGAGTCACTACAGTGAAGAATGAGCATGGAGAGCTCACAGCAACTAGAGTTCAGAATGCTTGGAGAGTCTGCATTGATTACAGGCGTCTCAACCAAGCTACCTGTAAGGATCACTACCAACTTCCATTTATTGATCAAATGTTGGATCGCCTGTCAGGTAAATCACATTATTGCTTTTTAGTATGGTGAAACAAGGGATTGTATTAGGACATGTGGTATCTAATAATGGCATTTCTGTAGACCCAGCAAAGGTGAATGTTATTTCTAGTTTACCTTACACCTCCTCTGTGAGAGAAGTCCGTTCGTTCCTTGGCCATGCAGGTTTTTACAGGAGATTTATTAAGGACTTTAGTAAGGTAGCACTTCCCTTATCCAGATTACTGCAGAAGGATATCGAGTTCGAGTTCAGTGAAGATTGCAAGCAAGCGTTTGATAAGCTGAAGGCCGCCCTGACTCAAGCCCCAATTGTGAGAGGACCAGACTGGAGCCAGCCGTTTGAAATTATGTGCGATGCTTCCAACCATGCAGTAGGAGCAGCGCTGGCTCAGCGCGAAGGTAAGGATCCTTTTGTTATTGCTTATGCATCTAAGACTTTAGACGCTGCCCAGTCCAAGTATACTACTACTGAGAAAGAGCTTCTTGCTATTGTTTTTGCTCTGGATAAATTCCGAGCTTATTTACTTGGTACTAGAGTAGTAGTGTATTCGGACCATGCAGCTTTAAAGTATCTATTATCAAAAAAGGAGTCCAAACCAAGGCTTATATGTTGGATACTGCTATTACAAGAATTTGATTTAGAAATAAAGGATAGGAGTGGTAACCAGAATTTAGTGGCAGACCACTTGAGTCGCCTTGAGCACATTAAGGATGATTCTAATCCTATAGATGATAATTTTCCATTTGATAACCTGCAAGCAGTATCTGAAGTATCCCCTTGGTATGCACCTGTAGCTAATTATCTAGTTAGCCGCACATTTCCTCCAAACTTTTCTAAGCATCAAAGAGACAAGCTGAAAAGCGAGTCTAAATATTATATATGGGATGACCCATATTTATGGAGATGTGGCGCTGATAAGGTAATTAGACGATGTATGCCTCAATCAGAATTCCAGTCCATCTTAGAGGCCTGTCACTCATCTGAGAGTGGAGGACATTTTGGCGCTCAACGAACTGCTAGAAAAATCTTAGATTGTGGATTCTGGTGGCCTACTCTTTTTAGAGACGCTGCTGAATTTTGTAAATCTTGCCTCACATGCCAAAAATTTGGTAATATATCCAAGAGGGATGAGATACCTCAATAATATATGCTTTTCTGTGAAATTTTTGATGTTTGGGGCATTGACTTCATGGGTCCATTTCCAAATTCTAATGGTTATTTTTATATATTGTTAGCTGTGGATTACGTTTACAAATGGGTGGAAGCAATTCCTACCCGCACTGATGATGCTAACACTATTGTTTCCTTTATGAGAAACCATATTATCTGTCGCTTTGGATCCCCACGAGCAATTGTGAGCGATCAAGGCACCCATTTTTGTAACAGGAGACTAACAGGACTAATGAAGAAGCATGGGATAATTCATAAGGTTGCGACAGCATACCATCCTCAGACCAATGGGCAAGCCGAGGTGTCATATAGAGAGATAAAGCATATCTTGCAGAAGATAGTAAAGCCTCATAGAAGAGACTGGAGTACCAGGCTACAAGATGCACTCTGGGCATACAGAACAGCATACAAAACACCCATTGGGATGAGTCCTTTTCGCTTAGTTTATGGAAAAGTTTGCCATCTCCCAGTTGAAATAAAGCACAAATCCTTTTGGGCAGTCAAGGAGTCCAATATGGGAATTGAGAAAGCCGGAGCTGAAAGGAAGTTGCAACTGCAAGAACTGGAGAGCCTTCGCCTAGAAGCTTATGAGAACTCAAGACTACACAAGGAGAAGATGAAGGTTGTACATGACCAGAACATTAAGAGGAAAGAGTTCCAACCTGAGGACTCAGTCCTCTTTTACAAATCTCAACCGAGGCTCATGCCAGGCAAGTTGAGATCAAGATGGGAAGGTCCTTATAGAGTAGAGAAGGCCGAACCGTACGGAGTTTATCACTTTAGCCATCCTTCGAGCTCGGAACTTATCAAAGTTAATGGATATCGTTTAAAGCTGTACCATGGCGAAAAGCGGAAGAAAGACAAGGAACTCGAGATCTCCTCTTGGAAGATCCCCACATAGCCAAAGACTAAGCTAGTGGAGTGTCCAACTTATGGACGTTAAAGCAAAGTGCTAGGTGGGAGACAATCCACCACGGTATGATCGTTCTTTTCTCTATTTTTAGTTTTCTTATCCAATAACTCTTCTCTTTATTAGTATATTTCGTGCATCTGCATTTACATATTTAAAAAAAAAATTCCACGCAATGCGACCGCATCAGTGACGCGTCCGCGTCGCAAGGAGAGGGGAGAAAAATAAAAACGAACAGAGAGTCACGCTGGAGCGTGGCTAGAGGAGTGCCAGTGGCACAAATCAGCCCACGCGACCGCGTCACCGACGCGTCCACGTCGTCTGGGCATAATGACCTCCCACGCGACCGCGTACCCTAATTTTCGACGTAGAAAGGGTGCACAGCTGAAAGTTGTGCTAGAGTGGTGCTGGACTGGCGCTGGACGCGCAATCTCCCTCACGCGACCGCGTGCCCCATGCGGCCGCGTCGTACCCCATAAATTGCCCACTCACGCGATTGCATGCCCCATGCGATCGCGTCACCCAAAATTTGGCAAAATAATATTTTGAATAGAGAGTTGTGCGAGCGCGAGGCTGCCCTCGCGCCAGTAGCATAAAACGTGTCACGCGACTGCGTGACCGACGCGACCGAGTCGATTAACTTAAAGCGCAAGTCACGCGACCGCGTGCCCCACGCGTCCGCGTCGCTTGCGCCGCACAGCTTATCCATATCAGCCAAAATCTTATCTTTTCTTTCCCAATCCTAATTTTTCCTCCCTCCTTTCTTATTACTTCTTCTTCCCTTCTTTCCTTTCTCATTCTTCTTATTTTTTCTTTTTATTTTATTTTAATTTATTTGCATACTTTCATTCATTGCATTATTTTCATTGGTGTTAGAAATTTATTTGGAACATGTTGTTAGACTTGGTAATCTAACTTGGACATTGAATGCTTGATCTATGCTACTCATGCCTTTGCCAGCATGACAATAAACACCTTGCATTCACTTGTTATCATATGCACTAGCTATTTTCCATTGATGACTTTTCACATGTACTCATGAGCGTGTGTTAACGTCATTCTTCTTTATTGTGCATTGATTACCACCTTTCCCGCTCTCTTCCTTGCTCTAACCCTTAGCTTTAAAAGTCACTTTCTTTTTCCCTTTTCAGGATGGCCACCAAGAAGGGTAAAGAGATAGCTCCCCCCAAATCACCGGCAAGGAAAGGAACAAAAAGAGCCCCAGTTGAAGCAACCCGTCCACTTGTATATCTTAGCATGCACCGAGGACAGTGCAATCTTTAAGTGTGGAGAGGTCGATACCGATCTCCATGGGTTAGTTATTTCCTAATTCAACACCAATATTTTATTTTATTTGTTAGTTCATTGTTGCATTTGCATATTTGTTTGATTTTATGCATTTAGTTACTACTTGGTTAAAGTAATAAATTTCTTTTAAGACCTTATTTTTTTTGAAAAATTTCACTAATTTAATTTGAAAATTTTTTGTTAAATTTGTTTGAAGTTGTATTTGGAACATGGTTTTTGAGCCAAAGAACACACAACCTGTGAGATTTTGAGCTTATTTACATGGTTACATTATTTAACCATAAATATTTTATTCTTGTGTGTTTACTTCTCTATGATTGCAATCTTAGCTTTGTTCCATTCTATATGTCTAATATTTAGTGTATTTACATGCTTGCATATGATTGAGGCCATTGTTTGATTTTAGCTCACTTATCCCAAATAAGCCTACCCTTTAAATCATCCTTGTCAGCCATTTTGAGCCTTTTTATCCTCATTTGTTCTATATTTTACCACATCACTAGCCTTAAGCAGAAAAATAAATTAAAAACCCCAATTGAATCTTTGGTTAGCTTAAGATAGAGATTGTGCATCAACTAAGTGTGGGGAAACTGTGGGAACATGGGTTAATAAGGGAATGTGTTATATTTTTAATTTGATAAAATATTTGGAATTTGGGTACCTACTCATGTGAGACTAGAAAAATTAAAAATCCATGTGCATTGATAGGTTATGTTTATTTTTCTATAAAAAAAAAGAAAGAGAAAAAGAAAAGAAAAAGAGAAAATTAAATAAGGGGACAAAATTACCCCAATGTTAAGTTAATAAAAAAAATCAACGCATATGTGATAAAATTAAAGAAAAGTTGATACATGAGTATGTGATACAAAAGTGAGAATTTTGGATAGCTAGGCATGAATTTAAAAGTATATAGAGTATATGTATATTAGGTGAGAGCTTAGGTTAATTAAAGATTCATATTATAGCTCACTTGGCCATACATATATCCTTACCTTTACCTCAGCCCCATTACAACCTTGAAAAGACCTCATGATGTTTGCATTGGTACATTAAATATTTGTTGATTGGTTAGATGAAGAAAAAGGTTTAGAAAGCATGATTTGAGAAGAGTAGAGTGATTGACCCTAGACACTTGAAAGACTAGAGTGATATACACTACTAGTAAGGGTTCAGTGCTTAATTCTATGTTCCCTGCTTCCATGAGCTATCTTCTTACAAGTTTACTTGTCTCTTATTGTATAATTTGAATTAGTGAAATCTGATTTATGTTTATCTTGAAGAACGTATTTGCTTTTAACCAAGTAGGTAGAAACATTTTTGCATGTAGTTGCATTCATATAGATAGGATTGCATTTCATACATTCTACCATCCCTCTTCACCTTTATAGCTTCTCTTGAGCTTAGCATGAGGACATGCTAATGTTTAAGTGTGGGGAGGTTGATAAACCACTATTTTATGGTTTATCTTGTGCTCAATTGAGTGGTTTTTATCAACTCTTTACCCATTTATTCATACTATTTGCATGGTTTTACATTTGCCTTCCTAATTATGTGCTTTGATTGAAAACATGCTTCTTTGACCTTAAGTTCCCTATGTTTAATCCTCTCTTATTACCATTAGATGCCTTGATATGTGTGTTAAGTGATTTCAGAGATTACAGGGCAGGAATGGCTCAGAGGATAGAAAGGAAGCATGCAAAAGTGGAAGGAATACAAGAAGTTGGAGAAACTGCTAAGCTGTCCAGCCTGACCTCTTCGCACTCAAATGACTATAACTTTTGCTACAGAGGTCCAAATGACGCGGTTCCAGTTGCATTGGAAAGCTAACGTCCGGGACTTCGATTTGATATATAATATGTTATATTTGCCCTAAGGCTAGGTGATGCGGTCGCGTGATCCACGCGGACGCGTCGCAGTGGCAAAAAAAACCAGCGTGGCAGATTTCTTCTCCAGCGAATTCTGGGCTGTTTTTGACCCAGTTTGCGGCCCAGAAAACACAGATTAGAGGCTATAAAGTGGGAAAATGCATCCATACATGAACAAGCTTTCACATTCACAATTTTAGGAGTAGATGTAGTTTTTTGAGAGAGATGTTCTCTCCTCTCTCTTAGGATTTAGAATTAGGATTCTTTTCACTTCATGATTATTTCATCTTTTTCCATCACAGGTTCAATGTTCCTTTTATTTATTTTTCTAATTTAATTTATGAACTCTTCCATGTTACATTTGATATCTTTATTAGTGCTAATTGAGGTATTTTAGAATTATGATTGCTCTCTTTAATTTATGTATTCAAATTATTTTCATTCAAGTAGATTCTCTTCCCTTTTGGCTTTGGTTGAGTCATTGGAGATACTTGAGTTATCAAACTCATTGTTGACTGAAAATTGGAATTCATCAAGAATTAATTCGAGTTCCAATAACTCTAGCCTTTCCCAAGGAAAGACTAGGACCTGAGGAATAAAAATTAATTCATCCACTTAACTTACCTTCATAGTTAGAGGTTAACAAAGTGGGAGAAAAATCCAATTCTCATCACAATTGATAAGGATAACCAAGATAGGACTTCCAGTTCTTAATACCTTGCCAAGAGTTTATTTTATTATTACTATTTTATTTTATTCTTTTTGTTCAACATACTGCTTCCTTACTTTCAAAACCCCCAATTTACAAACTCATAACTAATAATAAGAACATACCTCCATGCAATTCCTTGAGAAGATGACCCGAGGTTTAAATACTTCGGTTATCAATTAAGCATGAGGACATGCTAATCTTTAAGTGTGGGGAGGTTGATAAACCACTATTTTATGGTTTATATTGTGTTTAATTGTCTGGTTTTATCATGATTCTTACCCACTTATTCATTAATTTAGCATGCATTTATATTTCCTTCTTGAAATTATTACATAACTGAAAACTACTTCCTAGAGACTTTTAATTATGCATTTTAATTCTCCTTTATTCCATTCGATGCCGTGATCTGTGTGTTAAGCGTTTCAGGCTTTATAGGGCATGAATGAGTTGGAGATTGGAAAGGAAGCTAGCAAAAATGAAAGGAACACAAGAAATGGAGGAGATAACCAGCGAGAAGTGACGCGACCGCATGGCTCATGCGACCGCGCGAAAAAGGAGAAATCGCAGTGACGCGGCAGCGTGGCTCACGCGACCGCGCGGACTGGAAAACCATGAGCGACGCGGAGGCGTGGATGACGCGAACGCGTGGCGAGGAAAACGGCGAATGACGCGTCCGCATGGATGACGCGATCGCGTGACATGCGCGATCTGCATAATCTGTAGGATTTGCTGGGGGCAATTTTGGACCCTATTTTGACCTAGTTTTCGGCCCAGAACAGCAGACTAGAGCCAGAGAACATGCAGAAACAAAAGACAACATTCATTCTACACAGTTTTAGTTTTTAGATCTAGTTTTACTCCTCCCCTAGGTTTTTTCTGGAGACATTGATAGTTCTTAGGATTTTATTTTCTCTAGCTTTTTGCATTGGGATATTGAGAAGAGTTATTACCTCATCAAGACTTCGTCATTCTAGTTCGTTTTCTTTACTTGGCTTACTCTTCCATGTTCTTTGCTTTGTTTAATTTTACCATTGGAATATTTTTAGGATTATTTAATACAAGGATCATTTTTATATTTAATTGGCTATTTTAATTTTTATTTACAATGTCTTTCTTTAATTCCTTCTCATATGCTATGAATTTTACCTTTACAATGAGTGAGTAATTCCCTAACTTGATGGGGAGTTGATTGAAAGGAACCCTTGAGTTGGAAGATTCAAGAGAAAGATTGTAATGGGTTATTGTTGGTTTGCTCTCTAGTTCCTAACACCAATCCTCCCCAGAGTGGATTGGGACTTGTGAATAGAATAGTATTCCAACTTGTTTTTACCTTCCCTTACTTAGTAAAGGATAACTAAACGAAATAACTCTCAATCGTCAATTAATCTTAAGAGTGTTCCATCAAGAATAGGGCTTCCATGTAATCAACTCCCAGTCAAGGCTTTTATTTACATTATTCAATTTCATCAATTTAATTTCCTGTTTACTCAACTCAAACCTTTTCGAAAACATCTGATTAATAAGATAGCACCCTTTCCTGCAACTCGTTGGGAGACGACCTGAGATTCATACTCCCAGTATTTTAAATTTCAATTTTCTGTGACACCTTTCTAAATTGAGTGGTGGATTTCTGGCGAGTTAAGAACTATACTTGCAATGCATATATTCTACTAATTTTTAATTCACCAATTTCTGCCCGCGTCAGACGCGCAAGCGTACAGCACGCATACGCATGGGTCCCGAACGCTCCTTTCTCTAAATGAATGCTACGCTCTCCTGGAAGCTGCAACTCTGCTAAATTTAGCTTATTCCAACCCCATCAACATACAAAAGCAAGCAGAGCCCAATTGACATCACTCAAAGGCACAAGAGATAGTTAGATTAGGAATTTCATTTGAATTGTAATTTGTTTTCAATTTCAATTTCATTTTTTCATTTTGTAAAACCTATATAAAGGCATAAGTAACATTTTAGAAAGGGGGAGCACATAGTAGAGTAGGATAGGAAGCAAAGACTGGAGGATTAGAGACTCCAAATCTCTCTTGGAGGATTAGAGACTCCAGAGAGCTTAGTATAGTTGATACACTTTTACATTTCAATTGCATTGAATTCAGTTTACTCTTATTGCAAATCTCAATCTTCTGTACTTTTATTTCTCTGCAACTTTACATTTCTGCTCATGATTCGATCTGATTTAATCTTCCTGCAATTTAAATTTCTTGTTACTTGTTCTTGAGTTCTCTTCGATTGCTTGATCTACTGCTTTCTTTAATTTCCCTGCATCCAATTCCATTTACATTTGATGCAGTTTACATTTCTTGCTCTTTAAGATTCTGTCAGATTTAATTTCTGCACTTTAAATTTCTTGTCATTTACATTCTGCTACTTAAATTCTCATTCAATTCATCACTGTCTGCTTGACTAAACTGACCACTCACTAAAGTTACTTGATCTATTAATCCCTGTGGGATTGACCTCACTCTTGTGGGTTATTACTACTTGATGCGATCCAGTACACTTGCCGGTGAGTTTTGTGTGGAAATCTAATTTTCACCCATCAAGTTTTTGGCGCCGTTGCCGGGGATTGATATAGATCGACAATGATTAAGTGGGTGAGGAGTTTAGATTAAGCATTTTCTTTGCTTTTGTTCTTTTATTTCTCTGTTTTAAGCTGATACCAAGGTGTTTGAGTTTTTGCCTCGCTAAGAAATTCTCATCTCTGATATGAGTAATTTCAGTTTTCATTGGTGATGGGTTTTCCAAAATTCAAATGGAGTTCAACTTATCTTGTGATCAAACAAATTTTTTGGAATATTACCCACCATCACCAATTGACTATTCTAATGGTGGCTTGGAATATCAACAAGAAAATACAAACTTTGAGCACTCCAATCAATGGAAATATGCCTCAGAACCACAAGATGAGCAAGAGAATCATATGGGATATTTCCCACCACCACAAAATGATTCAAGTCATTATTCTAATGGTGGCTGGGAGTATCACCAAGAATTGATAGATGATGAAGCAATTCACATGAGATATGATCCAGAACCACAAGATGATTTATGTCATTACCCTCATGGTGTCTGGACATGTCAACAAGAGTGTGAACAATTAGTTGAAATGGGACACTTCCCAGAGACACAATATGATCCAGATTCTGACGAGTCTAACAACTACTCATATTGTGGCTGGGAAAGTCAAAATCAAAGAGATCTTAGTGATCCATACTGTGTTCAAGAGACATCTTCACTAGAGTGTATTTTCAATAAATTCATGTAAGATTATCCCCCAAGGCAACAAGATGATCCATACTGTGATGAATTCTACAATTCTTCAAGTTGTGATTGGGAGGATCAAAATCAGAGAGCACTCAATGTGTCATACTCCATTAATCAAGAACCATCATCACTTGAGCAAACCTTTAATTCATTCATGCAAAATTGTCCAACCTCACCTCGCAGTTTCTCATATGAAAATCCTTCATCACTTGATGATGCCTCAACACAAAGTTTCCTCCATGATCCATACCAACCACAAAATTCATTCCACAATTCTCAAGATTCATTCCATGCCCCTCAAACCATCACCGCAACACATCCATGCCCACAAAATTTCTCTCAACATTCATCCCTTGAGCTAGCATTTGAACAATACCTACAAACAACCATAGACTCTTGGAAAGAACAAGAAACCCTCTACAATAAGATGGATGGATATTTGGAGCAAGCATGGAGAAACAAAGAATTGCTAAGCAAGGAAGATGAGGACCACTGGGTGGATATGAAGGAGGAAGTAGAAGAGTAAGATGAAGAGGCTACTGTATTAAGTAAAATTTCAATGGAGGAGGAGGTTGTGGAGGTAGTTAAACCCGATACTACATATCTACAGAAACCACTTAAGATGACAAAGGAACATGAACACTCACAACCCTCACAAACTTCCCTGAACCAAAGATTCTCAGCACTTGAATCCGTGATTGAAAGATATGAAGAGGAGATGAAGAAATCTTGGGAAGATCAACAAACCTCCTCTATAAAAGTGCTATTAAAACAGATGTTGAGTGCAAAGGAGGAAGTGAAGGAACAAGAAAGTGAGGAAGATAATCAAGGAAGCTCATACTCAAGTGAAGCAGAGAATTACATAGATGAAGGGCTCATTGAACCACCAATTCAAAAGGCTTTTGATGAAGATAATGCTCCAACCACCACACAACTACCAAGTATTGATATCCAAGAAGTGAAGGCAACTAACAAGAGCACCAATCCTACCCCTGATCCAGCAAGCAAGCTTAATCAAGCCATTAACAAAAGGAAGCTTGCTGAGGAGAGACCAAGACAGGGGACAATAGCTGAATCTTCTCCCCACTTGAGGTCATTCTTCTTAACAAACTGGAAGAAGAGGAAGAAAGTGAAGAATAACATGTCAAGCTAATGACACTAAAAGAGCGCTTGTTGGGAGGCAACCCAACCGTAGGTAACATTTCATTTCTTTGCTTTGTTTACTTTCTCTGTCTACTTTGTTTAATTTCAATAAATTGGTATATGATTACATTCTAAGTTTGGTGTGGCCTTGCACCAATTTGTTTTCGATCCTTCTGGATTATTGCATCAAATCAAAAAAAGAAAGTGTCACACTAAGATTCTAAGTTTGGTGTTCCACTTATTTTTTATGCAAATTATTCAGCAACACCACTTGTCTGCATAATCATAATACCTTTGCAGTGTTATCTTTCTTTTAGTTAGACATTTTTGCTATTCTCTTTGTTTTAGTCATTCCTTTGTTTTTAATGCTTTCATTTATTTTTCTCCTTAACTATTTTCGTTAATACCTCACCAAGAAATCCTTATTCATGACAGATTCTTAGCTTGGTGACTGTATTTAACATATAACAGTTTCATTTAGTCTTAGTTCAAATAAAATGGACATGTGATTGCATTCTAAGTTTGGTGTTGCTATGCAACAAAATTTTTTTTCCAATCTTTCCTGATAATTGCATTAATTCCAAGTGAAAGTGTCACACTAAGTTTGGTGTGCCATTTATTCTTTATGCAATGTATCATGCACACCCTCTTATTTCTGCAATCACAATATCTCTGTTTCTTGTGCCTTTATGGTTATTCTTAATTTTGCTTGCTTAAAACACATGTACTACTAACATTTCATTGTGTAAAACACTCATGATCCATCTTAGCCCCATCACCACTGTTCTAATTGTTGCTTGAGGATGAGCAAGCATTCTGAGTTTGGTATGGGAAGGGGAAGAATACGAGGAAAAGGACAACAAGGAAGATGAACCACAAGGTGGTAACGCTCCTTTCTCCTCCTACTTACTTCCAGCACTGTAAATTGCATGATTGTTTTTACCTTCTCTGTATGCATGTGTGTTATGAATAAACATAGCCTGAATTTTGATTTGTAACATCTTGCCGTGACATCATGATTACCAACTTGAATTCCGTGGGTTCAAAAGTAATAAAGTATCATGATCATAAACAAACAAGGTCATTAAAGAAGAATTTAGCATGAGAATACAAGTATTGGAAAGCTAGTATGATTAACTGTTGCTCAATTGCATTAGATTTTATTTAATTGAAGTTTTCATCTAGGACATTTTATGAACATTTTCAAATCAAGAAAACCTTGAAGAAGCAATTGCAAATTGAGGCGAGAAAAGCAAAAGGGAAAGAATGAGAAAGCTGAAGGCTCTGAGTACCAATGACAATTTAATTGTTAAGTACTTATGGTGTTTATGTATCAGGCAAAAAGCTTAAAAACAAAACACTTAGAGTCAAGGCTAGGCTCAAGTGCAAATGCACTCAAGGCTCTGAGCATCAATGATTAGAGATTAAAGAAAAGAAACAAATGAGCTTAAAGAAATCCACTAATTAAATGCTTGTGGTGCTTATGTATCAAGTGGTAATACTTGAAAACAAAGCATTTAGAGTCGTAGCTTTGTTATCAACTCATAGGGCAAAGCACCCAAAAGGAGAAGCTAATAAGAAAAAATGAAAAGCTTGCTTCAAGGAAGAAATATAAGGAAAAGATTTCATAAAATGAGCTAGATAGAAGCATCAATCATTACATTTCTTTTGTGATTGTAGCATGCATAGAAAACTAGCCAACCATGAAAATTAACTTGCTATTCTTCTCACCTAGGTTTGTCAAGATTTACTGCATGATTCTTTTCTTGCTTGGGGACAAGCAAGGTTTAAGTTTGGTGTTGTGATGACATGTCATCATGTCATGTTTTTCTATGCTTTTTCATACAAAAAATTGATGATTAGTGCTTAAAAATTGAATGTTTTGTGCATAAATGGTTCATTTCTTTGATCTTTTGATTTTATAAACTTTGTAGGAAATAGGAAGAAAAAGAAGCAAAAAAAGCAGAAAATAAGCTAAAAAGGAGAAAAGAGGAATTTTGGGGCACATTTTGGAGTTTTGGCAGGCTTTGGAGCTTTAGGCCATGCTTTTGAAAGCGTGGCCCATGATTTAAACAAGAAAGTGTGCTCTATTTTCACAGTCAGCGCTCAAATGCAAAGAGAGTGCTAAGTTAACTAAGCCAGCATTTTCGAGCAAGTTAAAATTTCGAGGCAAAGTTTTGCAAACGACGCGCATGCGTGCTTGATACGCACGCATGCTTGACGCGCACGCGTCGATTGTGCATCTGAGACAAATCACGCGCACGCGAGTCTGGCACTGAAACGTGAATTGGGATTATTGCTACCCACGCGCACGCGTACAAGGCGCGCACGCGTGGGGCAGCGCTCACTAAGCCAACATAGCGCTCACTAAGTTAACGCTGCAAGGGACGCGTGTGCGCAAGTGACGCGTACGCGTCGATAAGCCAAAACATCAGGGACGCGCAAGAGTATAGCATGCATACGCGTGGGTGCTCGAACACTCTGTTCTCTAAATGAACACTACGCTCTCCTGGAAGCTGCAACTCTGCTCAATTTAGCTGATACCAAGCCCTTCAACACACAAAAGCAAGCAGAGCCCAATTGACATCACTCAAAGGCACAAGAGATAGTTAGATTAGGAATTTCATTTGAATTGTAATTTGTTTTCAATTTCAATTTCATTTTTCATTTTGTAAAGCCTATATAAAGGCATCAGTTACATTTTAGAAAGGGGGAGCGCACAGTAGGAGTAGTATAGGAAGCAAAAACTGGAGGATTAGAGACTCCAGATCTCTCTTGGAGGATTAGAGACTCCAGAGAGCTTAGTATAGTTGATACACTTTTACATTTCAATTGCATTGAATTCAGTTTACTCTTATTGCAATTCTCAATCTTCTGCACTTTTATTTCTCTGCAACTTTACATTTCTGCTCATGATTCGATCTGATTTAATCTTCCTGCAATTTAAATTTCCTGTTACATGTTCTTGAGTTCTCTTTGATTGCTTGATCTATTGCTTTCTTTAATTTCCCTGCACCCAATTCCCTTTACATTTGATGCAGTTTACATTTCTTGCTCTTTAAGATTCTGTCAGATTTACTTTCTGCACTTTAAATTTCTTGTCATTTAAAAATTCTGCTGCTTAAATTCTCATTTAATTCATCACTATCTGCTTGACTAAACTAACCACTCACGAAAGTTGCTTGATCCATCAATCCCTGTGGGATCGACCTCATTCTTGTGGGTTATTACTACTTGATGCGACCCGGTACACTTGCCGGTGAGTTTTGTGTGGAAATCTAATTTTCATCCATCAATTTTGTCATGGGGTTGCCAAGAACCTCAACAGGACATGATGCCATCTGGGTAATTGTGGACAGATTGACAAAATCGGCGCATCTTCTTCCAATTCTAGTTGACTATACATTAGAAAGGCTAGCACGGATATATATTCAAGAAATCGTACGATTGCACAGGATACCTTTGTCAATTATTTCAGATTGAGATCCGAGGTTTACTTCCAGATTCTGGGGAGCTTTTTAGAAAGCGTTGGGAACAGAATTTCACGTAAGTAAAGCATACCATCCTCAGACAGACGGACAATCAGAACGGACAATCCAGGCATTAGAAGACATGTTAAGATCATGTATGATGGACAACCAAAGCAGTTGGAATAAATATTTGCTGTTAATCGAGTTCGTCTACAACAACAGTTACCAACAAAATATCGGGATGGCACAATATGAAGCTCTCTACGGAAGAAGATGTCAGACACCATTGTGTTGGAATGATGATGGAGAAGCTAGTGTCTTAGGTCCAGACTTAGTGCAAGAAACTACTGAGAACATAAAGAGGATTTGTCAGAAGATCCAAACAGCACAAAGCCGTCAAAAGAGCTATGCCGATAATAGACGTAGACCCTTAGAATTTAGTGAGGGAGACCATGTCTTTCTAAAAGTAACCACGACTACTGGAATAGGTAGAGCCCTTAAGACTAAAAAGCTTAAGCCCCCGATACATAAGACCTTTCCAAATACTTAAAAGAGTTGGTCCAACAGCTTATCAGGTAGCCCTTCCTCCATACCTATTAAATTTTCATGATGTTTTTCATGTCTCGCAACTTAAGAAATATATTCCCGACAAGAGTCACATTTTAAAACCAGAGACAGTACAGTTACAAAATGATTTGACATATCAAGCATCACCAGTTCAGATCGTAGAAATAAGTGATAAGCAACTAAGAGGCAAGACTGTTCGCTTAGTCAAAGTAGCATGGGGACCAAGAGGAGAAGAAGAGCACACTTGGGAACTGGAAGATAGAATGAAGGCTGACTACCCACGTCTGTTCTCAAGTAACTGAAATTTTGAGGGTAAAATTTTCTTTTAGGAGGGTAGAATGTAACAACCCCGGTTTTCGAGTACGCGAGATCTTTTCTGAAAGTACGGAGAACTCCGAAGGATCAGTAAGGGGAAAAGCTCTGATATATCATCAAGTATCTTGATCTTCATTGTCATTACGTCATCTTTAAGTTAGAACCATTTTTGAGGCAAGCTCGATAATGCAGTCACGAAGAACCTAGTTTTTGAACAGTATCGGTTTGGAGTTTTGATCCTATTTTTCGTAAATAATCTCAGTTTGACGAACCGGACTCGATTCATGAGAGAAGAGAGATAACAGGATAATATTATCATTATATGAGTATTAGAAGCTTCTTGAATAATATTATAAGGTTACCTGGTCAGTTTTGGTTAAAAATAGAAAATCGGTTTAACCGGGTTGACAGTTAACTGGTGCAGCTTAGCACCAGCACTCCCTGATGACTTTAGCAATGCTAAGGCCTCATCATACATGTTTTATTCTCATAATAAATATGTTACTAGTGTCATTTACGCTAGTAGCTCAGAAAATAATTTATAGAGATGTTTTTACAAGTGTTCAGATATATTTAGTTTTAGTAGTTATACACTTGAGATATTTTAATATTATTTTAACCCACCTCCAAGAAAATCAATCACAACTCACCCTACACCTCCAAAACCCCCAAGTCTGGTTAATTTGCTCCTTGTGGCCGAAATTTCCAAGAGAGAAAAAGAGAGAAAAGTTATTAGTTCCAAATCTTCAAAGCTTGATTTCTGCTGAACTAAAACTCAAATCAAAATTTCAATCCGACCAAAATGATTCTCTCTTCTTTCTTTACATGATCATATGACTTATCAAGGCTGGAATCAAGGTGAGTTGGCTGCACCATCTCCCTTTTGCTTCGGTTTCAAGGAAACATGCTTAAACATGTATTTTCTTGATGTTCTTCCTTAGGAATCATGCTTAACTTGACTTGAGGGCCAAGAAACGTTAATTTCCAGCAAGTCTAAGGTGAGAAATCTCTTCCTAACATGCTGTGTGAGATTCGATTAGTTGAGGGTTTTTGGATTTAAAGTTGTTCTAGATGTGATTTAGGAGGAAAAAGTGCTTAAGGACCACCTGAAAGTCTAACCGAATTAGGAGCAGCAAAACCAGGTAGGATTTGACGAAATTAATCTTGATTATTTGTGTTTGAGTTCTATGAATGTTGTATGATTTGGCTGTGAAAAAAATTGGTTGCATATATGATTGATTCTTGGTGAAAATTTGGTGAAATTTTGATGAAATTTGATGAAATTCAAGTTTTGAGTTCATGTTCTTGGAGCTGCTAGAAAAATGAAACCCTAGGCTTAAATTGAGGTTCAATTTATGTTAAAATTATGTGAAAAAGATAGGATTTTAGTGGTGATAAACCCCAATTTTGTGGTTTATATTGTGTAGAATTTGCGGAGTTTTGTCAATATATCTCAAACTCATTCACAAGAATTGCATGGTTTTGTGTTCTCTTCCTAATATTTCTTCATGATGAAAAACATACTTATTTTGCCTTAAAACTACTATATTTTGATCCTCTTCTCTTACCATTCGATGTCGTGACGTGTTTGTTGAGTGATTTCAGAATTAATAGGGCAAGAATGGCCTAGAAGAGAGAAAGAAAGCATGCACAAGAGGAAGGAACATGAAGATTTGGATGTTGGGAAATTCAGCATGGGCGCGCATGTGTGGGTGTGGACAGTTGGAAGCGACGTGCAAGAATGGACGCATCCGCGCAGATTAGGAAAATCCACACCGGTGCGCACACGTACATGGCGCACACGCGTGGATGATAAAAGCAATCGGTGCGCACGAACGCATGGCGTGTACGCGCGACAAGCTGCACGTGACCACATTAAAGGAAATCATTCCTGGCGATTTCTGAGGCATAAGAGGCCCAAATTCAAACTGGTTCTGCATGGAAAAGACCCAAGGATGCTAGGGGGAAAGGGGGATCAATCATTTTACACTTAGACACAATTTTTAGCTAGTTTTTGGTTCTTGTTCTTCTAGAGAGAGAAACCCTTGTTCCTCTCTAGATCTAGCTTTAATTTGATCTTCCCTTGTTGAATTCTGAATTGGATCTTGTTAATTACTAGTTTTGATTGTCTAATTTGAATTCCTTAGTATAATTTTGTTTAGATCTTGTGTTAGTTTTATGATTCTTGTCAATTGTCATTTCATACCCATTTCATGAATCTTGTGAATCTTGACTTGGTAATGTTACATTGTCATGATTAATTGTGTTGTTTGAATGATTGTATGTTTATAATTGTTAGTGCGTACTTGTTAGTTTCAATTTAATTACAATTTGAATATGTCTTTTATTAATGCTTACCATGTGTTTGATGAATTGTTTCGTTTGATTATGGAGTATTTCTCTTTACTCTTGGCCTAGGCTAAGGGAATTGGGTAAACTTGAGTCATTGGGTCTAATGGATTTGATGATTTGGGAACCCTTAGTGGTCAATTTGATAGCCATTGACACTAGCCTACTACTAAGTCAATTAGTAGTTAGGTTGGACCTTATGGGTTGATGTTGACTAAACCATTTAACATACTTCAAGTATAGAAGTAGACTTAATGAGTTTGGTTCCTCATAATTGTCAAGATATGGTTATCAGACAAGGATAGTAACCCCAATTCCCATGTCTAGCCAAGAGTTGCTTTCATTATTCATATTTGAAAATCCAAAATTCCTAGTTGCTTTGTCTTAGTTATAGTTATTTGTTTAGTCTTAGAATAGAATTATAGTGGATGTTATCTTGTTAGTTTAGAATTGCTCACATCCTGCTTTAGTTATATGGATTAGTTTCTTGCACTTCAAGATTACTTGCTTGTTAAGATTCCTAGTTTAATTTCTTGCTCATGACTTGCAACCCCAGAATTCTAACCAATGTTGATGCACATGTTTGCCCATTCCTTGTGAGACGACTCGAGGTTTGAATACTTCGGTTACTTTTATTGAGGTTGAACTTGTGACAACCAAATTCCTTCTAAATTTGACTCGAGGATTGTTGTTGGGTAGAGCTATACTTACAACGGGATTTTATTGAGCAATTCTATACCAACATAGTCCTCGACCATCAAATTTTTGGCGCCATTGCCAG
The DNA here is from genome assembly GCF_000816755.2 of Arachis ipaensis. Lineage (NCBI taxonomy): Eukaryota > Viridiplantae > Streptophyta > Magnoliopsida > Fabales > Fabaceae > Arachis > Arachis ipaensis. The sequence continues at coordinate 63,040,518 of NC_029785.2, forward strand.
GGAATGGTTACAACATATGCCTTGATATTCGTTATGTGAATATGTGAATATTGTAGATAGTTTACTTTCTTTCAATACTTAGCTATAGTTTAGATTTCTTTTGTATGTGTGCTATCACTCCCAAATTTGATGACTCGGTCTCAACCGAATTCTAGTTTAGCCGAGTTTGACCCTGAGATTGAAAGAACATTGTTACACACTCGGCAAGCTAGACGGCTAGTACTTCGGCCTCTCTTGAGGAACATACTGATGTGCGGAAAACGATCCGACACAAAACTCACCGGCAAGTGCACCGGGTCGCATCAAGTAATAAAACTCACGGGAGTGAGGTCGATCCCACAGGGATTGATGGATCAAGCAACTTTAGTGGGTGATTAGTTTAGTCAAGCTAACATTTAAGTGAGATTGGGTGAAATTGTAACCAACAGGAAGTAAAGGACAATGAATTTAAAGTTGCAAAATGTAAATTGGCAAGTAACTTTGAGAGCAAGAAATGTAAATTGCAAGAATCTTAAATTGTAAGAAAAGTAAAATTGCATTAAATGTAAAGGGGAGTGGGTGCTGGAGATTAAAGAGAGCAATAGATCAAAGCTTAGAGAAAATTAAACTTGCAGGAAAAGTAAATCAGATCATGAACAGAAATGTAAAATGCAGAGCACTTGCAGAAGAATTAAATTGCTTGAATGTAAATTGAATTCAGTGAGAACAGAAAGCAATGAGAACCAAAGATCAAAATCAAGCTCAATGTAAATTAAATTGTAAACTTGCAGCAAAGGAACTTGTAGTAGAGGAGAAATTAAAATTGCAGAAGAAGAAAACAGAGAGAATTCTCAAGGTGAGATTGAAACAGAATTTCTTCAATTCTCAACCCAAGATTTAAAACAAAAGGAAAAACTAAAGAGAGAGAGAGTTCTGTATTCCTAATGCTCCCTAGTGGAGCTAGCCTCCCTCAATAAAATGAAACAGATGCCTATTTATAGGTATTTTTACAAAATGAAAATAAAATTCAAAACAAATTACAATTAAAATGAAATTTCTATTCTAACTATCTCTTGTGCCTTTGAGTGGTGTCAATTGGGCCCTTGCTCTTGATGGAATTGGGTTGACAAAAGCCTCTGCTGATTGCTCTTGGAGTTGGAGAGAAACCCATTGTGAACCGGGCCATGAATTATAAAAGTTTGAGTAAAAGTTTGAGGCAAACTTTTACTCAAAAATTTTATACCAGCTGCCCTTATTTGCTGATACCAACGTTTGGGCTAAAGTTTGAGGTCAAACTTTTAGCCAAATGTTGGGCCTTCTTGCATGCATGTTGGGGTACTACTTTGTCTGCTTTTCAACGTTGCAAATTTCATGCCCACTATAGACTATTATATAAGGTTAGAAATCTCTGAATGTCAGCTTTCTAACCCAATTGGAATCACCTCAATTGGACATCTACAACTCTTTTTCTCCCCTGGGTGTGTTGGTGTGGCGCCAACGTTTGCCAAAAAGCTTGAGGCAAACGTTGGCGCAAGCTTTTGCTCCATCCAGGGTGTTTTCAAGCTCCTCCAAAAGTTTGAGCTAAAGTTTGAGGCAAACTTTTGCTCAAACTTTTTTCCTCTGGAGTGTTTTCAATTCTTCTAAAAGTTTGAGCTAAAGTTTGAGGCAAACTTTTGCTCAAACTTTTTGTTCTCTATTGCTCCTAGCCATTCCTTCTTTCTTCAACCTTCTTCCAAACTCTTTTCACCTATCATCAATCAACCAAACACATCAAAGCTTTGCTCAAAATCATGAGTTTGTTATTCTTTCATAATATATGACAATTATAGCACAAAATCTCATGAAAGTGCATTAATTCATCCATGGTTGATTGAATCAAAGGAAACATGAAAATCTACCCAATTGGCTTGCTTATGGCTCAAGAAAGTGCATAAAACCTATTGAAAACAAATGAAAAAGCATAGAAAAACATGACATGGTGACATGTCATCACAACACCAAACTTATACCTTGCTTGTCCCCAAGCAAGAAAAGAATCATGCAATAGAGATTGATAATCCAAGATAAGAAGAATAGCAACTCAATGTTCATGGTAAGCTAGTTTTCTAAGCATGCTACAATCACAAAAGAAATGTAAATGATTGATGCTTCCATCTAGCTCAATTTATGAAATCTTTCTCTTATATTTCTTCCTTGAAACAAGCTTTTGATTTTCTTATTTAGCTTCTCCTTTTGGGTGCTTTGCCCCATGAGTTGATAACAAAGCTACGACTTCTAAATGCTTTGTTTTCAAGTATTACCACTTGATACATAAGCATCACAAGCATTTGATTAGAGGACTTCGTTAAGCTCATTTTTTTCTTTTCTTTTCTTGACTATCTAATCATTGATGCTCAGAGCCTTGAGCTTTGAGGGAGTGCTTTTGCACTTTGAGCCAAACCTTGACTTCTAAATGTTTTGTTTTCAAGCATTTGGCTTGATACATAAACACCACAAGTACTTAGCAAATAAATTGCCATTGGTACTCAGAGCCTTCAGCTTTCTCATTCTTGTGATTGCAAACTTAAGAAGGTGAGCATAATACTTTGCATAAAGAATAAGTGGCACACCAAACTTAGTGTGACACTTTCACCTGGAATTGATGCAAGTATCTTGTAAGGATTGGAAGCAAATTTTGTTGCATAGCAACACCAAACTTAGAATACAATCCTATGTCAATTTATTTGAACTAAAACTAAACAAAAGAAACTGTTATATGTTAAATACAATCACCAAATGAAGAGTCTGTTATGAATAAGGATGTCTTGGTGATGTATTAACAAAAACAGTTAATGAAGGAAAGCATTAAGAACAAGTAAATAAATGAAACAAAGAGAAAACAAAAATTATCCAACTAAGAAGAAAAATAACACTGTAAAAGGCAATATGATTATGCAGACAAGTGATGTTGCTGGATTCATTGCATAGAAAATTAAGTGGCACACCAAACTTAGAATCTTAGCGTGACACTTCATGTAGAATTGATGCAATCATCCAAACGGGATTGAAAACAATTTGTTGCAAGGCAACACCAAACTTAGAATGTGATCATATGCCAATTTATTGAAATTTAAACAAAGCAAGGAGAAGAAATGTACCTACTGTCTACCTGTTTTTTACTTTCTTCCTCTTCTTCTAGTTTGTTAAGAGGAATGACCTCAAGGGAGGAGAAGATTCAGCTATTGCCCCCTGTCTTCGTCTCTCCTCAGCAAGCTTCCTTGTGAAATTGGCTTGATTGATCTTGCTTGCTGGATCAGGGGGAGGATTGTTTGCAGTTGACCTTCTCATGAATGTTGTCCTTGGTATCTTAGTCACAATCCTCTTCTTGGTGCTTTTGTTAATTGCCTTCACTTCCTTGAATTTACGACTTGGTTACTGTGTGATTGTTGGAGTTTTGTCTTCATCAAGAGTCTCTTGCAATGGTGGTTCTGTGGATTCTTCCTTCATGTACTTCTCTGCTTCACTTGAGTTTGGAATTCTTTAGTTGTCTTTCTCACTTTCTTGCTCTTCCACTTCCTCCCTTGCACCCAACATTTGACTTAATAGCTTTTTCATTGAGGAGGTTTGTTGATCTTCCCAATATTTCTTCATCTCTTCTTCATATTTTTCGATCACAGATTCAAGGGAAGTTTGTGAGGGTTGTGAATGTTCATGTTCCTTTGTCACCTCAAGTGCAGTTTCATTTTCAACCACCTCATTCTTCATTAAAAATCCACTTGACTCAGTAGCCTCTTCTTGTTTTTCCTCCTTCTTCATTGCACTTTCACTTGACATAAGGACCTTTTGTTCTTGTTTTTCCACTTCCTCTCCCACAGATTGATTTTTACTGTTTGATGGTTCTAAGTGTTTCCTTATGTTCTCCAGGTGCTCATTCGTCCTCTGACGGATGATTTCTTCCCTTTTCCAGGCTTGTTCTTGTCTTTCAAAAATTCCTCTGGCCTTTTGAAGGAGATCCTCTGAATTATAGTTTGAAGAATTGTTGAACTCATCACAGTATGGATTGCTAAGATTTCTTTGATTTTAACTTTCCCAGTCACAATATGAGTAGTTGTTGGACTCATCAAAATCTGGATCATATTGTGTCTCTGGGAAGTGTCCCATATGATTTCCTTGCTCATCTTGTGTCTCTGAAGCAATTCTCCATGGATTGGAGTGCTCAGAATCTGTTAATTCTTGGTGATATCCCCAGCCACCATTAGAGATTGGTGATGGTGGGTGATATCCCATAAAATTTTGTTTGACCAAATGATGAGTTGAACTCCATTTATATTTTACAAACATCAATAAAAATTGAAATTACTCGTATCAGAGATGAGAATTTCTTAGTGAGGCAAAAACACAAACACCTTGGTTTCAATCTAAAATAGAAAAAAAAATAAAGAAAATGCTTGATCTAGACTTCTCACCCACTTAATCATTGTTGATCTAAATCAATCCCCGGCAACGGCGCCAAAAACTTGATGTGCGGAAAACGATCCGACACAAAACTCACCGGCAAGTGCACCGGGTCGCATCAAGTAATAAAACTCACGGGAGTGCGGTCGATCCCACAGGGATTGATGGATCAAGCAACTTTAGTGGGTGATTAGTTTAGTCAAGCTAACATTTAAGTGAGATTGGGTGAAATTGTAACCAACAGGAAGTAAAGGACAATGAATTTAAAGTTGCAGAATGTAAATTGGCAAGTAACTTTGCGAGCAAGAAATGTAAATTGCAAGAATCTTAAATTGCAAAAAAATTAAAATTGCATTAAATGTAAAGGGGAGTGGGTGCTGGAGATTAAAGAGAGCAATAGATCAAAGCTTAGAGAAAATTAAACTTGCAGGAAAAGTAAATCAGATCATGAACAGAAATGTAAAATGCAGAGCACTTGCAGAAGAATTAAATTGCTTGAATGTAAATTGAATTCAGTGAGAACAGAAAGCAATGAGAACCAAAGATCAAAATCAAGCTCAATGTAAATTAAATTGTAAACTTGCAGCAAAGGAACTTGTAGTAGAGGAGAAATTAAAATTGCAGAAGAAGAAAACAGAGAGAATTCTCAAGGTGAGATTGAAACAGAATTTCTTCAATTCTCAACCCAAGATTTAAAACAAAAAGAAAAACTAAAGAGAGAGAGAGTTCTGTATTCCTAATGCTCCCTAGTGGAGCTAGCCTCCCTCAATAAAATGAAACAGATGCCTATTTATAGGCATTTTTACAAAATGAAAATGAAATTCAAAACAAATTACAATTAAAATGAAATTTCTATTCTAACTATCTCTTGTGCCTTTGAGTGGTGTCAATTGGGCCCTTGCTCTTGATGGAATTGGGTTGACAAAAGCCTCTGTTGATTGCTCTTGGAGTTGGAGAGAAACCTATTGTGAACCGGGCCATGAATTATAAAAGTTTGAGTAAAAGTTTGAGTAAAAGTTTGAGTAAAAGTTTGAGGCAAACTTTTACTCAAACTTTTTATACCAGCTGCCCTTATTTGCTGATACCAACGTTTGGGCTAAAGTTTGAGGTCAAACTTTTTGCCAAATGTTGGGCCTTCTTGCATGCATGTTGGGGTACTACTTTGTCTGCTTGATTGGTTTTTAAATCACCTCATTTGGAGCTCTGTAGCTCAAGTTATTCTTGTTCGAAGTATACCCCTTGTATGCCTTGTGGCACCAACGTTTGCCAAAAAGCTTGAGGCAAACGTTGGCGCAAGCTTTTTCTCCCCTGGGTGTGTTGGTGTGGCGCCAACGTTTGCCAAAAAGCTTGAGGCAAACTTTGGCGCAAGCTTTTGCTCCATCCAGGGTGTTTTCAAGCTCCTCCAAAAGTTTTTTGTTCTCTATTGCTCCTAGCCATTCCTTCTTTCTTCAACCTTCTTCCAAACTCTTTTCACCTATCATCAATCAACCAAACACATCAAAGCTTTTCTCAAAATCATGAGTTTGTTATTCTTTCATAATATATGACAATTATAGCATAAAATCTCATGAAATTACATTAATTCATACATGGTTGATTGAATCAAAGGAAACATGAAAATCTACCCAATTGGCTTGCTTATGGCTCAAGAAAGTGCATAAAACCTATTGAAAACAAATGAAAAAGCATAGAAAAACATGACATGGTGACATGTCATCACATACCGAATCACTAGACGGTACCCAGAGTGACTTGGAGTCTGCTACTTCCTATTCTTCTGTTGGCACTACTAATACATCTTTGCATCCCACAGGTGAACCATACATGGCGGAGCCACGACGGATCACTTTGGATGAGCAAGGAGCTCCGGATATCATACTTCAACCTTTGCAAGCAAGGTATCCTAACCTTGATCCAAACTTTGATTTGATGAGTAACTTGATACATTTACTTCCTAAGTATCATGGGTTGCCGGGTCAAGACCCCATTCGATATCTAAGAGATTTTCAAGTTGCTTGTTCTACGGCTTGAAGGCATGGAGCCGATGAGTTGGCTATTATGGTTTTTGCTTTTCATTTCTCTCTTGAAGGGCAAGCAAAGACATGGTTTTATTCGCTACCGGATGAGATTGCGACCAATTGGGATTTCTTGAGAAGAGAGTTTCTAGATAAGTTCTTCCCACCGGAGAAGACCGATTATGTCCGGAAGGAGATCTCGGGTATAATGCAAAGAGATCAAGAGAGTTTATATGAGTATTTGACTCGGTTCAAGAGGCTATTGGAGTCTTGTCCACATCATGGATTGAACACTCACTTGCTCATTAGCTACTTCACCGGAGGTTTTTGTGTGGAAGATAGAAGATTGCTCATCGCTTCTAGTGGTGGTTCCCTTTCAAAAAACAAGACGGAGGGAGAATCTTGGAAATTGATAAACGATGTTGCCGAGGCTACACAACATGTAAGGGTGAGAAGTAATCCTCTCAAGACTGTGGTAGAAACGTCCCCTTCCGAAGCAAGCTTGACCAAGGCGCTTGGGTACATGACCACTATCCTTACGCAAATACAAAAGGATCAAAAGGAATACTACTCCATCCAAGCCATCCAAGCCCCACCCCAAGTTGCTCAACTTGAAGGTCCTCCTAGGATTTGTGGTTTGTGCTCTAACATCACACATTACACCGATCAATGCCATAAAATTCAAGAGGAACATGCCCTTGTAGTGGCCAATGTGAATTACAACAACCATCGACCCTATCCTTCTCAAGGCCAAAACAACTACCCTCATGGTGGTAATCAACATCAATGGTGGAGGGATAATGCACAAGGGAGCAATCAAAACCAAAGATGGAACAACTCTTCTTCTCATTACAACAACAACCAATCTTCATCTCAATACCACCATAAAACCACCAATCACCAAGCCAACCAAAATCACCCCAACCAAAATCAAAACAACTACACCAAATACCAAGCACCACACCATAGACAACAATCCAACCAAACCTCTTCATCTTCCACCAATCAAGTTGATGAGCTTAGAGCCGCTATGGAGAAACGGGACGAGAGCAACAAGGCTCAATTTGATGCCTTGGGCGCTCAATTGGCCAATCTCACCAATATGATTTCAAAGATGACCATGCCCCCTCCAACAACAACACCAACCAACCCCCAAGCTCTTCTAACCTTCCATCCCAACCCCAACCAAACCCCAAGGGTGGTCTCAACGCCATCACTCTACGGTCGGGGACTACATTGGAGGAGATACATCATAGGGTCATGAAAGACATTCATGAGGAAGAAGTGGTTGTTGAAGCTCTGCATGAAGAAGAGGAGGTAGACAAAAGGCATGAGGAAGAAGGAGTAAGCCTTAAGGAACCCGAGAGGAAAGTTATAGTGGATGAGTCGATTTATATTCCATTCCCTTCCATGGTGAAGAAAGCAAAGAAGATGCCGGAATTTGATTTGAACATCCTTCAAGTGTTCAAGAAGGTTGAGGTAACCATACCACTTCTTGATGCTATCCAACAAATTCCAAAGTATGCAAAATTTTTGAAAGACTTGTGTACACACAAGGATAGGATAGGAGAATTGGAGACATTATCCTTGGGTAGTTCGATTTCTTCCTTGATGGAGCCTATTCCAAAGAAATATGGTGACCCTGGACCTTGTTTGGTGTCTTGTTGTATTGGTGGGCACACTTTTCATGATTGTATGTGTGACCTAGGAGCTTGTGTAAGCATCATGCCACTTTCTATCTTTGTGCAGTTGAATTTAGCTCCATTAAAGAAGTCGACGACGAAGTTTGCCTTAGCCGATAAAAGTGTGATCACGGTGATGGGAATAGAAGAAGATGTACTTGTGGCGATCAAGGACTTAATCTTTCCGGTTGACTTTTACATCCTTGAAATGCTTCCAATAGAAAATAGAAGCTCATCTTCCGTTCTACTTGGTAGACCCTTCCTTAAAACCTCTAAATTCAAGTTAGATGCCTTCACCGGCACATACTCCTTTGAGGTTGGAGATAAGACTATCAAGTTCAATTTGGAAGAAGCCATGAAGCATCCTCCCGAAGAGCATTCAGTTCTTCGATGTGATGTAATCGATTAAGTGGTAGCGGAAGTGCGAAAAGAAGACTACAACAAGTTATGCTACCCTATTGTTGAAGAGACGGATGATCAAGAGGATGAACAAGAGAAAGTTGTTGAGAATGAACTCCGTGAGCTTGATGAAAAGGAACATCAGCTTGAGGCAAGGAGTGAATTGAAACCTCTTCCATCTCATTTGAAGTATGCTTTCTTAGAGGACAACCAAAAGTTTTCGGTCATTATTGCTAGTGAGCTTTCTAGTGAAGAGGAAGAAAAGCTCCTAGATGTTCTAAGAAGGCACAAGAAGGCAATTGGATGGAGCCTAGCCAGATATTGTGGGGATTGACCCCTGCAAGTGCATGCATCGTATATTTCTCCAAGAGGGAGCTAGGCCGGTTAGGCAACTGCAAAGAAGGCTCAACCCAACCATCCTCGATGTGGTAAAGAAGGAGGTCACTAGGCTACTTGATGCGGGTATCATATACCCAATTTCTAACAGTGAGTGGGTGAGCCCGGTCCAGGTTGTTCCCAAGAAATCGGGCATCACTGCGGTTAAAAAGGATGATGGTGAAGTGGTCACCAAGAGAGTACAAAATGCATGGCGAGTGTGCATCGATTATAGAAGATTGAACGCCGCTACAAGAAAGGACCACTACCCTTTGCCCTTTATCGATCAGATGTTGGACCGTTTGGCGGGCAAATCCCATTATTGTTTTCTTGATGGATTCACTAGTTACTTCCAGATTCACATTGCTCCTGAGGATCAGGAAAAGACCACGTTCACTTGTCCTTTTGGCACCTTTGCCTACAAAAGGATGCCATTTGGACTATGTAATGCACTTGCTACTTTTCAGTGGTGTATGACGAGTGTCTTTTCCAATTTGATGGAGAATTGTCTGCAAGTCTTTATGGATGACTTCAGTGTTTATGGAACTTCATTTGATTGTTGCTTAGAAAACTTGGCCAAGGTCTTAGCTAGATGTGTTGACATTAATCTTGTCTTGAATTTTGAAAAATGTCACTTTATGGTAAGACAAGGTATAGTGTTAGGACATGTAGTATCTAGTGAAGGCATTTCTGTCGACCCGGCCAAGGTCGATGTTATCACCACTTTACCTCACCCCTCATCTGTAAGGGAGGTCTGCTCGTTTTTGGGACATGCAGGATTCTATAGGCGCTTTATTAAAGATTTCAGCAAGATTGCTTTGCCATTGTTGCGCCTACTCCAAAAAGATGTGGACTTTGAGTTTGACAGTGCATGTGTGAAAGCGTTTGAAGAGCTAAGGAGAGTTCTTACCACAGCACCGATTGTGCAAGGCCCCAACTGGACGCTACCATTTGAGATAATGTGTGATGCGTCAAACCATGTTGTAGGTGCCGCGCTTGCACAGCGCGATGGTAAACTCCCTTATGTCATTGCTTACTCTTCTAAGACACTGGATGCAGCACAATCCAACTATACCACTACGGAAAAGGAACTCCTAGCTATTGTTCATGCTTTAGATAAATTCAGATCTTATTTGCTAGGGTCCAAGATAGTGGTATACACGGATCATGCAGCTTTAAAGTACTTATTGACAAAGAATGAGTCAAAACCTAGACTCATACGTTGGATCTTGCTTTTGTAAGAATTCGACATTGATATTAGTGACCGGAGTGGGTCTTAAAACTTAGTTGTGGATCATTTAAGCCGCCTTGAAAATTTAAAATTTGACCCATTTCCGATCAATGACTCATTTCCATTGGATAGTTTGCATGCTGTGTCGGATAGTTTTCCTTGGTTTGCCCTAATGGCGAACTACTTGGATGCAAAACTCTTCCCTCCTAACTTTTCTAAATACCAAATGAATAAGTTGAGGAGTGATTCCAAATACTATATTTGGGATGACCCTCACTTGTGGAAGAGGGGGGTGGACCAAGTAATTCGAAGATGTATCCCGGAATCTGAAATCCAACCCATTCTTGAAGCTTGCCATTCGTCCAAATGTGGTGGCCACTTTGGCCTACAAAGGACCGCTAAAAAGGTGTTGGATTGTGGATTCTGGTGGCCAACCTTATTCAAGGATGCTAACCAATTCTGTGTGTCTTGTCATCAGTGTCAGAAGTCGGGAAACACGTCCCAAAGGGATGAGATGCCGTAGCAACCTATGTTGTTCTGTGAGATATTTGATGTGTGGGGCATTGACTTTATGGGACTGTTTCCCAACTCCAATGGGTATCTGTATATTCTGTTACCGGTTGACTATGTGTCAAAGTGGGTAGAAGCAATACCTACCCGCCTTGACGACGCCAATACCGTCATTTATTTTATTAGGAATAACATTGTATGCCGTTATGGGTCGCCACGAACAATTGTGAGCGACCAAGGATCCTAGTTTTGTAACAGAAAAGTAGAGGCACTACTCAAGCACTATGGGGTATTACATAAGGTTGCCACTGCTTATCACCCACAGACCAACGGACAAGCGAAAGTGTCCAACCAAGAGATTAAGAGAATCTTAGAGAAAGTGGTCAATCCACAAAGGAAGGATTGGAGCCTTCGGTTAGGAGATGCACTGTGGGCATTGATAAACTATTATTTTATGATTTATATAGTGTTTAATTGTGTGGTTTTATCAAATCTTTACCTACTTATTCATATGATAAGCATGTATTTACAATTCCTTCCCAAAATCACTCCATGTTTGAAAACTTGCTTCCTAGAGACTTTTAATTATGTATTTTAATTCTTCTTTATCCCATTCGATGCCGTGATCCGTGTGTTAAGTGTTTCAGGCTTCATAGGGTACGAATGACTTGGAAAATGGAGAGGAGGCTTCCAAAAATAGAAGGAACACAAGAAACTAAGGAGATGACCAGCGAGCAATGACGCGAGCACATGGCCCACGCGAACGCGCGAAATAGAGAATTCGCAACGACGCGGACGCGTGCCTGACGTAAACGCATGGATTGGAGTCTGCACGAATGACGCAAACGTGTGAACCACGGAACACGTGGCAAGGAAAAACGTTGAATGACGCAAACGCGTGGATGACGCGTACGCGTGACCTGCGCGATCTGTAGAAATAACAGAATTCGCTGGGGCAATTTCGGGCCGCATTTTGGCCCAGGTCTTGGCCCAGAAACACAGACTAAACCTAGGGAACATGCAGAAACTCAAGGAGGCATCCACACACATTCAGATTCATCACATTAGGATTACTCTTAGTTTTTAGATCTGAATCTAGATTAGTGTTACATTGATAGTTTATGCTTTTGCTTTGGATTGTGGATGTTGAAGAGCCATTACCTCCGTTGAAGACATTACTTTAGTTTGTTTCTTTACTCCCTTATTTTTAATTAATTACTCATTGACTCTGTTCAGATAATTACATTGCGTTTTGAATCTATTAATATATGAAGTTATTTTTATTTAATTAATTTAAATTCTCTATTTTATTTTATTTAATTATGCCTTCTCATATTTTTATGATTATTAATTTCATGCCAATGGAGTAGAATTTCTACTTGACATGGGGTTGATTAAAAGGAGATACTTGAGTTGGAATGCTCAAGTGCTTGGTTGAATTGGACGTTGTTAGCTAATTCCATACCTACTAACACTAGACCTCCCTAAGGTAGAGGACTAGGAATTGAGGGTGAGAGTTTGTTTAATCACCATACTTTTCCTTACTTAGTAAGGAGTAATCGAGTGAGAACAACAACCTTTTTAAACTACACTTGAGAAGATTCCAACAAAGATAGAAATTCCATTTAATTATTCCCCCAGTCAAGGCCCTTTCCTGCAACTCGTTGGGAGATGACCTGGGACTCATACTCCCAGTATCTTTATTTCTAAAATTTGTGACAACCCTTTTTATATTGGTGACGCAGATCTTATCCGGTTAAGAGCTATACGTGCAACGCTATTCTCTTAATTGAAATCTCTTAATTGGTTAACTTCTGCCACGCATCAGGCATACAGGACGGCCTACAAGACTCCGTTAGGGATGAGTCCCTTCCGGATCGTCTATGGTAAGGCATGCTACCTTCTGGTGGAGATTGAGTATAGAGCCTATTGGGCAGTAAAGCAGTGCAACATGGATTTAACCAAGGCGGGAGTGGCCAGAGAATTACAGCTAGAAGAGCTCGAGTGTTTGAGGAACGAAGCGTATGAGAATGCCCGGGTTTACAAGGAAAAGACTAAGGCATTCTATGACCATCACATCCAGAAGAAGGATTTTTAAGAAGGTGATGAGGTTCTCCTCTATAACTCGAGGCTTCGATTCATGCCTGGCAAGCTCCGCTCTAGATGGGAAGGACCTTTCAAGGTAAAGGAGATAAAGCCCTATGGAGTGGTGGAATTGTTTGATCCTAAAAGTAAAGCAACTTTCAAGGTGAATGGACATAGAGTGAAGAAGTACAATGGATACAAGCTCCCAAAAGAGCTAGAGGTGTTCCTGCTAACGGATGCACCTAGAGGAGAAGAAGCTTGAGCGACTGACCATCCAACTTAAGGACGTTAAAGAAAAGTGCTTGGTGGGAGGCACCCCACTGTGGTAAGATCTTCCTTGTGAATACCTTCTTGCTTTTAGCTCTAGATTTTTGTATATTTTATGACTTCTTGATGTTGTTGATTGCATAGGAATGCTAGTTTTGTTGATCTTGTTGGATAACTAGGATGTTTAGATAGGTTTCATCATTTTGGTAGGGATGATTTGTGAAGTAGAGAGAATGCTATGTTTTAAATAGTGCATGAATTTGTGAGTGTTCTCTTGACTAATAGCTTAAACACTTACCAAGTATATGTTAGAATAGTTCCTTCTATGTTGTATTTAAAAAACAAAAAGCAAGGAAAAGGGGCATCTGCATGCGAGCACACTGTGCGCGCGCGTCGGTGGTGTATTCTTACTCCTGGGCCAAAAACCCGAGAGTCATGCCCACTTTATACCCATCTCGTGCCAGCACCCACGCATCAGCATGCATGCCGCCTGCGCGCCCCTTGCAACTTGGTCATCGACGTGCAAGCGCACTGTGCGCGCATGCCGATGGTGCAATATGGACTCCCTGGTATAAAAACCTGAGAGTTGTGCCATGTGTGTGCCTTTTTCGTGCCCGCACTAACGTGCAGGCGCACTTGGCGCGTCCGCGCCAGTCACCATTTCACTCAGGCACGCGTTTGCGCACTGTGCGCGTCCGCGCGCCTGTGCTGCAAGCCCACTCTAGTACAACTCACCAGAGAATTAGGCTTACTTTGTGCCAACCCTGTGCCAGGATCCCAACTTACTTCATGCGTGCGCACCCTGGACGCGTACGCGTCCCTCGCTTCACCCTCACCAACGCGCCAGCGCACCGTGCGCGCGCGCGCCGGTCGCGCAAACCAGTTTTAAAGCTGGCGCTCCCTGTTCTATCCCTCTCCCACCTTCTTTCTTATTTCTTTCTTCTTCTTTCTCCATCATCTCTCTTCTCTTCTTTCTTTTTGAGCTTCTAATTGGTTGATTATCTCATAATTGCTTATTGCTTGATAATTGCACGCCAAGTGTTCGAGGAAATGCACGAATGCTATTTCGGTTTCATTTAATCATGTACTTTTAATTTGGTGCTTTCTCCTCATTCCCTTGCTTTCTTCTAAGTGAATTGAGTCCACTTTGCTTGCTTAGAGTGTATGCTTGCCAATTAGATACACATTGAACATGACTCGCTCTTTGTTATGGATGCTTGAGATTATTCTTCTCATGCCGTATTGCATGCTTTACTTCCTCTTGCATCCCATGCCAAGTGTTGTGACCCATAACTCTATGATCACCTTGTTGCACTACTTCTTTTGGGCACTACCTTTCACTTGCATATTTTTGTTGAGCTGATTCTTTGGGTTTAATGTTTTCTTTTTTCCCTTCCTTTTTCAGGATGGCCACCAAGAAAGGTAAGGAGAAAGCATCAAGGAAACCAGCCACAAAGAGGGCACCCCAAAGGTCAAACTCTAAGGCGCACTCTTCATTGGGAGCCAAACCCCTATCTAAGAAGGCAAAGGCACCCGCTCCTATTGATGAAAACGAGAAGAGCAAACCAGCAAAGGATTCTTCATGATTCCCTAACCGCTTCTGTGAACTTGTGAGAAAACCACAAGTTTCTACCCTGTATTGAACAGCGAGGATGGGAGTTTCTTTTGAGAAAACCACAAGAGGTCAACCTCTCATGGGTGGAAGAATTCTACACTAACTACCATCTTCCCTATCTTCAATCGTTATACGTGCGCCGGAAGCAAGTTTCAGTTTCAGAAAAGGCTACCAAGAGGTCTTACATCAGTGAGAAAAATTTGGATTTGATTGGGACTCAATCCTCCGAGTCATTGCTGAGCCAGAGACATTTTGGACCCATGGTTGACTCCGGATGAGGCCCAAGTGCATTGACGCACATTTCCTCACTGTAGAAGCTAGAGCTTGGGCCCAGATCCTATCCCACTATGTGCTACCTAGCGCCCACAAGTCGTCCTTCACGGCGGATCTCGCCTTGCTTGTTTGGTGTGTTCTCACAGAAAGACCGGTGAACATTCTGCTTCTTGTCAAGCAAGTGATGGGTCAAGTCTACGCCCGGGGCAATTTGCCATTTCCAGCTTTGGTATCTGATTTAGTTGCTGCTGCGGGTGTTTCTTGGGAAGCCATGGACACAAAGGCTATAATTCCGGCTAAGGGTGATGTGGTCTCAAGCGGAAAATACTTACATCTTCCTATGAGCAACCCAAGCTTTGACAAAGCCCTCCCATCTACTATTCCTTCCACCTCATCGTCACCACCACGGCAAAGTTCCACCCATCAAAGGATAGAAAATCTACACCGGAAGATTGATAAATATGAGCGGCACAACCAACGCCGATACACTTACATCAAGAGGCTTCTGCGTTCTTTTACCCCTAGCACAGAGGAACCCGAAATATTCACATCCACCTCAAACCCAAGTGATGGGAGCTCTGATGGAGGGGATAGTGAAGGTTCCAGTTCCGACCGTCCTTTGCGCATTGTTGGTAGCACGGAGGACCGTGCCAAATTCTAAGTGTGGGGAGGTCGTTCGACCGATCTCCAGGGGTAACAATCTCTTCCTTTCAACACCCATGGATTTATCTTTTCCTTGATAGTTAGTGCATTGCATGTGTAGTTAGTCTTGCTTGTAATTACTCCTTGCATGATAGTTAGTCTCTATAGAGTTGCTTGGTCAAAATAATGACTTCTTCTCCAAGAAACTGTGTTTTGGGGTACCTGATAAACCCATATTTTATGATATGTTTTGTGCCTAATTTAAGTGATTTATTCAGTACTTCACCCACTTATTCATGTTAATTGCATGGTTTTACTTTCCCTTCCTTATTATGTGATGTATGTGAAAAACATGTTTCCTATGCTTTAAAAGTAATTATTTTAATTACCCTTTATTTCCATTTGATGCCGTGATTCATGTGTTTAGTAGTTTCAGATCCTCTAAGGCAGGAATGACTTAAAGGATGGAAAGGAAACATACAAAAATGGAAGGAAAGCACAAAATGGAGTTTTGGAAGAAACTGGTAGTGACGCGATCGCATGGACGACGCGGCCGCGTGCCAACGCGAAATAGCAGTGACGCGACCGCGTGATTGACGCGGATGCCTGACTGAAGCGACCGCGTGACAAGGAAAACTCCAATTGACACAACCGCGTGACCCACGCGGACGCGTGACAGAGGCCACACACCAAAAATTACAGAAAATGCCCCCAGCAATTTCTGAAGCCCTTTTTGGCCCAAATCCAAGTCCGGAAGGCACAGATCAGAGGTTATGAAGTGGGGGAATGCATCCATTCAGAGGAGAGTCTCCAATTAGTAACTTTTGATGATTTAGATGTAGTTTTGAGGGAGAGGTTTGGTGCACGAATTGTGAATCACACTTTTTACAACTCATACCACTAACCAGCAAGTGCACTGGGTCGTCCAAGTAATACCTTACGTGAGTAAGGGTCGAATCCCACGGAGATTGTTGGTTTGAAGCAATCTATGGTTATCTTGTAAATCTTAGTTAGGAGGTCAATTATATTTATCAGTTTGAATTGCAAAAAGTAAAAGAGCATGGATTAAATACTTGTTCTGCAGTAATGGAGAATATGTTGGAGTTTTGGAGATGCTTTGTCTTCTGAATCTCTGCTTTCTCCCTGTCTTCTTCTTCACGCACGCAAGGTTCCTCCTATGGCAAGCTGTGTGTTGGTGGATCACCGTTGTCAATGGCTACCATCCGTCCTCTCAGTGAAGAAGGTTCAGGTGCGCTGTCACTGCACAGCTAATCATCTGTCGGTTCCCACTCATGCTGGAATAGAATCCATTGATCCTTTTGTGTCTATCACTACGCCCAGCCCTTGTGAGTTTGAAGCTCGTCACAGTCATTCAATCCCTGAATCCTACTCAGAATACCACAGACAAGGTTTAGACTTTCCGGATTCTCAAGAATGCTGCCAATGGATTCTAGCTTATACCACGAAGATTCTGATTAAGGAATCCAAGAGATATTCATTCAATCGAAGGTAGAACGGAGGTGGTTGTTAGGCACGCGTTCATAGGTTGAGGATGATGATGAGTGTCACGGATCATCACATCCATCATATTGAAGTGCGAATAAACATCTTAGATAGAAACAAGCGTGTTTGAATAGAAAACAGAAATAGTTGCATTAATTCATCGAAATACAGCAGAGCTCCTCACCCCCAACGATGGAGTTCAGAGACTCATGCCATCAAAGAGTACAAAGTTCAGATCTAAAATGTCATGGGGTCCGAAATAGACCTCTAAAAGTTGTTTAAATACTAAACTAGTAACCTAGGTTTATAGAAAATGACTAAACTATGATAGATGGTGCAAAAATCCACTTCTGGGGCCCACTTGGTGTGTGCTGGGGCTGAGACTTAAGCTTCTCACGTGCCTAGGCTGTTTCTGGAGTTGAACGCCAGGTTGTAACCTATTTCTGGCGTTCAACTCCCATTTGTAACCTGTTTCTGGCGTTTGACGTCAGACTACAACATGGAACTGGCGTTGAACACCAGTTTACGTCATCTATCCTTGCGCAAAATATGGACTATTATATATTGCTGGAAAGCCCTGAATGTCTACTTTCCAAAGCAATTGAGAGCGCGCCATTTGGAGTTCTATAGCTCTAGAAAATCCATTTCGAGTGCAGGGAGGTCAGAATCCAACAACATCAGCAATCCTTTTTCAGCCTGAATTAGATTTTTGCTCAGCTCCCTCAATTTCAGCCAGAAAATACCTGAAATTATAGAAAAACTCACAAACTCATAATAAAGTCCAGAATTGTGATTTTTATTTAACAACTTGGTTTAGCCGTTTAGGCCAGGATTTTATTCCTTTAGGCCCTCCTATCCACTGATTCTCAAAGCCTTGGATCCTTTTTATTTACCCTTGCCTTTTGGTTTTAAGGGCTATTGGCTTTTTTCTCTTGCCTTTTGGTTTAAAGAGCTTTTGGCTTTTTCTGCTTGTTTTTTTTTTCGCAAGCTTTTGTATTCACTGCTTTTTCTTGCTTCAAGAATCATTTTTATGATTTTTTAGATCATCAAATAACATGTCTCCTTTTTCCTTATTCTTCCAGAGCTAACATATTTAACATTCATGAACATCAACTTCAAAAGACATATGCACTGTTCAAGCATTCATTCAGAAAACAAAAAGTATTGTCACCACATCAAAATAATTAAACTAGTTTCTAGGATGAATTTGAAACCATGTACTTCTTTTTCTTTTGTAATTAAAACATTTTTTTATTTAAGAACGGTGATAGATTCATAGGATATTCAAGACTTTAAGGCATAGACTCTAATTTTTATTTATTATTTAATAAAAATAATATAAATTAGGCATAAAAGAAAATACTTAATAATAAAAGACAGGAAATTAAAGACATAAAAATAAATGACTCTAACTCTAATACTCATATACTCTTAACATAGATAAAAGGTTATCTCAGAGTTAGGACTCAACAACCTTTATTTTGGGAGGTAGATGCCTCTTTAGCCTGTGGAGTGCTTGGCCCTTCAAGAGACAGCTTTTGGCGCTTCAGTTCCTTTATGTCACGCCCCTGCTCTTCTTGTTCTTTAAGCAGTTTGCATAGCATGCTATTTTGATTTTGCTGTTCTTCCTTCAGTTGATCCACAGCTTCTTGCAACTTGGTGACATATGCTTCTAGGCGCTCTCAGTATTCAATTTGAGGGATTTCCGGGAGGAGCTCCTCTACTTTTCTCTTACTGGGGTCGTCCTGCACTTGTAGTCCTTCCATAGACCCTTTGGTGATTGGCTGTTCAACTGAGATATACTTATCTACTCCCATTTTTATTCCAGCATCTTTACATAGCAGAGAGACTAAGCTTGGGTAAGCCAATTTAGCATCTTTGGAGTTTTTGTTTGCAATTTTGTAAAGCTCACAAGCAATCAGCAGATGAACTTCCACCTCTTTTTCTAATGAAGTCCAGCCAGCCTCTGGCAACTGGTTTGAGATCTTCTCTCTTGAGTTGGTTCGGGGAACCTGGTGCACGAAATTGTGATCTCTGGTAATGGCTCCAAATACTTGGTGCTCTAATTTCAATTCATAATTTGTCACAACTTCGATACAACTAACCAGCAAGTGCACTGGGTCATCCAAGTAATAAACCTTACGTGAGTAAGGGTTGATCCCACGGAGATTGTTGGTATGAAACAAGCTATGGTCACCTTGTAAATCTCAGTCAGGCGGATAATAATTGATTATGGAGTTTTCGAAATTAAATAATAAGTAAACATAAAATAAGGATAGAAACACTTATGTAAATCATTGGTGAGAATTTCAGATAAGCGCATAGAGATGCTTTCGTTCCTCTGAACCTCTGCTTTCCTGCTGTCTTCATCTAATCAGTCCTACTCCTTTCCATGGCTGGCTTTATGCAAGGGCATCACCGTTGTCAATGGTTACTTCCACTGATGCTCAAAGCCTTGGGATCCTTTTTATTTTCCCTTGCCTTTTGGTTTTAAGGGTTATTGGTTTTTTGCTCTTGCCTCTTGGTTTTAAGAGCTTTTGGCTTTTTCTGCTTGCTTTTTCTTTTTCTTTCTATTTTTTTTTTGCCTATTTTTTTTTCTGCAAGCCTTGTTCTTTGCTGCTTTTTCTTGCTTCAAGAATCATTTTTATGATCTTTCAGATTATCAAATAACATATCTCCTAGTCATCATTTTTTCAAGAGCCAACATATTTAACATTCTTAAACAACAACTTCAAAAGACATATGCACTGTTCAAGCATTCATTCAGAAAACAAGAAGCATTGTCACCACATCAAAATAATTAAACTAAGTTCAAGGATAAATTCGAAACTCATGTACTTCTTGTTCTTTTGAATTAAAACAGTTTTCATTTAAGAGAGGTGATGGATTCATAGGACATTCATAACTTTAAGACATAGTTACTAACTACTAATGATCATGTAATAAGACACAAACATAGATAAGCACTTAACATAGTAAACGAAAAATAGAGAAAGTAAGAACAAGGAATGAGTCCACCTTAGTGATGGTGGCGTTTCCTTCTTGAGGAACCAATGAAGTCCTTGAGCTCTTCTATGTCTCTTCCTTGTCTTTGTTGCTCCTCTCTCATTGCTTTTTGATCTTCTCTTATTTCATGAAGGATGATGGAGTGCTCTTGATGTTCCACCCTTAGTTGTCCCATGTTGGAACTTAATTCTCCTAGGGAGGTGTTGATTTGCTCCCAATAGTTTTGTGGAGGAAAATGCATTTGAGGCATTTTCGGGATCTCATGGTCATGAGCTTCATGCGCCTCTTGAGCTCCATGAATGGGCTCTCATGCTTGCTACATCCTTTTCTTAGTGATGGGCTTCTCTTCCTCAATGTGAATGTCTCCTTCTATGAAAGCTCCAGCTGAGTAACATAGATGACAAATAAGATGAGGAAAAGCTAGCCTTGCCCCAGGGGAGGGCTTTTCGGCTATTTTGTAGAGTTCAAGGGAGATGACTTCATGAACTTCTACTTCCTCTCCAATCATGATGCTATGGATCATGATGGCCCGATCCACAGTAACTTCAGATCGGTTGCTAGTGGGGATGATGGAGCGTTGGATGAACTCCAACCATCCTCTAGCCACAGGCTTGAGGTCCAGTCTTCTTAGTTGAACCGGCTTGCCTTTTGAGTCAATCTTCCATTGAGCTCCTTCCACACATATGTCCATGAGGACCTGGTCCAACCTTTGATTAAAGTTGACCCTTCTATTGTAGGGGCGCTCATCTCCTTGCATCATAGGAAAGTTAAACGCCAACCTCACATTCTACGGACTAAAATCTAAGTATTTCCCCCGAACCATTGTAACATAATTCTTTGGATTCGGGTTCTTACTTTGATCATGGTTCCTAGTGATCCATGCATTGGCATAGAACTCCCGAGCAAGAGAAGAAAGAATAGATGAAGAAGAAGAAGAAAATGAAGAAGAATGGAGGGCTTTATATAGGGAAGGGAGGGGGGTAAGTTCGGCCATTTAGGGTGGGTTTGGGTGGGAAACTGATTTTGAATTTTGAAGGTAGGTGGAGTGTATGAGGCAGGTTTATAGGGAAGAGTGGATGGATGTTAGTGGTGAAGAGGTGATGGGAAGAGAGATTGAGGTGATTGGTGAAGGGTTTTGGGGAAGAGTGTTTATGGGATTGTGTGAAAGAGGGGTGATAAGAAGTAAGTGGAGGTAGGTGGGGATCCTGTGGGGTCCACAGATCCTGAGGTGATCCTATGGGGTCCACAGATCCTGAGGTGCTTAAGGATTTACAACCTTGCACCAAATTAGGCATGCAAAATGCCCTTGCACACAACTCTGGGTGTTCAGCGCCAGATTGGTGCTTGTTCTAGGCGTTGAACGCCCATTTGTTGGCTATTTCTGGCGTTGAACGCCAGAACCATGCTTGTTCTGGGCGTTCAGCGCCAGCTCTTCTCCAGGGTGCATTTCTGGCGTTCAAACGCCCAGATGCTGCCCATTTCTGGCGTTCAGCGCCAGAACCATGCTCTGTTCTGGCGTTGAACGCCCAAAACATGCTTCTTACTGGCGTTTAAACGCCAGTAAGGTCTTCCTCCAGGGTGTGATTTTTCTTCTGCTTTTTTTGATTCTGTTTTCAATTTTTATATTTATTTTGTGACTCCACATGATCATGAACCTATAAAGACAAGAAAAACAATGAAAATTAGATAAATAAACATTGGGTTGCCTCCCAACAAGCGCTTCTTTAATGTCAATAGCTTGACAGTGGGCTCTCATGGAGCCTCACAGATGTGCAGAGCTTTGTTGAGACCTCCCAACACTAAACTTAGAGTTTGGATATGGGGGTTTGACACCAAACTTAGAGTTTGGTTGTGGCCTCCCAACACCAAACTTAGAGTTTGACTGTGGGGGCTTTGTTTGACTCTGCTTTGAGAGAAGCTCTTTATGCTTCCACTCCATGGCTTCATCTTCCCAAGTTTCAATGCCAAATAATTTGGCATTCAGCTTCATGATTGCACCAAGAAACTTGGCAGTTTGCTCTTCAGTAACATCCTCATTCTCTTCAGAAGAGGAATACTTATCAGAGCTCATGAATGGCATAAGGAGGTTTAACGGAATCTCTATGGTCTCTAGATGAGTCTCAGATTCCTTTGGTTCCTCAGAGGGAAGCTCCTTATTGATCACTGGGCGTCCCAGGAGGTCTTCCTCCTTAGGATTCACGTCCTCTCCTTTCCTTACAGGTTCGGCCATGGTGATCATGTCAATGGCCTTGCACTCTCCTTTTGGATTTTCTTCTGTATTGCTTGGGAGAGTACTAGGAGGGATTTCAGTGATCCTTTTACTCAGCTGGCCCACTTGTGCTTCCAAATTTCTAAAGGAAGACCTTGTTTCATTCATGAAACTTACAGTGGCCTTGGACAGATCAGAGACTAAGTTTGCTAAATTAGAGGTATTTTGTCCAGAGTTCTCTGTCTGTTGCTGAGTGGATGATGGAAAAGGTTTACTGCTGTTAAACCTGTATCTTCCACCATTATTAAAGCCTTGTTTAGGCCTTTGTTGATCCTTCCATGAGAGATTTGGATGATTTCTCCATGATGGATTATAGGTGTTTCCATAAGGTTCACCTAAGTAATTCACCTCTGCTATTGCAGGGTTCTCAGGATCATAAGCTTCTTCTTCAGAAGATGCCTCTTGAGTACTGTTGGATGCAGCTTGCATTCCATTCAGACTCTGAGAAATCATATTGACTTGCTGAGTCAATATTTTGTTCTGAGTGAATATGGCATTCAGAGTATCAATTTCAAGAACTCCCTTCTTCATAGGCGTCCCATTATTTACAGGATTCCTCTCAGAAGTGTACATGAACTGGTTATTAGCAACCATGTCAATGAGTTCTTGAGCTTCTGCAGGCATTTTCTTTAGGTGAATGGATCCACCTGCAGAAGTATCCAATGACATCTTTGATAGCTCAGATAAACCATCATAGAATATATCCAGGATGGTCCATTCTGAAAGCATGTCAGAAGGTTTGAAGGTTTGAACATCCACTCTAAGCTTGCTCAGCTTTTGTGGAGGAAAGAACTTGGCTAAGAAAGCCGTGACCAGCTTATCCCAAGAGTTCAGGCTGTCTTTGGGTTGAGAGTCTAACCACACTCTAGCTCTGTCTCTTACAGTAAAAGGGAAAAGCATGAGCCTGTAGACTTCAGGATTTACTCTATTAGTCTTAACAGTATCACAAATCTGCAAGAATTCAGTTAAGAACTGAAAAGGATCTTCAGATGGAAGTCCATGAAACTTGCAGTTCTGCTGCATCAGAGAAACTAGCTGAGGTTTCAGCTCAAAGTTGTTTGCTCCAATGGCAAGAATGGAGATGCTTCTTCCATGTAAATTGGAATTAGGTGCAGTAAAGTCACCAAGCATTCTCCTTGCATTATTATTATTTTCGGCTGCCATCTCCTCTTCCTGTTCGAAAATTTCTAAAAGGTTATCTTTGGATTGTCGTGATTTAGCTTCTCTTAGTTTCCTCTTCAGAGTCCTTTTAGGTTCTGGATCTGCTTCAACAAGAATATTCTTGTCCTTGCTCCTGCTCATATGACAAAGAAGAGGGCATAGAAAAAAAAATAATAATAATAATAATAGGGATCCTTTATACCACAGTATAGAAGTCCTTGTGTGAGTGGAAGAAAGGAAGGGGGGCAAAGAATGTAATGTAAAGAAAGAAACACAAAGGTGAGGAGAGCAGAGATGTGAGGTGAGGAGATGTTAGTAGATGAATAAATAAATAGAATAAGATGAGAGAGGGAAAATTTCGAAAATATTTTTTTTTTTGGAAAAAGAGTCAGTGATTTTGGAAAATAGTTTTTGAAAAAGGTTAGTAGTTTTCGAAATTTTTAAAATCAAAAGTTAAAATAATTAGTTAATCAAAAAGAAATTTTGAAAAAGAGGGAAGATATTTTCAAAAATTAGAGAGAGAGAGTTAGTTAGGTAGTTTTGAAAAAGATAAGAAACAAACAAAAAGTTAGTTAGTTAGTTGAAACAACTTTGAAAATCAATTTTGAAAAGATAAGAAGATAAGAAGTTAGAAAAAGATATTTTAAAATCAAATTTTTGAAAAAGATATGATTTTGAAAAAGATAAGATAAGAAGATATTTTTGAAAAGATATGATTGAAATTAGTTTTGAAAAAGATTTGATTTTTAAAATCACAATTAATGACTTGATTCACAAGAAATCACAAGATATGATTCTAGAACTTAAAGTTTGAATCTTTCTTAACAAGCAAGTAACAAACTTGAAATTTTTGAATCAAAACATTAATTGATGATGTTATTTTCGAAAATATGATGTAAAATTAAGAAAAAGATTTTTGAAAAATATTTTTAAAATTTTCGAAAATAACTAAGAAAATTGAAAAAGATTTGATTTTGAAAAAGATTTTGAAAAAGATAAGATTTTTAAATTGAAAATTTGATTTGACTCATAAAAACAACTAGATTTTAAAATTTTTTAAAAGAGTCAAATCTAATTTTTGAAATTTTAAGAGAGAAAAAGGGAAAGATATTTTTTTGATTTTTGAATTTTTAATGATGAGAGAGAAAAACATGAAAAAGACTCAATGCATGAAAATTTTGGATCAAAGTATGTGATGAATGCAAGAACACTATGAATGTCAAGATGAACACCAAGAACACTTTGAATGTCAAGATGAACATCAAGAACATGTTTTTTGAAAAATTTTTAATGCAAAGAAAACATGCAAGACACAAAACTTAGAAATCTTTCATGTTTAGACTCTATGGATGCAAGAATGCACATGTAAAACAAGAAAAGATGCAAAACAAGAAAATATCAAGATCAAACAAGAAGACTTACCAAGAACAACTTGAAGATCATGAAGAACACTATGAATGCATGAATTTTTGAAAAATGCAAGATGAATATGCAGTTGACACCAAACTTTCAACTTGACTCAAGACTCAAACAAGAAACATGAAATATTTTTGATTTTTATGATTTTATGATTTTTTTTGTATTTTCTTTTAATTTTTTTTTCGAAAATCATTTTGAAAAAGAAAAATAAGGATTCCAAAATTTTTAATATGAATTCCAGGAATCTTATGCTCTTTAGTCTAAAGCTTCAATCAAAGGGTCAGGCATGGCTTAATAGCCAGCCAAGCTTTAGTATGTATCCCAGACATGACACGCCTAACATCCCCTATCCAGAAGAATTAGACATGGCTTTACAGCCAGCTATGCTTCATGAAACACTAGAATTCATTCTTAAAAATTCTGAAGAAAAATATATTTTTTGAAAACATTTTTATTTTAAAATTTTTTTTTCGAAAACAAAAGAGAGATTTTTGAAATATTTATTTGAAAAATTTTTGAAAACCTTTTGAAAAGAAAACGAAAATAAAGTTACCCAATCTGAGCAACAAGATGAACCGTCAGTTGTCCAAACTCGAACAATCCCCGGCAACCGCACCAAAAACTTGGTGCACAAAATTGTGATCTCTGGTAATGGCTCCAAATACTTGGTGCTCTAATTTCAATTCATAATTTGTCACAACTTCGATACAACTAACCAGCAAGTGCACTGGGTCGTCCAAGTAATAAACCTTACGTGAGTAAGCGTCGATCCCACGGAGATTGTTGGTATGAAGCAAGCTATGGTCACCTTGTAAATCTCAGTCAGGCGGATAATAATTGATTATGGAGTTTTCGAAATTAAATAATAAGTAAACATAAAATAAGGATAGAAACACTTATGTAAATCATTGGTGAGAATTTCAGATAAGCGCATAGAGATGCTTTCGTTCCTCTGAACCTCTGCTTTTCTGCTGTCTTCATCCAATCAGTCCTACTCCTTTCCATGGCTGGCTTTATGCAAGGGCATCACCGTTGTCAATGGTTACTTCCCCTCCTCTTGTGAAAATGGTCCAAATGCTCTGTCACAGCACGCCTAATCATCTGAGGTTCCCGATCATGCTGGAATAGGATTCACCCTCCTTTTGCGTCTGTCACTACGCCCAGCACTCACGAGTTTGAAGCTCGTCACAGTCATTCAATCCCAGAATCCTACTCGGAATACCATAGACAAGGTTTAGACTTTCCGGATTCTCATGAATACCGCCATCAATCTAGCTTACACCATGAAGATTCTGATTAAGAGATCTAAGAGATACTCATTCAATCTAAGGTAGAACGGAAGTGGTTGTCAGGCACACGTTCATAGGGAATGATGATGATTGTCACGTTCATCACATTCAGGTTGAAGTCCAAATGAATATCTTAGAAGCGGAATAAGTTGAATTGAATAGAAAAACAGTAGTACTTTGCATTAATCTTTGAGGAACATCAGAGCTCCACACCTTAATCTATGGAGTGTAGAAACTCTACCGTTGAAATTACATAAGTGATAATGGAGTTCATTGGTCTCGGCCCCAGAGGGGAACCGGAGTAACCAAGACTGCGAATACAATGATAAAAAGTTCTATTTATACTAAACTAGTCACTAGGGTTTATAGAAGTAAGTAATTGATGTATAAATCCACTTCCGGGGCCAACTTGGTGTGTGCTTGGGCTGAGCTTGAATGTTACACATGCAGAGGCTCTTTCTGGAGTTGAACGCCAGGTTGTAACGTGTTTCTGGCGTTCAACTCTGGTTTGTGACTTGTTTCTGGCGTTTAACTCCAGACAGCAGCTTACAACTGGCGTTCAACGCCCTTTTAAGTCATCTAAACGCGGCCAAAGTATGGACTATTATATATTGCTGGAAAGACCTGGATGTCTACTTTTCAACGCAATTAGAAGCGCGCCATTTTGAGTTCTGTAGCTCCAGAAAATCCATTTTGAGTGCAAGGATGTCAGAATCCAATAGCATCAGCAGTCCTTCTTCAACCTCTGAATCTGATTTTTGCTCAAGTCCCTCAATTTCAGCCAGAAAATACCTGAAATCACAGAAAAACACACAAACTCATAGTAAAGTCCAGAAATGTGAATTTAACATAAAAACTAATGAAAACATCCCTAAAAGTAACTAGATTCTACTAAAAACATACTAAAAACAATGTCAAAATCCGTATAAATTATCCGCTCATCAGCACCCTTTGTGTTGGTTATCCACTTGGTTCCAGGGAGGCATATGTCCTCTAGGATTTTGTCCAATCCCAGGTTTGATCTCATCATTCTCCTGTTGAAGGAATCTGGGTCATCTTGCAGTTGAGGCAGCTTGAAGATTTCTCTTAATTTGTCAGGGTGGGCGTGAACAACCTTCCCTCTGACCAGAGTTCTATAGTCATAGAATGCGATTCCAGCAATTCTCTGCCTGTTCGTCTGCCATAGATTAGCATAGAATTCCTGAACCATTTTTTTCCCACCTTTGTTTCAGGATTAGCTAGGACTTCCCAGCTCCTGTTTCGAATTTGCTCTTGGATCTCCAGATATTCATCTTCTTTCAGATCGAATTTAACTTCCGGGATCACCGATCTTAGACTCATTATTTTGTAAATGCTTTTCCTCAAGCAAAAGAAAAGAAAGGAGAGGGAAAGAAGGAGAGCCAAGCGCAACTTGTGGAGGAGAGGAGGAGGCCGAATGAGGATTTAAAGGGAAAAGGGGAGGGTGGGTTCGAAAATTTAGAAGGAGATATGATAGAAGATATGATTTGTAAAAGATAAGTATAATAGGAAAAAGATATGATTTAAAATTGAAAAGATATGAAAGATATTTGAAAAAGATAAATCTGAATTTTGAAAAAGATGATGTGAAGATTTGAAAAAGATATTAATGATTTGAAAAGATTTTAGAGTGAAAAGAGATAGCTTTGTTTTGAAAAGATTTGAAAAAGGGCTTATGAATTAAGATACATTTGATTTTTTTGAAATTAGTGTTTTTAGAAACTAGGGTTTGTGACATGTTTGTGCAAGAAATTAGGAATTGAAACATAAAAAATGGAAAAAATTTGAATTGAAAATGAAATTGCCTACTCCCCACATTCCTGGCGTTAAACGCCCAATTGCTGCATGTTTTGGGCGTTTAACGCCCAGTTAGTGCTTGGTCTGGACATTTAACGCCCAGCTGTTGCTTCTAGCTGGCATTAAACGCCAGAAACCCCTTTGTCACTGGGTGTTTTTCTGAACGCCTAGGATGCTGTCAATCTAGCGTTAAACGCCCAGAAGCTGCTTCTTTCTGGCGTTTAACGCCCAGATGGCTATCATTACTGGTGTTAAATGCCTAGTAGATGCTCCTTTTGGGCGTTTAACGCCCAGTTGTGCCTCTTACTGGCGTTTTCTTGCCAGTGAGCTCTTTTTCTCTGTTTTGTGTGCTGAATCTTTCTGTAACCCTGTGAACCTCTGCAATTGACTCTTTACCTTATTAACAGTGAACTTTATATAAACAAATAAAATCAAGAATAGAGCAAAATAACAGAAAATGTTTTTCCAATGGCTGGGTTGCCTCCCAGCAAGCGCTTCTTTATTGTCTTTAGCTGGACCTTGCTGAGTTTTTTAATCTAGCCTCAGCCTTAAGCACTCTTGCTCAACATTGCCTTCAAGATAGTGTTTGATTCTCTGTCCATTAACAATGAACTTCTTATCAGAATCAATGTCTTAAAGCTCCACATAACCATATGGTGATACACTTGTAATCACATATGGTCCCCCCCACCAGGATTTCAGTTTCCCAGGGAATAGCTTGAGCCTAGAGTTAAACAACAGAATCTTTTGTCCTGGTTCAAAGATTCTTGATGACAGCTTTCTGTCATGCCACCTTTTTTATTTCTCCTTATAAAGCTTGGCATTTTCGAAAGCAGTGAGTCTAAATTCCTCTAGCTCATTTAGCTGGAGTAATCTTTTTTCTCCGGCTAATTTGGCATCAAAGTTTAGGAATTTGGTTGCCCAGTAGGCCTTATGTTTCAGTTCTACGGGCAGATGACAGGCCTTACCATACACAAGCTGGTATGGAGAGGTCCCTATAGGAGTCTTGAATGCTGTTCTGTAAGCCCACAGAGCATCATCCAAGTTTCTTGCCCAATCCTTTCTACGGGCACTTACAGTCCATTCCAGGATTCTCTTTAGTTCTCTATTAGAGACTTCAGCTTGCCCATTTGTCTGTGGATGATATGGAGTGGCCACCTTGTGGCTAATCCCATACCGGACCATGGTAGAGTAAAGCTGTTTGTTGCAGAAGTGAGTGCCCCCATCACTGATTAGTACTCTAGGGACACCAAACCTGCTGAAGATATATTTCTGGAGGAACTTCAGCACTGTCTTAGTATCATTAGTGGGTGTGGTAATGGCCTCTATCCATTTTAATACATAATCAACTGCCACCAGAATATAAGTGTTTGAGTATGATGGTGGGAAAGGTCCCATGAAGTCAATTCCCTATACATCAAACAACTCAATCTCCAAGATCCCTTGTTGAGGCATGGTGTAACCATGAGGCAGATTACCAGCTCTTTGGCAGCTGTCACAGTTATGTACAAACTCTCGGGAATCTCTATATAGGGTAGGCCAGTAGAAGCCACATTGGAGGACCTTAGTGGCTGTTCGCTCACCTCCGAAATGGCCTCCATATTGTGATCCATGGCAATGCCATAAGATCTTCTGTGCTTCTTCTCTAGGAACACACCTACGGATTATTCCGTCTGTACATCTCTTAAAGAGATAGGGTTCATCCCACAAGTAGTACTTTGCATCAGTAATTAATTTTTTCTTTTGTTGCCTGCTGTACTCCTTGGGTATGAACCTTGCAGCTTTATAGTTTGCTATGTCTGCAAACCATGGTGTTTTCTGAATGGCGAATAAATGCTCATCCGGAAAGGTTTCAGAGATCTCAAAAGAGGGGGGACGCCCCTTCTATTGGCTCTATCCGGGACAGATGATCAGCCACTTGGTTCTCTGTCCCTTTTCTGTCTCTTATTTCTATATCAAACTCTTGCAGAAGCAACACCCATCTTATAAGCCTAGGTTTTGAATCCTGCTTTGTGAGTAGATATTTAAGAGCAGCATGGTCAGTGTACACAATCACTTTTGATCCTACCAAGTATGATCTAAACTTGTCAATGGCATAAACCACTGCAAGTAATTCTTTTTCTGTGGTTGTGTAATTTTTCTGGGCATCATTTAAAACACGGCTAGCATAATAAATGATATGCATAAGCTTGTCATGCCTCTGCCCCAGTACTGCACCAATGGCATGGTCACTGGCATCACACATTAGTTTAAATGGTAATGTCCAGTCTGGTGCAGAAATAACTAGTACTATGACCAGCTTAGCTTTAAGAGTCTCAAATGCTTGCAAACACTCTGTGTCAAACACAAATGGTGTGTCAACAGCTAGCAGATTGCTCAGGGGTTTTGCAATTTTTGAAAAATCCTTTATAAACCTCCTGTAGAATCCTGCATGCCCCAAAAAGCTTCTGATTACCTTAACATTAGCAGGTGGTGGTAGTTTTTCAATTACCTCCACTTTAGCTTGATCCACCTCTATTCCCTTGTTTGAAATTTTATGCCCAAGGACAATTCCTTCAGTTACCATAAAGTGACATTTTTCCCAGTTTAAAACTAGGTTGGTCTCTTGGCATCTTTTCAGAACAAGTGCTAAATGGTTAAAGCAGGAGCTGAATGAGTCTCCAAATACTGAAAAGTCATCCATGAAGACTTCCAAAAATTTCTCTACCATGTCAGAGAAGATAGAGAGCATGCACCTCTGAAAGGTTGCAGGTGCATTACACAGACCAAAAGGCATCCTTCTATAAGCAAACACTCCAGAAGGACATGTAAATGGTGTTTTCTCTTGGTCCTGCGGATCTACTGCAATTTGGTTATAACCTGAATAGCCATCCAAAAAGCAGTAGTATTCATGACCTGCTAGTCTCTCTAGCATCTGGTCTATGAATGGTAAAGGAAAATGATCCTTTCTGGTGGCTGTATTGAGCCTTCTGTAGTCAATACACATGCGCCACCCTGTAAATGTTCCTGTAAGAACCAGTTCATTCTTTTCATTATGAACCACTGTCATACCTCCCTTTTTGGGGACAACTTGAACAGGGCTCACCCAGGGGCTATCAGCAATAGGATAAATAATCCCAGCCTCCAGTAATTTGGTGACCTTCTTCTGCACCACTTCCTTCATGGCTGGATTTAGCCACCTCTGTGGTTGAACCACTGGCTTAGCATCATCCTCCAATAGGATTTTGTGCATGCATCTAGCTNATGTCTTCCAGCTCTGATTCGAGACTCTCAGCCATGTTGATCTCCTCTACCAAAGAGTCAATAAGATCAACTTTCATGCAGTCTTTGGGTGTGTCTGGATGCTGCATGGCTTTAACAGCATTTAACTTGAACTCATCCTCATTGACCCTCAGGGTTACTTCCTCCTTTTGGACATCAATGAGAGTTCGTCCAGTTGCTAGGAAAGGTCTTCCTAGAATGAGAGTAGCACTCTTGTGCTCTTCCATTTCCAGCACCACAAAGTCAGTGGGAAAGGCGAATGGCCCTACCTTGACAATCATGTCTTCAATCACGCCTGATGGGTATTTAATGGAGCCATCAGCAAGTTGGAGACATATCCGGGTTGGTTTGACTTATTCAGTTAAACTAAGCTTTCTGATAGTGGATGCAGGTATTAGATTGATGCTTTCTCCAAGATCACATAAAGCTGTCTTGGTACAATTACCCTCTAGTGTGCATGGTATCAGAAAGCTCCCGGGATCCTTAAGCTTTTCTGGGAAGCTTTTCAGAATGACTGCACTACATTCTTCAGTGAGGAGAACTCTTTCAGTTTCTCTCCAATCCTTCTTATGACTCAAGATCTCTTTCATGAACTTGGCATAAGAATGTATTTGCTCAAGTGCCTCTGCAAACGGAATTTTTATTTCAAGAGTCCGAAGATAGTCTGCAAAGCGAGCAAATTGCTTATCCTGCTCCTCTTTACGGAGTTTTTGAGGATAAGGCATCTTGGCTTTGTATTCCTCAACCTTAGTTCCTGCAGGTTTACTTCCTACAGAGGTGGTTGGAGAAGCCTTTTTAGAGGAGTTGTTAGCAGCACTTGTATGTGTCTGATCCCTCACTAGCATTTGATTGCCAGAGTCAGAAGCTGGAGTGGCGTTGGACGCCAACTCCTTACTTGTTCCTGGTGTTTGAACGCTAGAACTGAGCTTTCATTGGGCATTTGACGCCAAATCATTGCTTGTTTCTAGCGTTTGAACGCCAGAGTTTTTTTTTCTCTGGGCTCTTATTGTCCTCAGAGGGATCGTGAATAGCAGTTTGTTCATTTCTTGGCTTCCTGCTGCCTTGAAGTGAGGTATTTAATGTTTTTCCACTTCTTAATTGAACTGCTTGGCATTCTTCTGTTATTTGTTTTGATAACTGTTGTTCTGTTTGCCTCAACTGTACTTCAATGTTTATATTAGCCCTTCTTGTATCTTGTAATATCTCCTTGAATTCGGCCAGCTGTTTTGTTAGAAAATATAATTTCTGATTAAATTCAGTAAGTTGTTCTGCAGGACTGAGTTCAGCAGTTACTGTTTTAGCCTCTTCTTTCATGGAAGATTCACTGCTTAGGTACAGATGCTGATTTCTGGCAACTGTATCAATGAGCTCTTGAGCTTCTTCAATTGTCTTTCTCATATGTATAGAACCCCCAGCTGAGTGGTCTAGAAAAGTCTGAGCTTTCTCTGTAAGCCCATAATAGAAGATATCTAACTGCACCCATTCTGAAAACATTTCAGAGGGGCATTTTCTTAGCATCTCTTTGTATCTCTCCCAAGCATCATAAAGAGATTCATTATCTCCTTGTTTAAAGCCTTGGATGTCCAGCCTTAGCTGTGTCATCCGTTTGGGAGGGAAGTATTGATTCAGGAATTTTTCTGACAGCTGTTTCCATGTCTTTATGCTAGCCTTAGGTTGGTTATTTAACCACCTCTTAGCTTGGTCTTTTACAGCAAATGGAAACAGTAATAATCTGTAGACATCCTGATCTACTTCCTTATCATGTACTGTGTCAGTAATCTGTAAAAACTGTGCCAGAAACTCTGTAGGTTCTTCCTGAGGAAGACTGGAATACTGGTAACTTTGCTGCACCATGATAATAAGCTGAGGATTCAACTCAAAGCTACTGATTCTAATGGAGGGTATACAGATACTACTCCCATATAAAGCAGTAGTGGGGTTGGCATATGACCCCAGAGTCCTTCTGGACTGTTCAATTCCACTTAGATCCATGATGGAGAAAAGGGAATTGATATGAATAGCAAATAGAATATATTTTTATTTTTATTTTTTTTTGTAAAAAGGGAACGAATAAATAATAAAAGAAAAGAGAATAAAATAGTTTGAAATTAAATATAGAATTCGCAAATTAGGAACAAGAAATTTAAGACTAAAATAATTACTTAATTAAGAAGATTTGAAAAATTTTGGATATGATTTTTGATAAAGATTTGAATTTTGAAATTTTAAAACTAAGATAAGATAAAATAAAAAAAATTTTTAAAATAAAATCTGAATTTTTAAAAGTAAAATTCGAAAAATCAATTAAAATAAAGGAAAAATATATTTTTGAATTCAATGAGGAAAGAGAAAAACAATAAAAAGACACAAAACTTAAAATTTTTAGATCTAATGCTCCTTATTTTCGACAATTTTGGAGGGAAACACCAAGGAACACCAAACTTAAAATTTTAAGATCAAGACACAAGGAAAACTCAAGAATACCTTGAAGACTCACAAGAACAACAAGAACATGAAGAAAGAACACCAAACTTAAAATTTTTAGAAAATCACAATAAAATTTTCGAAAATTATAGAAAGATCAACAAGAAGACACCAAACTTAAGGTTTGGCACAAGATTTAATCAAAGAAAAATTATTTTTGAAAAAGATTTTAAAAAGAAGATACCCAATTACCAAGAACATAGACCAACGCTCTAGCCAATTGAGCTGTAAATGTAACACTTGTTTTGAAGAAGTATTTTTGATAACTAAGAATAAAAATTTTTTTTTGAAAGCTAATGTTTTGAAAAAGCACAAGAAAAACAAGAAAAGAAACAGAACAAGAAAAACTAAAGATCAAACAAGAAAATTAAACAAGAACAACTTGAAGATCCAGGAAAAACAATGGACACAAATTCGAAAATTTAAAGGAAAATATAAAATATGCAATTGACACCAAACTTAAAATGTAAAATTAAACTCAAACAGAAAAACTCAATTATTAGTAAAAAAATCAAATTTTGAAAAATTTTTGAAAAAGGAAATAAGGATTCTAAAGTTTTAACAAGAACAATAATAAAAGACTTAAAGATAAATCACAGATTAATAAAGAAAAATAAAAATTTTTGAAAGATTTTTGAAAAGAAAGTAAAAGACTCTGACTCAAAAGAAAAAATTTTCCTAATCTAAGCAACAAGATAAACCGTTAGTTGTTAAAACTCGAACAATCCCCGGCAACGGCGCCAAAAACTTGGTGCACGAATTGTGAATCACACTTTTCACAACTCGTACCACTAACCAGCAAGTGCACTGGGTTGTCCAAGTAATACCTTACGTGAGTAAGGGTCAAATCCCACAGAGATTGTTGGTTTGAAGCAATCTATGGTTATCTTGTAAATCTTAGTCAGGAGGTCAATTATATTTATCAGTTTGAATTGCGAAAAGTAAAAGAGCGTGGATTAAATACTTGTTCTGCAGTAATGGATAATATGTTGGAGTTTTGGAGTTGCTTTGTCTTCTGAATCTCTGCTTTCTCCCTGTCTTCTTCTTCACGCACGCAAGGTTCCTCCTATGGCAAGCTGTGTGTTGGTGGATCACCGTTGTCAATGGCTACTATCCATCCTCTCAGTGAAAAAGGTCCAGGTGCGCTGTCATAACACGGCTAATCATCTGTCGGTTCCCACTCATGCTGGAATAGGATCCATTGATACTTTTGCGTCTGTCACTACCCCCAGCCCTTGTAAGTTTGAAGCTCGTCACAGTTATTCAATCCCTGAATCCTACTCAGAATACCACAGAGAAGGTTTAGACTTTCCGGATTCTCAAGAATGCTGCTAATGGATTCTAGCTTATACCACGAAGATTCTGATTAAGGAATCCAAGAGATCTTCATTCAATCGAAGGTAGAACGGAGGTGGTTGTCAGGCACGCGTTCATAGGTTGAGGATGATGATGAGTGTCACGGATCATCACATCCATCATATTGAAGTGCAAATAAACATCTTAGATAGAAACAAGCGTGTTTGAATAGAAAACAGAAATAGTTGCATTAATTCATCGAAATACAGCAGAGCTCCTCACCCCCAACAATGGAGTTCAGAGACTCATGCCGTCAAAGAGTACAAAGTTCAGATCTAAAATGTCATGAGGTCCGAAATAGACCTCTAAAAGTTGTTTAAATACTAAACTAGTAACCTAGGTTTACAGAAAATGACTAATCTATGATAGATGGTGCAGAAATCCACTTCTGGGGCCCACTTGGTGTGTGCTGGGGCTGAGACTTAAGCTTCTCACGTGCCTAGGCTGTTTCTAGAGTTGAACGCCAGGTTGTAACCTGTTTCTGGCGTTCAACTCTCGTTTGTAACCTGTTTCTGGCGTTTGACGCCAGACTACAACATGGAACTGGCGTTGAACGCCAGTTTATGTCGTCTATCCTTGAGCAAATTATGGACTATTAAATATTGCTGGAAAGCCCTGGATGTCTACCTTCCAACGCAATTGAGAGCGCGCCATTTGGAGTTCTGTAGCTCCAGAAAATCCATTACGAGTGCAAGGAGGTCAGAATCCAACAGCATCAGCAGTCCTTTTTCAGCCTGAATCAGATTTTTGCTCAGCTCCCTCAATTTCAGCCAGAAAATACCTGAAATTACAGAAAAACACACAAACTTATAGTAAAGTCCAGAATTGTGATTTTTATTTAAAAACTAATAGAAATATAATAAAAACTAACTAAATTACATTGAAAACATACTAAAAACAGTGCCAAAAAGCGTATAAATTATCCGCTCATCAAGGTTCTCTCCTCTCTCTTTAGGATTAGTATTTAGATTTAGGATTTTATTCGTTTTCAGGATTATCTCTTTTTATCTGGTTTAACATTCCTTTTTATTTATCTTCTCAATTTAGTCTATGAATTCTTCTATGTTACAGATTATTCTTTGAATTAATGTTATTTGAGGTATTTTAGTTTATTATTGCTTTCTTTTATTACTGTTGCTTCCAATCTGAAGACATTTTTATTCCAGTAGATTTACTTTTTTCCTTTTGGTCTTGGTTAAGAAATCAGTAACTCAGGAGTTATCAAACTTAACATGATTGATAATTGTTATCTTTGCTAATTGAATTGGACTTCAATAATCCCAATATTTCCTTAGGGATTTACTAGGATTTGAAGATCAAACTAATTAGCCACTTGACCTTTCTTTACTTTAAGTAAAGACTAACTGAGTGGAATTAAGATTCAATCTTCATCATCATTGATAAGGATAACTAGGATAGGACTTCTAATTTCTCATACCTTGCCAAAAGTTTATTTCACAGTTATTTATTTACTTTACAGTCTTTTACTTATTTCAATTGCAATTTAAATTACTTTTTTCCTCATCTTAAAAACCCCAATTTACAATCTTCATAACCAATAATAAGAACATACTTCCCTGCAGTTCCTTGAGAAGACGACACGATGTTTAAATACTTCGGTTATCAATTTATTTAGGGGTTTGTTACTTGTGACAACCAAAACGTTTGTAAGAAAGGTTGATTGCTTGGTTTAGTAACTATACTTGCAACGAGAGTTTACTATAACTTCTAAACCATCAATCTTCAGTTCTTTCAAAATGGCGCCATTGCCGGGGAACTGCAATTGTGTGCCTTATTATTGGTTATTGTAAATACTTTTCTTTTACTTGTTTATTTGTCTTTATTTTCCCCTTTTATTTCCATTAGCTACTATGAATTCTCACCCTTCTTGCTTCGAGTTTGGTTCTAATATTGCTGAAAGAAGTGAAAGTTATAACAGGAACATGCATCAAGGTCAGAGCAATCAAAGATGGATGGAGCCAAGAGGATCTGATCAACCCTTTAGGCAATAATACCCTCCAAGATATCATGGACAAAGACCATTCTACAATGCATACCAAGGCAATAGACATGGTGGACATCCTTGTAGTTACCAACAAGCCCCACCCAGTGCTTATAGGCCATCCTCTCAACATAACTTCGCACCACCACACTCACAAGCACCTTTTCACCATTCACTGCCATATGATCCTCATTTACCCAAATTCCAATCCAATTATTCCCAAACACCAACACTTCCCCATGTACCACGTCCAAATCTATCACCCCAAGAATCAGAGGTTCGCCTCAAGGAAGCAGTAGATCAACTTCAAACAACCCTTCATCAATTGGAGCAAGCAGTAAGTCTATTATCTTCTAGACGTTCGAACATTCTAATGAAGAGCGTAGCATGAAGGAGATACTAGAAACTCCAGTGGACAAGACAGAGCATGACTTCGTATTAGAACAAGTAGAGGAAGCTGTCATTATGAAAGAAGAGGAGTTGGTTGAAGACTTAGGAGATGCTGAACTTCCATGGGAATCCAAAGTTGTGGAGAATTCTGTTAAGAACGTTACAATTGATGCTAAGGAGGATAGTGCACAACTTCCACAGCAAATCTTTTATGAAGAACTACGGGGTTTATCAACCACCCACACCCCCCTTCCCTTCCTTCCCCCTTAACCCCTCCCCCATTACCTTTCCAAACCCCCTGCCTCCGAACAGCCCTCACCGCCGCCGTGCCACCCTCCACCACCGCGTCAGCCGCCACCACCACCATCCCCCAGCCACCTCTCTGCCCCACTTTCATTCCTACGCCTACCAGGTTCCACCGAATACCACCCTTCTATCAATTCGTAGTTAATTACATATTTTTCTGTTTATCTTCATAATTAGGCTAGTTAGATATGCATGTTGTAGTGGATTCTAGGTTGTTAGGTAGCCTAGGATGTGGTTAGTGGATTTAGGCCTGATTAATTGTGCTGTTCGTGTTTCTTGCTTTATTAATTTCGCAATTCTGCTGTTGCTGTGATGTTAGTATTGTTCATATGCTGTAATTTCTTGTTTCATGCTGCTCTTTACACTGCTTTTTCATGTTCATAGTCCTCATATGTAATTGCAGCTATCTTTTTAATTCATATGAACTATTTTGATTGCTAATTATTTTCCGGGAACATCCAATTTTAGCCGGAATGCTGCCCAATTTTCTGTAAACTGTTTTGTTTCCATTCATGTCTTGGTTTTGGCACTATGAACTCTGCTTTACTCTTCTTTTACCAAACCTATTCATGAATGCCAGGGCACGCTTTCTTATTCTTTTCAATTTCTTGGTTTATAAGACGCATCTTAGATGATTCAATTCCACTTTTTTCTATTTCCATATGAATCATCCTTACCTTCCTTGTTTGAATATGAGTTATCTGTTGCTTTAATTTGTGAATTCTCGTTACTTAGAAAATGCAATCATGCCACCTACTCTAATCCACTTTTTACTAATTCACTAATTTTTAGTTCCTACACTCTTTTTTCAATCCTAACCAACCAAACCTTCAAACAAATTTCTTTTTGGTTTTTACCTATTCCCTTTCACTTTCTAACCAATGCATGATGATAATTTTTCCTAATTAACATGAATTCTGTTACATTTTGGATTGTGGATTTCTCTTCTCAGTTTTCTAACTCCTATACAATCCTTAATGCACATTTACTTAACTCATTTTTCTACTGCTCCTTCGCCATTATGTGCTTCTTTTGATTAATTGCCTACCTATTTTCTTATTTTTATTATATCCTGGTTTTCTGTTTTTCAGGATGTCAGACACCCAAAGAAAGGGAAAAGGAAAGGCAACAACTGGCAAACGGAAAAGAGGAGAATTATCCATGTCCATCCTGGACATCATGCATGATGACTCCTGGCGGGAGAAACACTTTACCCCGCAGGAGAAGGCTGACCAGCTACTCCCTGCTACTGATCCCATTAAGTTTGCAAACCGATACTGCGAGCTGAAGTATCCGGTGTTTGCAACCTCCAGGAACCTATACCTGGAGAGGACTCTGAAGATCCCAGAAGAACTCCAGCAATACACCTCTGATCAGATCAAATAAAGAGGCTGGTTCTTCTTGGAGAGAAACCTGACTGAGGTCAATGCATCTTGGGTAAGGGAATTTTACTGCAATTACTTCAAAACTTCCCTAGATACATTAAACCTAAGAGGGAAGCAGATACTGGTCACTGAAGAGGCCATAGAGGATATTCTGAAGCTCCTGCCTAAATCCGATCAGCCAGATAGTTATCAACAGGCTGAGGAGGACATGCGCTTCATGAAGTTTGATTGGGATGCAGTCAAGACCAGGATAGCCCTTGACCCGACCGTTCCATGGATCATGGGTCAGAACACCACCATGCCAAAGGGAATTAAGCGGATCTACTTGAACGATTAGGCTCGGTGATGATCGAATTCTTGACGGTTTAGAATTTATCTAATGGAGTCTTATTGTGAAGTATAGTTTCCAAACCAATCAAGAATCCTTTCATGCAAAAATTTTGGTTGTCACAAGTAACAAACCCCAATGAAAATTAACCGGAGTATTTAAACTCCGGGTCGTCTCACAAGAAATTGCAATGAAGTGTATGCTTAATGGCTATGAAGATCAAAGGGGGTTTGATTGATGAGAGGTCAATAAAATAAATGACAAGAAAAGTAAATTAAGCAAGTAATTAAAGAAGACAAGTAAATAAGAGAAAGCAAGTGATAAAGAGAGAGACATTCATGGCAAGGGTTGAGATCATAGGCTTTCTATCCTAGTCATGCAATGATTAATTCATCTTATTTAGTCAACTCCAACAATTAGGGAGAAAGTCAAACAAGATTAATCAATCATACCACAATAATAACAAGAATTTATCTTATTACGTCATCTCCAACATTGGAAGAAGGTATCATATTATCTTCCATGAGAGAAGGTCTAACAAGACTAGCTAATCTCAATCCAAAAGTTCTAATCAACTCACTAATTAAATTAGCAAAAGATTAGCGTCAATGGAAACAATATTCCAAAAGTCCTAATCAACTCACTAATTAAATTAGCAAAAGATTAGTGTCAATGGAAACAATATTAGCTAACAACTCTAGATCACCAACATGATTTGGGTTTTCATGACTCAAGATTGCCTAATTACTCTTTCCAAGCCAAGAATGCTCAAAATCTACTCTAAAGCCCAACCAAGTATTTTGTCAAACACTTGGTGGGTACAAATGAAAAGCATAGTAAAAGTGCAAGAAATATAAATCTACCAACTACCAATTGCAAGAAAAGTAAATCAACACTCAAATCAA
>NC_029785.2:63081000-63105064 GCF_000816755.2 Arachis ipaensis
GTGAATTCTCTGAGATCGAAGAATCTTCCCCAAGTGAATACGAAGATGATGCGGAGGTAGATTTCTCTCAACCTCCCGTTTATGACTTAAGTGACGAAGAAGACATAGAAGGCTTTGATCAGGACATGGATGCAATTGAGGAAGTCTGCAAGGAAGTGAAGACATTCATAGAAGAGCACAAGGGAGTAGAACTCACAGAACCACTCGAAACACCTATCCCAAGGCCATTACCACCTAATACAAGCTTCAAATGGGTACAATCCTTAACCTTTAACTTTATTTTCCCACTTGAATATGGTTTGCTTGAAACAGATGGCCAGCTTAGAGCTCTTTGCAGCTTTAAGAGTAAGAGGGAAATGGCTCGTGCTCAGAGCTGGTGCCCAAGGTTCAATAAGGTTCCACGCTTCAACTCGAAGTGCACGAATTGGCATCATGATCAATCGAATGGATCTCGGAAAATGTTTGGTTATCTTGGTGAGAATCTAATTTCTAAACCGCTCGGATGGAAAAATATAGATCCAAACGGAGGCGTATTTAAAAGCAAAGTTTGGGATCCTGGAATCTATTCTGACATTCGTTTAACAAAATGAAGGAAATGAACAAGTAAAACTAAAAGAGCAAAGATGTAATACAAGAAATTAAGAAGGAAAACTAAATCAAAACAAGAATTGAAAGAGAAAATTGAGAGTGATTAACCTAAACTACCCTAAAATCTAGAGAGAGGAGAGAGCCTCTCTCTCTAGAATTCTACCCTAAAACATGATGAAAAAACTAAAACTATGACTACTTCGTTCATTCCCCCTTCAATCTTTGGGTTCAATAGCATCAGAAATGGGTTGGATTGGACCCAAAATGAGCTGCAAAATCGCTGGGGGCGATTTCATTAAAGTGGACCCACGGGCAGAATCGGCACGCACGCGTACATAGCGCATGCGCGCCCCTGAGCGCGAAGCAACATATGGCAAAATTTATATCACTTCGAAGCCCCGGATGTTAGCTTTCCAACGCAACTGAAACCGCCTCATTTGGACCTCAGTAGCTCAAGTTATGGTCGTTTGAGTGCGAAGAGGTCAGGCTTGACAGCTTTACGGTTCCTTCATTTCTTCATGAGTTCTCCCACTTTGCATGCTTTTCTCTTCACTTCTTCCATCCAATACTTGCCTTATGAACATGAAAACACTCAACAAACATATCAAGGCATCAAATGGAATTAAAGTGAGTTAAAATCACCAATTTTAAGGTCATAACAGGAAGCTCATCCAATGTCCAACTTAAGGACTTTAACTAAAAGTGCTAGGTGGGAGACAACCCACCATGGTATGGTCGTTCCTTTTTCAGTTTTATTTCGTGTTATTTATTTTTATTATCCTTTTCAATTGAACCTGAATATTATTCATTTGCATTGCATACTGCATAATTGCATACCTGCATAAAAAAAAAAGAAGAAAGGGTGCGCGACGTGACCGCATCACTCGTGCAATCGCGTCAGTTGTGAAAAACACTCCCCACGCGTCCGCATCATTCACGCGGCCGCGTGATCTGGAGATCGGCGTAAATCCCCAACGTCCAGAGAGTTAGGCTGGAATCGTGTGGCCATTGGGCGTTTCGCACAAAACGACCCACGCGATCGCGTCACTTGCACAACACCAATCCCACACGACAGCGTGAGCGACGCGATCACGTCGCATGGATTGCACAACACCCCAAAGGAGACAGAGAGTTGCACTGAAATGACGCTGGAAGTGTGCGTTTAGCACAATTTCCAGCGACGCGGTCGCATGCCTCATGCGACCGCGTTATTCCCTCTTTTACCCATTCCATGCGATTGCGCCACCCACGCGATCGCGTCAACCCTCATCTCACCCCAGCCACGCGACCGCGTGCCCCACGTGATCGCATGGATTTAAATTTACTAACCCCCCAGTCACTTGCCTTATGAACCTGAAATCACTCAACAAACACATCAAGGCATAAAATGGAATTAAAGTGAGTTAAAATTGCCAAAATCAAGGCCTAAAAAGCATGTTTTCACATTCAAGCACAAATCAAGGGAGAATTGCAAAACGATGCTATTTCATTGAATAAATGTGAGAAAATGTGATAAAATCCCCCAAAATAAGGACAAGATAAACCACAAAATCGGGGTTTATCAAATCTCCCCACACTTAAACTAAGCATGTCCTCATGCTAAGAATAAAGAAGGACAAGAAAAGGGGTATGAACATTTATTCAATGCAAACTAACTACATGTAACCTATCTATATGAATGCATCCACTTAGTCAAAATAAATTAATTTCCAAGAATACATATACAAACACAAGGGCTAAGTAAATAGCAATCACTCAACCCACAATTTAATTGAATTATTAAAAAGATTTTACAAACTTGCAAGAAAAGGGGTGATCATGGGTGGAAACATGTAATTGAGCAATCGAACCCTCACCGGATGTGTATCCGCTCTAGTCGTTCAAGTGTATGGGGTTGATTCACTCAATTCTCCCCTAATCATGCTTTCCAAGATTTATTTTTCATCTAACAATCAACAATTATTTCATGCATACATACAAATATCATGAGGACTTTCCTATAGGTTGTAATGGGGCTAGGGTCAAGGTAGGATGCATATGATCAAGTGGGCTTGAGATTTGAATCTTTGATTAACTTAAGCTCTCACCAAACACATATAACAACCTATACAACTCTAATACACAACCTAACTACCCATGATTCACTTTTTCACACACTCATGCATTCTCTTTTTGATCACCACCCATATGCATTGACTTTTATTGAACTTTGAACTTTGGGGCATTTTTGTCCCCTTTTTATTGTAATTCTTTTTTTTTTCTTTTCTATATATTTTCTTTTTTATATATATATATTTTTTTTTCTTTTTGTTTTTCTCATTTTTTTTCTTTTCAACTAAAATATATACAAGAACATCAATTCATATGGTTTACACATGATTAATACATGAGTATGTACCCAATTCCCAAGATTTTTCAACAAACACACTTTTATCTTTACCCCATGTTCCCAACTTCCCAAAATTAAATGATAAACACTCTCTCTAGCCTAAGCTAATCAAAGATCCAAATTAAGGGATATTTATTATTTTTCACTTAGGCTTGTAATGTGCTACACTTAAGAACAAATGGGTTAAGCATAGGCTCAAATTGGTTATCAATGGAAGATAAAAGGTAGGCTATTTGGGTAAGTGAGCTATTTGAACAATGGCCTCAATCATATAAATTCATGTATACACAAAATAATGGACATATAGAATTAAACAAATCAAAGATTACAATCATAGGAAGAGAATAATGCACATAAGAATGAAAATAAGTGGTTATATGATGTAACCACACAATTAGGCTCAAATCTCACACGCTTGTGTTCTTAGCTCAAAAATCATGTTCCACAAAGTATATAATTCAAGCAAGTTCTAAAAAAAAATTTTTTTTTCAATCAATAGGGGTGCCCTATAGATAAAATTCTTAGAAAATATCATGATTTTGGCTAAGCTTAATATATACATATGCAATGAAACCAAAAATCCTAAAGGACCTAAAAATGAAATGCAAAAGTGTTGGGATTAGAAACTTGTCACCCAAAAATGCCGAGCGGTCGGACGACCTCCCCACACTTAAAAGTTTGCACTGTCCTCGGTGCACTCAAAGATGAGCAAGGGTTACGGCGACTTTCCGAGTTGCTACCTTCAGCTGGTAGGTCAACCGGTGCTGCGTGTTCTTCCTTCCGCTTCCGTTTTTGCTTATGGTGCATCAATCATGAAAAACAAAATAAACACCGTAAGATGAGAAAATACAAAAGCAAGGAAGCGTGAATTGTTGGAATGAGGTAAATCACTAGAATTGAGTGGGTGAATTGGTGTGACATTGATGAAAAATAGGTGTGTGGGTTCTAAAATTGCACGCGGTTTAGAACACATACTAGTATAAAAAGCTGTGTCACATTTACACAAAAGAAAACATGAACTTCACTCATTCTAGTGTGCTTGAGATACTTTAAAAGACTTGTAGGTTAAGGCAACCAAACAAGTAGTGAAGAAGCATAAAAGCATTCAAGCAAAAATCAAGCAATTGTGAAATTGGATAATGCATGGACTTTGATTGATGTGTAAGTGAACTTAATGAACATAATGGTATATGAAACTCACACAACAACCAATGACACATATTGAAGTTGTTTCAACACCTAAATGACATAGAGGTGAAACACATGGATGCTATGGAACTTAGGAAAAAGAAGATAGAATTGGAAATCAATCACATAGCAAGCGTGGCCCACAAAGCTTTACAAAGCTCAAAAATATGTCACTAGGTAAGTTTTCGGTCCAATTTCACGATTTCACAAACTCAATGCATGAAATAGGTGATGATCAATTAGAACAAGCATCCTAAAAAAATTTATTGATAATATACAATTGCCTAACAATGGATGATGAATGCATGGTGGCCAAAACATGCAATTCAAAGAGTTAAGATT
This sequence comes from Arachis ipaensis, assembly GCF_000816755.2. Taxonomy (NCBI): domain Eukaryota; kingdom Viridiplantae; phylum Streptophyta; class Magnoliopsida; order Fabales; family Fabaceae; genus Arachis; species Arachis ipaensis. Next base: position 63,085,508 of record NC_029785.2, read on the forward strand.
AATGAAGGCAATGTAACAAGTACTTGGTATTCAAAAGTGTTGAACATGAAAAATTCCAAACCATGTAACCAAATACAACCTCAACAAAGAAATCCAACAATGACAATAACAACAATGATGTTAAACTAACATCCTATTAATAAGCAGCAGCAGTAAACAGTAAACAAGATTAATAATCCAACACTTATAATGGAAAACAAAAATTAAACTAACTAACTAACTAAAAAAAATGGTGTTATATGATGTTTGGTAGTATTGGATGATCTTTGAAGGGTGGAAAGAAAAGAAGAGAAAAGAGAAGAAGGAAAGAAATGGAAAGAAGAGAAGAAAAGAAGGTGAAACAGGGCAATCCACGCGTGCGCGTCATGTGCGCGTGAGCATGGATTGATGAAATGGAAGCGGCGCGTACGCGCGCAGTGCACGGACGCGTGCATGGCAAGGCAGAGAGTCGACGCGAACGCGCAAGGTACGCGTGCACGTGCCTTGGGGCACAAAGTTGGCACACTTCAGACACAAGTCTCGGGTAAATGTATGGGAAGCGGAAAAAACTCAATCTACGCGTACGCGTATATGACGCGTGCGCGTGGATGGCCGAAAATACTTGGGTCACGCGTACGCGTGGAGTGCGCGTGCGCATGGGTGGTGCTCTGTTTTTCAAAATTTTCTATGTCTTTGCACCAAACTAAGCATTCCAAACCTCCAAACAACTACCAAAACATCATAAAACCTTATTTAACCTACTAGACTACCAAATAAACTCAACTAAGAAATCAAAACAAGGAATTAAACCTATGTTACCAATATTTACAAAGGAGAAAAAAGGGAAAGATGTTACCATGGTGGGTTGTCTCCCACCTAGCACTTTTGTTTATTGTCCTTAAGTTGGACTTATGGGGAGCTCCTCATCAAGGTGGCTTGTGCTTGTAACCATCTTGGAACATCCACCAATGCTTGAATCTCCAATAAGCTCCATTCTTCAATATTAATATCTTCAAGCTTTGATGGAGTTCTTCACAAACTATGGGCTCCCAAAGTTTATTTTCCTTGTGCGATCCGGGATCCCACACTTTGTTTTGACACCCATCTTCAAATTGATCATCACGATTCCAATTGGGTGGCATGACCTTAGAATTCTCAATTAAGCATCCAAACATTCTCCTAGACCCATGCAATTTGGTTCTACACCAACCATTGCTATTTAACTTTGAGCATGTAACCATCATGAACTTAGAGTGATGTGCCCAACTACTACACAACTCTCTCTTACTCTTAACTCCACAAAAAGCTCTAAGTTGCACATCCGTCTCAAGCAAACCATATTCAAGTGAGAAATTAAAGCTTAGGGATAAGAATTTTACCCACTTGAATGTTGTATTGGATAGTGTTCCGAGGGTTACCAGAAACTGTAGGTCGACCTCGGATGAGATCTTCTGTATTGGTTTGAGACGACGTGTCCGGTTGGCTGGTGGCGGCCGGAGCTGTTGTGTCCGACTTGTTGGACTTGCTGCACTGCTGATCCTTAACCACCGGAGGGTGGGGGGTACCTGCAAGAGACTCCGATGCTTAAGTTAGCACGGGTATTAAGCAGGTTTTATGTAGAATCAGAGTATGAGTTATACCTGGGTGCTCCAGTGTATTTATAGCAGTGTGGGCTGACCTTTCTGATAAGATAAGTTAGTTATCCCATCTTATCTTATCCTGTTTTGAACAAAGTCAGCTTATCTTCAAGGGAACTGCCTTTATCTCTGTAGGCTGGGATTGCCTTTGGATTTGGGTCGTGTTCCTCTATTTGGGCCCTTTATTGGGCTTTCCTGTCAATTTGGCCGAGCTCTTTTAGAAGAGGCGGGTAGTCTTGACCTGAAGAGGTCGGTCGCTTTATCGCCAATCATCCCGGGTCGGGTAGCTCGACCCAGGGTATGAACAGTGCCCCTGCTTGAGTTCGGTCTTCTTTTTTGAGGTCGAGTCCTTTTGACTTCGATCTTTAGTGAAACCAAATTCGAGCATTTTGTCGATTTCTCCCTTTTGTAGACTCTTTTTTGAATGTAGAACGTTTTCCTCTAAAGGCGCGCGCTTTTATATCAGCGCTTTTTTGGGAACGCAAGCGGTTTTAATATCCGCATTTAATTGGTGTTTAATTGCCCCATTCTCCCTTGGCTTTTATTTTGAATTTCTCGATCAAAAGACGGTTTCTCTTCTTCGCTTCTTCTTCGTAACTTCTTTCTTACTTTCAACTCTTTGATTTTTCTGAAGCCTCCGCCTGTAGCTTTCGCGTTTCAGCCAGCGACGTTGCTTTGTGACTTGGCTTTTTCGTGGGGGAAGGGGTGATTCTGGATTCTGCCTTCTGCTTTTCTGCCTTTCTTTGCAGCTTTTTCATTTCCAGGTTTGGTTCTTCTTTCTTTTCTCCCTCTACGCCATTTTGTGTCTGTTTTGAGAAGGTTTTTTGGGAAAAGTTTGGATCTTTCTACTTTCTGTTGTGCCTGATCACTGTGTGTTTCGTAATTTCTACGTCTTTTGCATGGTCTTTTTCGCTTTTCCTGTTGCTTGATGCCTTTAGGGTTTTTGCATGTTGCGAAATGTTTTTGATTTTGAAGCTTTGGAATGATAGTTTTGTTTGATTCTGAAAAAAGGTCGCATTTTTGATGATTTTCGCCTGGTATGTTTGCTGTTGTTTCTTGCTGATAGACTGTAGGAAGATGATTTTCTTGTTTTGTTTGTGTTTTTTCTTTCTCCTGTGAAAAATGCTTGCTGTTTAAGGTCTTCTATTCTTATTTGCGACACGCCGGGACGTAAGTAGATTTTCCTTGATACCTCGCTTTGTTACTGCCTCCCAAGGATGCCCCAGGAGTTTTAGTTTGAGTCTTGGGGTTTCCTTTTCTGTGTATTCGCCCGCCGAGATGTTTTTTGAGTAATCTGTTCTTCTTTTCTTTTGTAGGGTTTAGTTGGCCTCATGTCTTCTCGAAATAACGTTGTAGAGATGCCTTCCCGGGTTCCTGAGGGTATAGCCGATTGGGTGGACTCGATGGTTCTTATGTGTGTCTCTCTGGTTGATTCCGAGTTTTGTGCACAGCTTAGACAGTTTCATAGTGTTTGTAGTAATTCCAGTGATGAGAAGAACTATGAGCTTGTCCCTCCCTCTTCTGATGAGAGAGCCTGCTTTTCTACTCGGGTTATTGATGATCGCCCCTTCTTTTATGTTTATGATTTTTTCTTCGGTCCGCTGGGTATCACCCTTCCTTTTACTCAATTTGAAACTGATCTGTTATGGTCCTGTAATGTTGCCCCTTCTCAACTTCACCCCGATTCCTGGGGTTTCATAAAAATTTTTCAATTGTTGTGCGATGGTTTTGGTATTCCTGCTTCCCAATCTCTTTTTTTCTATCTGTTTGTCTTGACTAAGCCCGGTGTGGTAAAAAAGAAGTCAGCTTGGGTCTCCTTCCGTTCCACCTAGGGAAAGGAGGTCTTTTCCATGTTTGACGAGTCGTTCCGTAATTTTAAAAACTACTTTTTCAAAGTCTGAGCTGTTGAAGGAGCTCGGCCCTTTTTTCTGGATGAAAATGACGAACCTACTTTTTCCTTGGAATGGCAAAAAGTGTGAGGGTCTCCAGATATGCGTGGGAAATGTTGGATGAGGCTGAACGAGCCTTTGTGACTGTCTTGGAAGAACGCTGGGGTCATCCTCCTCATCTCGACACAAAGAAATTTCTAACCAATCCTTCTCTTCTTCAAACTGAACTGGGTATCTTGTGTTTATCTGTTTATGTTGCTTGTAGCTGTCTTTCCGACTTATCCGACTTGTAGCTTAATTTCTGTTTTATTTGCAGAGGCAATGAAGAATAAAGAAGCCATGAAAGCTTTTAAGAGGGCGCAGAGGGCGATTGCTGCCAGGAATATTGCGGCCAAGGCAGTTGGGGAGGGGTCCTCCCAAATGCACGAGAAGCCATCAGTGCCGAGTCCGTTTGGTGGATCCTCACCCTACTTCTGCCGCTCCATCTGTTGCTCCTCCCAATAAAAAATAAAAAACAGCCGAGCCCTTTGACCTCGATGCTCCTGATTTTAATGCCATTGAGTTTGTGGATCAGCAAATCGGTCCCTATGGCTCCCTCCCTACGGATGATGTGTCCATCCTCCATCACTTGGAATTTATGGCCCGAAATCACGTAAAGATGGCGTATATAGCGGCTGCCATATATCGGACTGCTCAGAATCTCCCTCTCCATGCCACTAAGGCATTTATGGAGGAGGCGAAACAAGAGTTTGATCGGATGAGAGAGTTGAAGGAGGAACTTGAGATAAAGGTAGCCAAGCTGGAGAAGGACTTAGAGAACGAGAAGGCGAGTTCTCAATCACTGGCAGCTTCTTTGAGGTTGGCTGAGGACACAGCCATGATGCACAAGGATAGTTACGTTACCTCCTATCGGAAGATGTTGCGTCTGAGGGAGGAGCTCGACAATGTCTGGGAAGACTATTCTGAGCTTCAAAGTCATCTTGTTGGCAGTGTGACTGCTGCTTACGAGAACTTGAAGGAGCAAGTTCGGGTTATTGCTCCCGAGGCCGATCTCACTTCCTTTAGCCTGGACAACATTGTTAGGGATGGCAAGATTGTCCCTGACGATGGGGATGATGAAGATGAGGTCAATCCCCTCCTTGTATCTTCTGCCAAGGTGTCAGCGCCTACTGTTCCTCCTGCCAAGGTCGACCCTCCCGCTTCTGATTCGGACTGTCAGATTTTAAACCGGGACGATGGTACTGTGAATGCTGTTCCTCTCCAGGCTCGCCCTCCTTCTCCTCAGACTGATGCTGCTAAGAAGCCTTCTGACCTTTAGCTGATTCACTTTGGATATTTTTGTAGTTGGCCCGGCTTGTAGGCTTTAAAACTCTTTGGTTTATTTTGTTGACACTTTTTCTGGTTGCTTGTTTAGCAACATTATTTAAAAACACAATGAATAGCTTCTGAGCTTTTGGGTCTGACCCTGAGGCTTTTATGTCACACTTGCTTGCACCTGTCTTAACTTCTTTGAGGGCTTGTTTGCTTAGCTTCTTTGAACTGGTTTGTTGTCGATGCATGGGCTCGATTTAGCAATCCATGCCCGACTTCTTTGCCCTTTTCCAAGTAGTTTGACCGATGTCAATTTATTTAAAGTAATCTTCTTTTTTGGACCTTGGTCAGGTCTCTTTTAGAGATTACTTTTATAACCGGTTTGTGGGAGACCGACTTCTTTATGTCGATTTCTTCTAAGTTACTTCGTAATCCTCTTTCTTGGACCTTTGTCAGGTCTCTTTCAGGGATTACTCTTATAACTTTCCGTTGTAGGAGACCGACTTCTTTATATCGATCTCTTCTAAGTTACTTTGTAGTCCTCTTTCTTGGACCTTTGTCAGGTCTCTTTCAGGGATTACTTTTATAACTTTCCGTTGTAGGAGACCGACTTCTTTATATCGATCTCTTCTAAGTTACTTTGTAGTCCTCTTTCTTGGACCTTGGTCAGGTCTCTTTCAGGGATTACTTTTATAACTTTCCGTATTTAGGAGACCGACTTTATTAGGTCGATCTCTCTCGAGGTTATTTTTGTAATCCTCTTTCTTGGACCTTTGTCAGGTCTCTTTCAGGGATTACTTTTATAACCTTTTTTATTTTGGGCTAACTTTGTTAGGTCGAGCCGTTGTAAGTTAAAGTAATCATCTTTAATAGGGTTGGCCACACCTCTTTCCAGGGTTTACTTATAAATTGGGTTGACTTGGTCCGACTTCTAGACGTCGGCCAGTCTTTAAGTTATTATTTTAGCTATCCGTAAAACCTCGTCAGGTTCTTTTTTGGATTGCTTTCGATAACTTCTTACATTATTCTGTGTTCATCTTTGCCGATTTGTAGAAAGTGGTTGGCATCTTTGGATCGTCCTTTGGGTGAATCGCGCTTTCACCTTTATCGGACGGTTTATTTTTATCGTGGTCGTGCAGTGAAATTGTTTTTCACTTTCTGCCGACCTGTCGCTTTATAATCGGACGATGAATTCTTCAGATTAATGCGTCTTGGATTCTTTGTAGAATATCTAAATAAACTTTATTCAAAGTAAAAGTGCAAATATGTACATGTAGGAATTTTTTCATCCCTTTAAGTCGGATAGTGTTTGGGTCTCAACTTGGTGCCTCATTAAAAAACCTTTTCAGGAAAAAGAATGCATCCAATAACGAGATCTGTTACTTTCCTAACTGTAGTACCTTCTTAGGTTGCAAGCGTGCCATGATCTGGGAAGCTCTCGTCCATCGAGTTCGAATAGTCTGTAGTAGCCCTTCCCCAGTACTTCTACGACTCGGTAGGGTCCTTTCCAGTTTGCTGCCAGTTTTCCTTCTCCTGGTCGAGTTGTTTCGATATCATTTCGGATTAGGATGAGATCGTTTTCTGCGAAACTTCTTGGCACTACCCTTTGATTATATCTGGAAGCCATTCGGCGCTTTAGAGCTTCTTCCCTGATCCGAGCTCTTTCTTGGATTTTAGGTAGTAGGTCGAGCTCTTCCCTCTGAAGTTGGGAGTTTGCTCCCTCATTGTAATGAACTACTCTAGGTGATCCTTCCTCAATTTCTACTGGAATCATTGCCTCTATTCCGTATGCTAACCGGAAGGGGGATTCCTTCGTGGTGGAGTGTGGCGTCATTCGATATGCCCATAGGACCTGTGGAAGCTCTTCTGCCCAAGCTCCTTTTGCATCTTGTAATCTCCGTTTTAATCCGGCCAATATGACTTTGTTGGCAGCTTCGGCCTGTCCATTGGCTTGTGGATGTTCCACGGAGGTGTATTGAAGTTTTATATTTAAGTCGGCTACTAGTTTTCTGAAGCCTGCATCTGTGAATTGAGTGCCATTGTCTGTGGTTATTGAATATGGAACCCCAAACCTTGTGACGATATTTCTGTATAGGAATTTCCAGCTTCTTTGAGCGGTGGCGTTGGCTAGGGGCTCTGCCTCGATCCACTTTGTAAAATAGTCTACCCCTACTATGAAAAATTTAACTTGTCCTGAACCCTGGGGTAAGGGGCCAAGAAGGTCGAGCCCCTACCTTGCAAACGGCCAAGGGGAAATTACGTTGATGAGCTCTTCTGGCGGGGCGATGTGAAAGTTGGCATGTTTCTGACATGGTGGGCATGTCTTTACAAATTCTGTAGCTTCTTTCTGTAGAGTTGGCCAATAAAACCCCGCCCGGAGCGCTTTTTTGGCGAGAGCTCGTGCTTCGAGATGATTGCCACAAATGCCGCCGTGTACTTCTTCTAACACTTCCTTTGTGTGGGAGGTCGGTATGCATTTCAGTAATGGTACTGAGATCCCTCTTTTGTATAGGATGTTGTTTATAATGGTGTAGTATTGTGCCTCCCTTTTTAGCCTTTTTGCCTCTTTTTCTTCTATGGGGAGTGTTCCTGCTCTGAGGTAGTTAATTATGGGAGTCATCCATCCTTGGTCCTGGCTTGTTATGGCTAGGACTTTTTCCTCTTCCGAGATTGATGGGTTCTGTAACATTTCCTGGATGAGGCTTCTATTGTTGCCCCCTGGTTTGGTGCTAGCTAGTTTCGAGAGTGCGTCAGCTCGGGCATTTTGTTCTCGGGGTATGTGGTATATCTTATATTCCCTGATTTGTCCGAGCTGTTGCTTGGTCTTATCCAAATACCTTTTCATGGTGGGATCTTTGGCTTGATAGCTCCCTGTTATTTGTGATGTAACAACTTGTGAATCGCTGTAGATGTTGAGTTTCCAAGCTCCAACCTCTTCAGCCAGCTTCAAACCAGCTAGCACTGCTTCATATTCTGCCTGGTTATTTGAAGCCGGGAACCCGAACTTGAAGGAGAGCTCAACTTGGGTTCCCTGGTTGCTTTCTATTATCACTCCTGCACCGCTTCCAGTTTTATTTGAAGAACCGTCCACATAGAGATTCCACTCTGTGAGGGTTTCCAGGTCATCTGTGAATTCTGCGATAAAGTCGGCCAGATACTGTGACTTAATGGCCGTCCGAGCTTCATATTAGAGGTCAAACTCTGACAGTTCGACTGCCCATTGTAGAATTCTACCTGCTAAATCTGTTTTCTGCAATATTCCTTTCAAGGGCTGGTTAGTGCGAACTTTGATGGTGTGGGCCTGGAAGTAAGGGCAGAGTCGTCTAGATGTTAGAATGAGAGTATATGTAAATTTTTCTATTTTTTGATAGTTCAGTTCGGATCCCTGTAGTGCTTTACTAATGAAGTAGACGAGTTGTTGTCCATTTTCGTCTTCTCTGACTAGTGCTGACGCTACTGCCCGGCTTCCTACTGCGAGATATAATATGAGTGGTTCTCCTTTTCGTGGTCGGGAGAGGATAGGTGGCTGTCCTAAGAACTTTTTAAAGTCTTGGAAGGCTTGCTCACATGCTGTCGTCCACTCGAACTGCCTTCCCTTTCTTAAAGTAGCATAGAAGGGGAGAGATCTTATCGCGGCTCCTGCTAAGAATCGGGATAGGGCTGCCAATCTCCCATTGAGTTGCTGTACTTCTTTGACACAGGTTGGGCTCTTCATGTTGAGTATGGCCTGACATTTGTCTGGATTTGCTTCAATTCCTCTTTGTGTGAGCATGAAACCTAAGAATTTGCCTGCTTCTACCGCAAAGGTGTATTTTGCTGGATTGAGTCGCATGTCATGCTTCCTTATGGTGTCGAATACTTGGGCCAGGTCGGACAATAATGTCTCTTCACTTTGTGTTTTAATTAGCATGTCGTCCACGTAGACTTCCATGATCTTTCCGATGTGATCCGAGAAAACCTTATTTATTAGCCTTTGATAAATAGCTCCTGCGTTCTTGAGACCGAAAGGCATCACAATGTAGCAGTAGTTTGCTTTTGGTGTTAGGAACGAAGTCTTTTCTTGATCTGGTGGATACATGGGGGTCTGGTTGTATCCCGAGTATGCGTCCATAAACGAGAGATATTTATATCTGGAGGAAGCGTCTACCAAAGCATCGATATTTGGGAGTGGGTAAGGGTCTTTTGGGCAAGCCTTGTTGAGATCGGTGTAATCGGTGCACATTCGCCACTTCCCATTTGATTTTTTCACTAGGACAACGTTGGCTAGCCATAGCAGATATTTGACTTCTCTTATGAATCCTGCTTCCAGTAGTGCCTGTACTTGTTCTTCCATAGCCTGGGATCGCTCTGGTCCAAGTTTTCTTCATCTCTGCTGTACCGGCCGAGATCTTGGATAGACCGCCAACTTATGACACATCAGCTTAGGGTCTATGCCTGGCATATCTGCGGCTTTCCATGCGAAGAGATCGACATTATCTCGCAAGAATTGTATTAGTACTTCTTTTGAATCTCCTTTTAGGATTGTGCCGATATTAGTTATTTCTTCCGAGGTGTCCCCGATCTGAATCTTTTCTATCTCACCCTCTGTCTGGGGACGAAGTTCTTCTCGTCGTTGAACTCTGCCCAGCTCGATTGTGTGGAACTCTTCTCCTTTGCCTCTGAGGTTTAGGCTTTCGTTGTAACAGCGACGTGCCATTTTTTGATCTGCTTTTATCGTGGCTATCCCTTTTGATGTTGGGAATTTCATACATAGGTGTGGGGTCGAGACTATTGCGCCGAGTTGGTTGAGTGTTGTCCGACCTATGAGAGCATTGTAAGCTGAACTTACATCGATCACGATGTAGTCTATTTTGAGGGTCCTGGATTAGTTCCCTTTTCCGAAAGTTGTATATAGTGGTATGTATCCTAGTGGTCGAACCGGTGTGTCTCCTAGTCCGAACAGACTGTTTGGATATGCTTGAAGTTCTTTTTCTTCTAGGCCGAGTTTATCAAAGGCTGTTTTGAATAAAATGTCGGCAGAACTTCCTTGGTCTATTAGGGTGCGGTGTAGGTTGGCGTTTGCTAATATGATGGTGATGACCATGGGATCGTCGTGTCCTGCGATGATGCCGGACGCGTCCTCTTTAGGGAATGTTATTGCCGGGATGTTGAGTGCTTCATTCTCTCCTTCGACGTGATATACTTCTTTGAGATATCTTTTGCGAGAGGATTTGGAGATCCCAGCTGCTGTGAATCCGCCATGTATCATGTGGACATGTCTTTCTGGTGTTCGAGGCGATCGTTCTGTTCGTTCGGTATCTTCATCTCTTCGTCTCTTTCTTTGATCATCATCTCGGGTGGCCAGGAATCGATCTAACTTTCCTTCTCTCACCAATTTTTCTATGATATTTTTTAAGTCGAAACATTCGTTTGTGGAGTGTCCTCGGACTCGATGGTATTCACAATATTCCTTCTGGTTTCTTCCCCCCTTTTTTCCTTTGAATGGCCTTGCTAGGGTGATTTTTTCTGTATGGCAGACTTCTTTGTATATCTCGACCAAGGATGCCCTGAGAGGAGTGTAATTATGGTATTTTTTGATTTTCTCCCATTGTCGATCTTCTTTCCTCTTGGATTCCTTGTCTCTATCCCGGTAAGAGGCCCCCAATTTTGAGGTCTCTCCTAACCGAGCGTTTTCTTCCATGTTGATGTATTTTTTTGCTCGTTCCTGCACTTCATCCAAGGAGGTCGGGTACTTTTTTGATATAGATTGGCTGAAAGGTCCTTCTCGCAGGCCGTTGATGAGTCCCATGATGGCGGCCTCTATGGGTAAACTTTGTATGTCCATGCACGTTTTGTTGAATCTCTCTATGTAGTTGCGGAGGCTCTCCCGGTCTCCTTGTTTGATCCCTAGTAAACTAGGGGCGTGCTTGGCTTTATCTTTCTGAATGGAGAATCTGGCTAGGAATTTTTTAGCTAGGTCATCAAAGCTTGAGATGGACTTTGGGGGTAGGTTGTCAAACCATCGAATGGCCGTCTTTGTGAGAGTTGTTGGGAAGGCTTTGCAGCGAACAACATCTGGGGCGTTGGTGAGGTACATTCTGCTTCTGAAGTTACTGAGGTGGTGGTTGGGATCCGTGGTGCCATCGTACAGGGTCATATCCGGGAGTTTGAAGTCTTTTGGAATTTTGGTTTTCATGATTTTCCTGGTGAACGGGTCTTGCTCTTTGCGTGAATTTTCTTCGAGATTGGCCCGAGGGGCTTTTGATTTGAGATCGGCTTCTAATTGTTGTAGTTTTTCTTCCAACTCCCGACGTCGCCGCACCTCTCTTTATAGGAGTGCTTCTATTGCCCCTGGATTTGGCGAGTCCTTGTCCTTGTTGGTTTCCGGAGTATCTTGTAGCGTGACATCCGCGTTCTTGTGCGGCGTTTTCTCTTCCAGACCTGAATCGTGGTCGTCCGCCATGGTGGTGGGATGACTTCCAGGTTCCCCGGCAACGTCGCCAATGTTCCGAGGGTTACCTGAAACTGTAGGTCGACCTCGGATGAGATCTTCTGTATTGGTCGGAGACGACGTGTCCGGTTGGCTGGTGGCGGCCGGAGCTGTTGTGTTCGACTTGTTGGACTTGCTGCACTGCTGATCCTTAACCACCGGAGGGTGGGGGGTACCTGCAAGAGACTCCGATGCTTAAGTTAGCACGGGTATTAAGCAGGTTTTATGTAGAATCAGAGTATGAGTTATACCTGGATGCTCCAGTGTATTTATAGTAGTGTGGGCTGACCTCTCTGATAAGATAAGTTAGTTATCTCATCTTATCTTATCCTGTTTTGAACAAAGTCAGCTTATCTTCAAGGGAACCGCCTTTATCTCTGTAGGTTGGGATTGCCTTTGGATTTGGGTCGTGTTCCTCTATTTGGGCCCTTTATTGGGCTTTCCTGTCGATTTGGCCGAGCTCTTTTAGAAGAGGTCGGGTAGTCTTGACCTGAAGAGGTCGGTCGCTTTATCGCCAATCATCCCGGGTCGGGTAGCTCGACCCAGGGTATGAACAGATGGTGACTTAGGAAGGGATGTTTCCAATGGTCTTGCAAGTTCCACTCCCTTGTGCTCTTCTTTGATTATTTCCACCTCTTCACAAGCTTCTTCAATTTTAACCTCTTCCTCTTGGTAGCTTCCTTCTAATTCAATCTCTTCTTCATTGCTTACCAACGGCATGGGAGGTGAGGTTTCTTCTTCCTTACCCTATATGTCAAACTCAATTGGAGAGGATTCAATTATACATAAGAATTCTTCAATGATTGAATCCATCTCTTGGTCAACCTCTTCAAAGGCTTCAACCACTTCTTCCGGCTCAATTGTCTTAACTTCCTCCTCTTGTTGCACGCCTTGCTTCAACTCCTCTTCTTCACCTTGAAGCTCTAAACTCACTCCCTCACTATGCTCCTTAATTGCCTCTCCACATTCGTCAATGGGAGTGTCTTGGTTGCTTAGGCTTAGTCGGGAGGAGGCCATATTGCTAACAGCTTCCACTAGGATAGCCATCTTGGCTCCTAGCTCTTTAAACTTCTTTTCATCCTCCTCTTGTCGCCTTAAGATATGAGATTCAAGATCTCTCGATTCATGCATGAGGGCTTCATCGGGAGGTGATGGTGGAAGAGAAGGTTCATTATTTGGGAGGGAAGTTTCATAATTGGAAGGTGGTTCATCTTGGTAAGGGTATGGAGTTGGTGTATATTGAGGTGGTTCTTGAGAGTAGTTGTGTTGGAATTGTGGTGGTTCCATGTGTGGTTCATATGGTTCATAAGGTGGTTGGTATGGTGGATAAGGATTAGGGTCATAATGAGGTGTTTGGTGGTATAGGGCTTGTGAGTAAGGTGGTTCAAAATCATGTTGAGGGGGTGGTTCATAGGCATATGGTGGTGGTTGTTAACAATCACAATAAGGGTCACCACATCCATTAGATTGATATGCATTAGGATGAGAGTTATACCCATAAGAATCCGGAGGGGGTTGTTGCCAAGAAGGTTGATCAATCCCTTGAGGCTCCTCCCATCTATGATTGTTCCATCCTTGATGCATATCCTCATTGTAGTTTCCATTCCCTACAATATAATTTGAGCCAAACTCATAGCCAAAGTGAGGATGAGAATTCATAAGAGCAAATAAAAACAAAAAAACTAACAAAAATGAGAACAAAGTCCTAAAGCTAACAAAAACTAACAAATAAGCAAAAGGCAAACATATTCACAATATTCACAATAGCCAACAGTATAACACCATTGCAACTCCCCGGCAACGGCGCCATTTTGATGATCGAATTCTTGACGGTTTAGAATTTATCTAATGGAGTCTTGTTGTGAAGTATAGTTTCCAAACCAATCAAGAATCCTTTCATGCAAAAATTTTGGTTGTCACAAGTAACAAACCCCAATGAAAATTAACCGGAGTATTTAGACTCCGGATCGTCTCACAAGGAATTGCAATGAAGTGTATGCTTATTGGCTATGAAGAGTAAGGGGGTTTTTGATTGATGAGAGGGCAATAAAATAAATGACAAGAAAAGTAAATTAAGCAAGTAATTAAAGAAGACAAGTAAATAAGAGAAAACAAGTGATAAAGAGAGAGACATTCATGGCAAGGGTTGAGATCATAGGCTTTCTATCCTAGTCATGCAATAATTAATTCATCTTATTTAGTCAACTCCAACAATTAGGGAGAAAGTCAAACAAGATTAATCAATCATACCATAATAATAACAAGAATTTATCTTATTACGTCATCTCCAAAATTGGAAGAAGGTATCATATTATCTTCCATGAGAGAAGGTCTAACAAGACTAGCTAATCTCAATCCAAAAGTCCTAATCAACTCACTAATTAAATTAGCAAAAGATTAGCGTCAATGGAAACAATATTCCAAAAGTCCTAATCAACTCACTAATTAAATTAGCAAAAGATTAGCGTCAATAGAAACAATATTTGCTAACAACTCTAGATCACCAACATGAGTTGGGTTTTCATGACTCAAGATTGCCTAATTACTCTTTCCAAGCCAAGAATGCTCAAAATCTACTCTAAAGCCCAACCAAACATTTTGTCAAACACTTGGTGGGTACAAATGAAAAGCATAGTAAAAGTGAAAGAAATATAAATCTACCAACTACCAATTGCAAGAAAAGTAAATCAATAACTCAAATCAACACCAAAAGAACATCAAACATCAAATCTCATTTAAAGAAAAATCCAAATCCAACAAGAGTTCATAAACATAAAAGAGGACAAAATAAAGGAAATGAACAAGTAAAACTAAAAGAGTAAAGATGTAATACAAGAAATTAAGAAGGAAAACTAAATCAAAACAAGAATTGAAAGAGAAAATTGAGAGTGATTAACCTAAACTACCCTAAAATCTAGAGAGAGGAGAGAGCATCTCTCTCTAGAATTCTACCCTAAAACATGATGAAAAACTAAAACTATGACTACTTCATTCATTCTCCCTTCAATCCTTGGGTTCAATAGCATCAGAAATAGGTTGGATTGGGCCCAAAATGAGCTGCAAAATCGCTGGGGGCGATTTCATTAAAGTTTACCCACGTGCAGAATCGGTGCGAAGCAACATATGGAAAAATTTATATCATTTCGAAGCCCCGGATGTTAGCTTTCCAACGCAGCTGGAACTGCCTCATTTGGACCTCAGTAGCTCAAGTTATGGTCATTTGAGTGCGAAGAGGTCAGGCTTGACAGCTTTACGGTTCCTTCATTTCTGCATGAGTTCTCCCACTTTGCATGCTTTTCTCTTCACTTCTTCCATTCAATACTTGCCTTATGAACATGAAATCACTCAACAAACATATCAAGGCATCGAATGGAATTAAAGTGAGTTAAAATCACCAATTTTAAGGTCTAAAGCATGTTTTCACATTTAAGCACAAATCAAGGGAGAATTGCAAAACCATGCTATTTCATTGAATAAATGTGAGAAAAGTTGATAAAACCACCCAAATTAAGCACAAGATAAACCACAAAATCGGGGTTTATCACTCGGCTATGGCATCAGATCCTAAGCAACTTTATTATGCCGAGTACTCACGAGACGGAGCTACCTGCCGCTATGATCACCCTCCTATGGTGTGTGATGGAGGGTAAGGACCTGTACCTGCCACGCTTCATTCGGTACTACATGGCCAAGGTCCACGTCCGAGGCATTCTCTCCTTTTCATATATGATTACACAGCTTGGCCGTCGAGCTAATGTGCCTTGGGAGGATGCTGATGAAAAGCCACCTGCTGCAGAATGCAAGAAAATTATACCTCACAGCAGGAACTTTCTGGCTTTGGGCTACAGACCTCCATTCTTCACTCCTACTGATGAGACAGCCACACCATCTGCCGGCCCCTCTTCCTCTACAGCTACCCCTGCTACCACCACTGCACCTCCACCTACCTCAGAGCCAGTTTATCACTTAGTGCACCGCCTGTTTCGGCAGCTAGACCAGATGGAGCGCCGCAACTGGCGGTGATACGAGAGATCTGAGCGTTGCAGTAGGCGACGCTATGAGCACCTGAAGCTGATGATCCGTTCTGGCAGCGACATCCCCTCTGAGCCTGACACCCCATCCGAGCCATCTGAGGAGGAGGCGGATGACCACGAGGCAGAGACCCATCCACAGAGAGAGGCTATGCAGGCAGGCACAGAGCAGGCTGCATCACAGCAGGAGGCCCCGCATCAGATTCAGGCTTCCGACCCAGAGATCCCTATTCAGTCAGCACCTCCTCTGCAGCAGGCAGATCCTCAGACCACTACCACAGAGACTCCAGCTACCCACCCTTCCAGTGATGACACCCCTTCACACCCTGCTTGAGTGAGCATCAGGGACGATGCTTCATTTTAAGTGTGGGGAGATCGCCATCTCTGGCGTATTTTTTTGGTGAACCACTACAGACTCTTTTTATTTTATTTTGCTATTTTTCTGTATTTTTCTCTTTTATTTTTATTTTTATTTTCTCAGTACTTATACATTGCTATTTTCATGTATTTTTACTCTATTTCTGCATTTTGCACCTTAGTTCATATTTTAGCTAGTTAGTTTAGTTGCAATTCTAACTTATTAGTTATAGAAAATGTGGATTAATTAGTATAGTTTACCCTTTTTAGCATAAGATAACTTAGTTTAAATTGGAAAAAATAAAAAGGAAGTGAACTAGAGACTTGAACAGAATAAAAACAACCCACACCTTGTATATATAGCATTGCATGTTTGTTAGTTAATAACATTTCATCAAGAAGAAACACTAAAACTTTAGAGCCACCTTAAGAATTACATTGAGAATAATGGGAACTCTTAACTTTTACTTGCATGACATATATAATTGATATATGATTTTTGAGTTAGAGAACACACAGCCTGTGAGTTTTGAGCTTAATTGTATGGTTACATTTAAACCATAATATTTTATTCCTGTGTGTTCCGCCCTTCTTTTTTATTCTGATGTTCTTTACTTTGTTTTAATCTATATGTCCGATTATAGAATATAGATACATACCAAGAAAGTGATTGAGGCCATTGTTTGATTCTAGCTCACTATTCCCAAATTAGCGTACCTTTTACATCACCCTTGTTAGCCCTCTTGAGCCTTTAATTCCCCTCTTATTTTATAACCACGTTACTAGCTTTAAGCAGAAAAACAAAATAAAAATCCCAAGTTGAATCCTTGGTTAGCTTAAGATAGAAAGTGTATTGTTTAAAGTGTGGGAAACCTATTGGGAACACGGATGATAAAAACAAAGGATAGAAAGTTAAAAAGAATAAAATAATTCAAAATAAAAATTTTGGGAAGCATGCTCATGTGAAATCAAAATAATTGAATTACCATGTGCATCAAAAAAAATTTCAGTATTTGAATAAAGGGGATACAAAAGAACTCCCCAAATGCAAGATAAAGCAAATGCACATAGGACAAAATTAAAACTAATGCATGAGCATGTAACATAAAAAGTGGGAAAAATATGGGAAAATAGGTAAAGAAGCTTTGCTTTACAAAATATGTATGTTAGGTGAGATCTTAGACTAATCAAGGATTCACTTATTAGCTCACTTAGCCTTATACATATACCCTTACTTTTACCTTGGCCCCATTACAGCCTTGATTAAAGACCTCATGATTTTTGTATGCCTATATTCTATAATTGTTGATTGGTTCGATGAAGAACAAAGTTATAGAAAGTAAGAATAAAAAGAAGAATAGAGTGATTAACCCAATAAATACTGAGTGACTAGAGAGTAAATACAAAATCCAGTAAGGGTTCAATAGCTCATCAACATATATCTATGCTTAAATTATTAATTTTCTGGCAAGTTTGTAAAATATTTTTCTTTGCCATCTCAATTATAAAAGTGCTTTATCATTATCTAAGGTTTGGCTATGCATATATGATTCCTTGAGAATGTGAATTAATTTGACTACATGTAAGTTTTATATACAAGTGAATAAAAATTAGAATTGCATGATTCATTTACGTAGTTGCATTTAGGATAAATTGCATTGCATGAGATTCCACCACTTCAACCTTACCTTACTCTTTATCTTTGATTTAGCATGAGGACATGCTATTGTTTAAGTGTGGGGAGGTTGATGGTGCACGAATTGTGAATCACACTTTTCACAACGCGTACCACTAACCAGCAAGTGCACTGGGTCGTCCAAGTAATACCTTACGTGAGTAAGGGTCGAATCCCACGGAGATTGTTGGTTTGAAGCAATCTATGGTTATTTTGTAAATCTTAGTCAGGAAGTCAATTATGTTTATCAGTTGAATTGTGAATAACCAAGTTTGAAGCTCGTCACAGTCATTCAATCCTTGAATCCTACTCAGAATACCACAGAAAAGGTTTAGACTTTCCGGATTCTCATGAATGCCGCCATCAGTTCTAGCTTATACCACGTCTATCCTTATGCAAAGTATGGACTATTATATATTGCTGGAAAGCCCTGGATGTCTACTTTCCAATGCAATTGGAAGCATGCCATTTCAAGTTCTGTAGCTCCAAAAAATTCAATTTGAGTGCAGGGAGGTCAGAATCCAACAGCATTAGCAGTCCTTTTTCAGCCTGAATCAGATTTTTGCTCAGCTCCTTCAATTTCAGCCAAAAAAATACCTGAAAATACAGAAAAACACCCAACTCATAGTAAAGTCCAGAAATATGAATTTTTCCTAAAAAATACTAGAAATAGACTAAAAACTAACTAAAACATACTCTAAACTATATGAAATTATCCCCAAAAAGCGTATAAAATATCCGCTCATCACAACACCAAACTTAAACTGTTGCTTGTCCTCAAGCAACTAGACAAATAAAATAGAAGACTAATAGGTTGAGAAGCAATCAAGTGATCAAGACAGGAGCTGAATGAGTCTCCATATACTGAGGAGTCATCCATGAAGACTTCCAGAAATTTTTCCACCATATCAGAGAAGATAGAGAGCATGCATCTCTGGAAGGTTGCAGGTGCATTGCATAGCCCAAAGGGCATCCTTCTATAAGCAAACACTCCGGATGGACATGTGAATGCTGTTTTCTCTTGATCCTGGGAATCTACTACAATCTGTGTCTGATCCCTCACTGGCAATTGAATGCCAGAGTCAGAAGCTGGAGTGACGTTAGACGCCAACTCACTGTCTGTTCCTGGCGCCTGAACGCCAGAAATGTGCCCATTTTGGGCGTTCAACGCTGGATTATGCCCCCTTTGGGCGTTCAACGCCAGATTCTTGCCCATTTCTGGCGTTGAACGCCAATCCTGCCTTGTTTCTGGCGCTGAACGCCAGTTTTGGGCATGGTCTGGGCGTTCAGCGCCAGCCTTCCACCCATTTTCTGGCATTTTAGTGCCAGAATTATTTTTCCCTGAGCTCTTACTGTCCTCAGGGGAATCTTTGGTGGGTCGCTCATTTCTTGAATTTTTGATGCCTTGAGGTGGGGTATTTAATGTTTTCCCACTTCTTAATTGAACTGCTTGGCATTCTTCTGCTATTTGCTTTGATAGCTGCTGCTTTGTTTGCTTAAACTCTGCGTCCATATGTATATTAGCTATCCTTGTTTCCTGTAACCTGTCTTTGAATTCAGCTAGCTGCTTTGTTAGAAAATCTAATTGCTGATTGAATTCAGCAGCTTGTTTTACAGTACTGAATTCAGCAGTTACTGTTTTAACCTCTTCATTCATGGAAGGGTTGCTGCTTAAATACAGATGCTGATTCCTGGAAACTGTATCAATGAGCTCTTGAGCTTCTTCAATTGTCTTTCTCATATGGATAGATCCACCAGCTGAGTAATCTAAGTTTTGAAAAGAGTATAAAAGATTCTAACCCAATTACCAAGAACACAGATTAACGCTCTAGCCAAATGAGTTATGGGACCTTCAAAAATTTTACGAAAGATTATTTTTGAAAACACCAAACTTAAAGTTTGGCAAATTATTTTTGAAAAAGATTTTTAAAAAAAATGTGATAGCCAATTATCATGAACATAAACACCACGTTCTAAATAATTGAGCTATAAGTTTAAAGTATTTTAACAAGGGATAAATAATAAAAGACTCTAAACCAAAAAAAGGAAAGATTTTTCCTAACCTAAGCAACAAAATAATCCGTCAGTTGTTCAAACACGAACAATCCCCGGCAACGGCGCCAAAAACTTGGTGCACGAATTGTGAATCACACTTTTCACAACGCGTACCACTAACCAGCAAGTGCACTGGGTCGTCCAAGTAATACCT